>NW_011495075.1:4006930-4020153 GCF_000754665.1 Bison bison bison
TAGTCAAGAAGAGGGAAGCCTGGCATGCTGCAGTCCACGCAGTCGCAAAGGTTCGAACATGGCGACTGAACAACAGCCAAAAAAGAATCAATGAGCTATGATATAAAGGTGCCGAATGATAAATCTCTGTTTTTAAAAACACAAATAGTCTCATCAAAATCTGAGTACAGAATGCAAATTAAAAGTAAATTATATACAAGAATTAGGGGAGAAATTACCAAACCAAATTTTTCTACTTATTCCATTTCAAGTTCTATTTAACATTATTTACTTTACTAAATTTACTTTACTAAACTTAATGTTTGTGATTTTCATTTTTTAATTTTAGAAATCTGAAAATCATGGGAAAGCCCTCTTGACTAGACCTCAAAAATCTCGTTTGGTAATTGGCTGTTATGAGTAAAGTATCTATCACCACCAAGTGGCTTTGTAACTTAATTGCAGGAAGGAGTTTAAAAAGAAAGAGATTCTTCTAGATGATAGCAAATAGACTTACATACCAATGCTGATTACAACTCCGCATTTCCAAAGAGGAGCTGAGAAAGAAAAATAAATGCCCAGAACAGATGAGGGTACAAAATACTTGTGACTCCAGCAAGTTAAATGAATGTGGACCCCTGGACTTTGGCTCAAACCCTTAAGAATAAAACCAACTCCCAGCTCTCAGGTGCCTCTCAGCCCTGGGTCCAGGGGAACCTGCCTGATCGAGAAGGCGATAGGTGGGGAAGCGGAGCTGGGAAGCAGAGGAAGTCAGGTCCCTGACCTTGACTTAGCCATGCCCAACATCAGCTCCAGTGTGTCTCTCCATTTCACAGGCCAGTACACTGGTTTTCAGCTTTGCTGGTCTGAATAAAGTTCCTATCCCTGTAATCTAAGGAGCCGTAATCATGGTTGTATTGCATTGCATTCCATGCGTGCTCAGTCATGTCCAACTCTTTGCAACCCCATGGACTGTAGCCCACCAGGCTCCTCTGTTCATGGGATTCTCTGGGCAAGAATATTGGAGGGGAGTTGCCATTCCCTTCTCCAGGGGATCTTCCCGACCCAGGGATCAAACCCAGGCCTCCTGTATTGGCAGGCAAACTCTTTACCCCTGAAACACCAGCGAACCATCAATGGTTGTATTGATGTATCATGTCATCAATCCATCCCTGGAAGACTGACGCCTAGGTCATGAAAACCCCCTTGCTTGAAAGAGAGGAAAGTGACAGAGGAGCCTCAGGCAGCAGTCTGTGCCACGTGCACCCCTTTGCAGCCCCTCGTGTCCACCTCTGCTTTCAGAGCACAGGGGTCCATGCTGATGGGAACGAGTGGGTTCAGGAGGAATGGAGCCACTGCTCCTTCTCCAGGCACTCCGGATAAGCTGAAATCAGCTCTAAGACTTAAACCCTTGGTAATAAGACCTGGGGAGTCAAAGACCATGGTGAAGCCCTCCTGAAATCCAGAAACCATAGAGGAACCTACAGCCCTACAGAGAGACCTCACACCTGTCCTGGGCAGCAGACCCAAGCAGAAAGTTAGCCTGGGTGTTTGCATACATTCAGATTCTTCCTCAAGGGTTGCATTGACTGCATTGACTTCCCTCCACTGCTGAATACCAGGACCAGGGAATTAGGGGTTCTGTGTCTCATTCTCTGTAAACAATTCACAGCCACATGCAACACATTCCAGGTCTTAGCCCCCTCATCACTATTTATGGGTGTGTGTGTGTGTGTGTGTGTGTGTTCAGTCACTTAGTTGTGTCTGACTCTTTGCGACCCTATGGACTATAGCCTGCCAGTCTCCTGTCCATGGGATTCTCCAGGCAAGAATACTGGAGTGGGTTGCCATGCCCTTCTCCAGGGGATCTTCCTGACCCCAGGGATTGAACCTGGGTCTCCTGCACTGCAGGCAAATTCTTTAATGACTGAGCTACCAGGGAAGCTCCTAGCTGTTAGGTGTACTGAATGAGGTAAAGCCCGGTTTATATTATTGTTATACTAATAGGGAAAATATACGTGCCTGGTTTTCTCCTATTTTAAAATCATGGAGATTCCCAGGACCTGCATGTATAGAACAGAGAACTATACTCAATGTTTTGTAATTTCCTGTAAAGGAAAGAATTTTTGTTTTTCGTATTTATTTATTTGGCTGCACAAGGTCTCGTTGTGGCATACAGGATCTTCAGACTTCACTGGCATGCGAGCTCTTGCTGCAGCATGTGGGATCTGGTTCCCTGACCAGGAAGTGAACCCCACCCCCCTGCACTGGTAGCACAGTCTTAGCCACTGGATCGCCAGTGAAGTCCAAGGAAAGAATCTTTAAAAGACTATATATAAATATAAAACCAAATCACTATGCTGCCATAGTGAAACTAACGTATTGTAAATTAACTACATGTCAATTAAATGAATAAAATATTGGATATTATCACTTTCTACTTTAAGAAATAGTTATGAACTAATTTATGTAATATTTCCTTTTTAACAGTCAATATTGAGGTATGATTATATAGAATAAAAGATAAAATATGAATTGATCAGTTCAGTTCAGTTCAGTTGCTCAGTCAGGTCCAACTCTTATCGACCCCATGGACTGCAGCATGCCAGGCCTCCTGTCCATCACCAACTCCCGGAGCTTACTCAAACTCATGCCCATCGTACACACTGATAATTTTTGACAAATATAACTGAAGTGTGTAATCAAAGTATACCCTTCATCACCTCAGAAAGTTCCTTCCTGCCCCCTTCCAGTCAATTCCTCTCATTCTGGTTGATTTGCATCATCCTATATTAGCGTTACCTGTTCTGGATTTTCTCATTAAATGGGATCTCACAGCTTGTACCCTTTGGTGCTTCCCAATAGCAGTGAATAAGCATTCCAGATGCTCCACAACCAAACCAACATTTTGTATTCTAGTCTTTTTTATTTGTGGCCCCTTTAACAGGTGTGTTGGAGAAGGAAATGGCAACCCACTCCAGTATTCTTGCCTGGAGAATCCCATGGACAGAGGAGTTTGGTGGGCTACAGTCCACAGGTCGAAAAGAATCGGACACGACTGAGCGACTTCACTTTCACTTTCACTTAACAGGTGTGTAGATATTTCATTGTGTTTCTAACTTAATATTTCTTTTTATTCCTCAAGTCATCATGAGGAATGATTATTATTCAATTAGTATATCAGAGTTATCAAAATAATCACTTCTAATCTTAGCTTTTCAAATTCTAAATTCAATGGCAACTATTTCATTTAAATAATATACTCAATGTGAATTGTCTCAGGAAGGACCCTCTGAGGCTGTAAACTAAGTCATGGTTTCAAGACCAAAAATTTTATTATGAATAGCTATATTGGAGGTTTGCCTTTAACATCCAAGAAAAAGATTCTCCTTTATTTACTTGTCATTGTATTGTCTCAGGAAAATCCCAAAGAAATACACAGGTGCACACACACACACTCAAAAAGTCACATTCAAAAGAATGAGAATTCTAGGGCCTCAGATTGTAGATGCTAAAAAGTTAATCGAATCATGCTTTCAAAATCTCAAAGAAAAATTACTTATAATCTGTACTCTTACATCCAGAAAAAGTCAACCAATTACAAGGGCAAAATAAAAATATCTATTCAGACATGTAGGGATTTAGAAAATTATCTCCCACATGGCCTTTCTTATGGAATTATTTGAGAGTATACTCCTAAAAATCAGGGAATTACACAAAAAGTTGAGGCAAGGACAGAGAATGCAAGAATTAGTGGATATAAGAAAGGAAAGTGGTGAAAGAAAGTCTGGGAAACAGCTTTACAGCAGGCTCAGGTGACAGTTAATCCTGATGGGAGCCAAAGCTTGAAGATGAGAGCTGGACCATAAAGAAGGCTGAGTGCCAAAGAACTGATGCTTTTTAACGGTGGTGCTAGAGAAGACTTTTTAGAGTCCTGTGGTCAGCAAGGAGATCAAAACAGTCAGTCCTAAAGAAAATCAACCCTGAATATTCTTTGAAAGGACTGATGCTGAAGCTGAAGCTCCAATACTTTGGTCACCTGAAGGGAAGAGCCAACTCATTGGAGAAGACCCTGATGCTGGGAAAGAGAAGGCAAAAGAAGAAGTGGCAGCAGAGGATGAGATAGTTAGATAGCATCACTGACTCAGTGGATGAGAATCTGAGCAAACTCTGGGAGATAGTAAAGGACAGGGAAGCCTGGCTTGCTACAGTCCATGGGGCCGCAAAGAGTCAGACATGTCTTAGCAACTGAAAAATAAAGGAGAAAATACAGCATCCAGAGATTTGATCATACGCCTAGATTTAATGTGTTGGATGATCTGAAGAAAGAAATAAATGCTGACAGTAGAAGAAGCAAACAGTGACAACAAGACACTCAAGGATAAATAAAAAAGATACAGAGGGTAGTTCAGTTCAGTCACTCAGTCATGTCCAACTCTTTGTGACCCCATGAACTGCAGCACACCAGGCCTCCCTGTCCATCATCAACTCCCGGAGTTTACCCAAACTCATGTCCATTGAGTCAGTGATGCCATCCAACCATCTCATCCTCTGTCGTCCCCTTCTCCTCCTGCCTTCAATCTTTCCCAGCGTCAGGGTCTTTTCAAATGAGTCAGCTCTTTGCATCAGGTGGGCAAAGTTATTGGTGTTTCAGTTTCAACATCAGTCCTTCCAATGAACACCCAGGGCTGATGTCCTTTAGGGTGGACAGAAGGTAGTTATGCTGCAATAATTGGATTTGAAATAAATAAGATTTATATGGTGAAACCATAAAGTTTAAGTTTCATTGACATAACTTCTAGAATTAACTTACGGACAAAAGATTTAGTTATGGTTCAAGTGCCAAATCATAAATGTTATCCACCTTGATTCTCTACAAGTTCAAGTTCAGATGACTGCAGTGGGAAGGTGGAGAGTTCATCTGGTAGGAAAGACATGGGTACCAGTATCCTCATCTTAGAAAATCTGGAGTGAAAAAATAACATGTCTAGTTGCCGGCATTCATCAAGGGTGTCAGATGCAAGCCAAGGAAGGTGACTCTGACTTTACTAAGAAGAAAGGAGATCACTAAAATCGTATTGGAAAGCTAAAAATAGGAGTTTAGCTTTGGAAAAGCTAAAAAAAAGACAGACTCAGAGCTGTTTCTAAAAGTAATATCCAAAAAATATGTTGCAGAGCAGGTCTGATGGATGATAAAACCTTCAGTGCCTCCACTCAACACTGGAAGGACCTGCCTCTGCCTCTCAACCGACTACCAGTCGGTGCCAGGAACTCGATCACACAGACCCAAAACCACCACTACCACTGCCGTCAGCAGGCATCCAGTGTCTTCCACACACTGCACGTGTGCGGGCTAGGAAGAGGCTGTTTCTTCTCCCTCACTTTGCTCACCTGTAACCGAGACTGAGCAGGTGCGTCTGATTGGCTGAGACTAGGTCACGTGCTATCACAGCCACCAGGGAACATCACTTAGCATGAAGAGGGAATTGCCACGTTGCTCTCCCCCCAAATATGATATTTCAAAGGTCACCGGAGGTGATGACCGACGTCTACTACGCTGATGAAACATGGCATAAAAGCCTATTCTTTCAAGTTGCAAGAATAACTTAAAGAGAGACTAAACTCATTGCATTATTTATTCCTCCCTTGTTCTCACAACCTGAATCCGATTCATTAGGAAATTCTGTTGGTCGTCCCTCAAATTCTGTGCAGAAAACGACTCCTCCTAAACACCTTCCCTGCTCGCGTCCTCCACCACTAACCAGCCTCTGCCCTAAATGACTAAAATAACTTCCCAGCTGGTCCCTCTGCTTCATTCTTTGTCCCTTTAGAGAATATTCAGACCCACAGCCAGAGGATTCCTTTCAAGGTGGAAGAAAGATGCTGTTATGTCTCCGCTCAAAGCCACGCAGAGACTTTGCAGGTGACCCAGAGAGAAAGTCTAAGGCCCTTCGTATCTGCTGCTCTCCCCACCCCGTGACGTCATCCTCTCTTGTCCTTCGACCGACATGAGCGGCAGCGCTGGCCCTGAATGCTCACCCCTCAGGTGTCTGCAGCCCCTGGTGTCTCTCTTACCTTCAAGACCACCCTCCCCGCAGACCTCCTAGTCTCACCCTGTTTCACCCAATTACCTTTTCTTTGCAGCTCTGATCACCTTCTAACATACTATGTATCATTTATTTAACGATGCTGTTTATTTTCTGTCTCAAGAAAGGCAGTTATTGTCTCTCTTTTATTAGCTGATGTTTCCAGGCCCCTAAAAAAGCTTCCTGGAATAGGGAAATAATAAGCCATTCCGAGTAAATCAATAGATGGATGAAAGAATAATCGCTCTAAAATTGTAGGGAATGTTTGGAGGATGTTAATTTACCTAAATTCTTGTTTATCAGAGCAGAAAGCTGATTGATAGACCCTAAAATGGATCAATCAAGAAATATCAGCATATATTATTTAGAATTACAGCTGTAACTACAAGAAGAGATAACGAATGAATGCATGCATGCTCAGTTTTGAGCAACACTCCTTGACCCTTTGGACTGTAGCCTGCCAGGCTCCTCTGTCTATGGGATTTCCCAGGCAAGAATACTGGAGTGGGTTGCCATGACCTCCCCCTGGGGATCTTCCTGACCCAGGGATCGAACCCATGCCTCCTGCAGCTCCTGAAATGCCATCAGATTCTTCACCCACTGAGCCATCTTTGAAGCCCAAGAGATAAAGTAGAAACATTTCAAAGTGGTCGTGTCTGCAAGATGGGACTGGGAGAAAAAGTAGGGCAGAGCTCTGTGGCTTTTAAACCTTTCTGAATTCTTTGATTTTTAAACAGTCATGTGTATGTAACACTTTGACAAAAATTTATGTCTTTAGTACAACCAGTTAAAAGGAAAATATAATGGCGTGTTAAAAATTTAAATAATGAAAAATCCATTATATTTCTCTTATTAGTAGGAGATAGAATAGACAATAAGAAGTTAACATGGGCTGAATGTTTGTGTGTTTCTCCAGCGCTCATATGTTGAAGCCAGATTCCCAGGGTGATGGTGTTTGGAGGCAGGGTCTTTGGAAGGTAACTAGGTTTGGATGAGGTCCTGGAGGAGGAGCTGTGAAGAACTGCTGCCTTCTAAGGGGATAGAGAACCTGGAGTCTCTCTTTCTAATCAGTGTGAGGATGTAACACAAAGTTGTCTGTCTACTGCCTGGAAGAGGTTCTCACCAGAACCTGATGCTGCTGGCACCTGACCTCAGTATTCCATCCTCTAGAACTTCAAGCATTAAGTTGCTGTGGTTGATAAGCCACTCAGCCCACCATGGCTTCCCAGGTGGCTCAGCAGTAAAGAACCTGCCTGCCAATGCAGGAGACGCCAGAATCACAGGTTTGATCCCTGGGTCAGGAAGATCCCCTGGAGCAGGAAATGGCAACCCACTCCAGTATTCTTGCCTGGAGAATCCCATGGACAAGGAATCTGATGGGCTACAGTCCACAGGGTCATAAAAAGTCCAAAGAGTCGGACACAACTGAACGACTGAGCACACACATACATAGCCCATGGTACTTCATTCAGTTCAGTTCAGTTCAGTCACTCAGTTGTGTCCAACTCTTTGCGACCCCATGAATCGCAGCACACCAGGCCTCCCTGTCCATCACCAACTCCTGGAGTTCACTGAGACTCACGTCCATTGAGTCATGATGCCATCCAGCCATCTCATCCTCTGTCATCCCCTTCTCCTCCTGCCCCCAATCCCTCCCAGCATCAGAATCTTTTCCAATGAGTCAACTCTCCGCATGAGGTGGCCAAAGTACTGGAGTTTCAGCTTTAGCGTCATTCCTTCCAAAGAAATCCCAGGGATGATCTCCTTCAGAAAGGACTGGTTGGATCTCCTTGCAGTCCAAGGGACTCTCAAGAGTCTTCTCCAACACCACAGTTCAAAAGCATCAATTCTTCGGCGCTCAGCCTTCTTCACAGTCCAACTCTCACATCCATACATGACCACTGGAAAAACCATAGCCTTGACTAGACGGACCTTTGTTGGCAAAGTAATGTCTCTGCTTTTCAATATGCTATCTAGGTTGGTCCTAACTTTCCTTCCAAGGAGTAGGCGTCTTTTAATTTCATGGCTGCAGTCACCATCTGCAGTGATTCTGGAGCCCCAAAAAATAAAGTCTGACACTGTTTCCACTGTTTCCCCATCTATTTGCCATGAAGTGATGGGACTGGATGCCATGATCTTCATTTTCTGAATGTTGAGCTTTAAGCCAACTTCTTCACTCTCCTCTTTCACTTTCATCAAGGTACTTTGTTAGTGCAGCCCAAACTGAATAAAAGAGAAGTAAAAAACCATAGACACTAAAAATAGTGAAGTAACTTCTGTATTCTTTTGGTCAAAATATCTTCCCAAATTTTTTATTTTTATTATGACAAATTTCAAGCAAACAATGAATATACCCATCTCTTATGAATATAAGCCAATTCTCTTAGCTTCATCAAATTTTAACATTACACTTATTTTTACATTCCTACTCTTTGATTTGCCTTGCGTGAGTCCCAAATATGTAATGATGGTTCATGAACGGGGGCTGGGGCAAGGGGGTTGCCTTTGAAATAATGACAGATGGCTCTTACCAACTCTGAAAAGGTAATAGTAGCACATGCGGCACTCTAAAGGGAATTTTTGTAAATTACAGGTAGAGTAATGCTGAATTTGACAAGGCAAAACAGGGGCTAAGAATTGCATTTCTAAGTTTTTTTTTGCAATAGGACATACTAATCAAATCGTAAAGACAGTTTCTTTATTTCCTGGCAACTCAAAGATATACATGGAATTTATAAGATGTGCCTGTAAATGGGAGTGCAGGATCTGAAAAGTATGCTGTGAAGATGGTATATACCCTTGTGCATAACTGAAACTCAATACTGATCCTAGAAGGGTAATTATTGGGCTTCAAGTTCATGCTTTAAACGATAGCAGCAGTTAATCTCGGTTGTTTGCATTAACTCGGGAGCTCTATTATCCATTAGGCAGGATGACATTCTGATAAGAAATGTATAAGAATGCCATCCCTGCTACACAGTATGGCTTCACGTTGCTCTTGGCACAGCACATCTCTTACCTGGTTATCATCTGGTGCTCAGTGAGCGTCAGCTGACTGACTTGGGGGACAAGGAAGCCGCATTACTCTCCAATCTGTCCCACTTGCCCAATTAATGAGCTGTGTTACCACCTGCCTCAGGGGAGCGCATGTGATCACTTCTCCTATTTCTGATCATGCTGTCATGATGATGAATGACTGGGAGAGAGGTTTCGGAGAAAGAGAGCTGATTTTAATAAGAGGAAAAATTGGTATTAGAAGTCTTAACGGCTTGGACCTACTGTAATTCTCGAAAATATTTATAGGAAAACCTCACTGAGTTAACTCTTCTTCTTGTTTACAGTCCTCCCTGACAAACGATTCAGGAGGACAGTCCAGGTTTCAGGCCCCTTGTCAAATATAGAATTTACATTAACAGAGAAAGGTATTACTAAGCATAGTGGTCTCCGGTGAATTCTCAGTAGAAAAACATTGACATAAAATCCATAGGAATTACAATATTTGATTCAAGATTTTACAAAGCTTACATTATGAACCAAATATTTGGTTAGAGAAATGAGAAAGCATTTATTTTCTTCTTTTGGAACACTTAATACTTCATAATATCTTCATGTGACCTTAACATTTTTAAGGACTTCATTTATGTTTTTGTCAATTACAAAATACAAATTTATTTAAATTCTTTTCATTATTGAGATAGATATAAGGACTCCACAGACAAAGGGCTCTAAATATGTTTTTCTTTTCTAAGGGTATCATTTCTTGGGAGAATACCACCAAAACCAATAAGATTTATATAAACTAGGACATGTTGTGCAAATACAAAGCCAGAGAAAGTCATGAAATTGAAAAGAGCTATCAGAGATTTCTATAAAATTTAACTGGACATAGCTAAAAGACCAAGCTCAATTTAATGACTAACCTTCACTGCAAATTGGGCGTATCTCAAAAAAACACTGTACTTGTTAAAGGATTTAAGAAAAATCATATACCACTGGAATTTTCAGAGCACTGTTTTTTCATAGAGATTTAAAACAAAAGCAAGTAGAAAAATTATCATTTCTCTTCCAAAATTCTATTCAGCATTCTCATCAGTGAACAAGACTGATAACTTTTTTATAATAACTCTTAAAAAACCAAGCTTCATTTTGATTCCTTAAGAAAGAAACTGAATCTCCTCTCTTTGTTTAAGGCTTCTGTAACAGACTGAAAAATGGTTCAGTAGTATTGTAAAACTTCAAATGTACCCCACCCACCGTTACATTCTAAGATGTCAAATTCATTGGCAAGGGCTGCCATATAAAATACCAGAGACTGGATGGATTAAACAACAGCAGTTTATTTTCTCAGAGCTCTGGGGGCAGGAAGTCCAAGGTCAAGACGCCAGCAGGGTGCTGGGGCTGGTTCCCACGGAGGCCTCTCCCTGGCTTGTGGATGGCCATCCTCTCATGGTCTTTTCTTTCTGTGCACAGATGCTCTAGGTGGCTCCTCTTGTGGGTATTTTCTTCTTTTTATAGGGACACAGGTCAGATTGGCCATCAATGCTTTGGCCACCTGATGTGAAGAACTGACTCATTGGAGAAAACCCTAAGGCTGGGCAAGGCTGAAGGCGGGAGGAGAAGGGGACGACAGAGGATGAGATGGTTGGATGGCATCACCGACTCAATGGACATGAATCTGAGCAAACTGGCAGACAGAGGAAGACAGAGGAGCCTGGCGTGCTGCAGCCCATGGGGTCACAAAGAGCTGGACATGACTGAGAGACCGAACTGAAGTCAGATTGGATGAAGGCCCATCCTCACAGCCTTTTCTTCTTTGATTGAAGTATATTTGGTTTATAATGTGTTAGTTTCAGGTGTACAGCAAAGTGAGTCAGATGTACATATACATACATGCGTGTGTGTGTGCTCTGCTAAGTCGCTTCAGTCGTGTCTGACTCTTTGTGACCCTGTGGACCATAGCCCACCAGGCTCCTCTGTCCATGGGATTTTCCAGGCAAGAAACTGGAGTGGATTGCCATTTCCTCCTCCAGGGGATCTTCCCGACCCAGGGATCAAACCCATGTCTCTTGCGTCTCCTGCAGTGGCAGGAGGGTTCTTTACCACTAGCGCCACCTGAGAAGCTCTAAATATATACGTACATATATGTATATGTATATACTTGTGTGTGTATATGTATGTATGTATGTATATACAGTTTCTTTTTCCTTATATGTTATCACAAAATACTTAGTTCCCTGTGCTATATAATAGATCCTTGTTGATTATTTATTTTATATATAGTAGTGTCCATATGTTGATCCCAAACTCCTGATTTATCCCTCCCCTCCTTTCCCTTTGGTAAGTATAAGTTTGTTTTCTATGTCACAGTCTTCCTCTACACGAATCGCCTCCTTCTAGGCCCCATCTCTAAACACACTTACACACTTCTCTTGTTCTCTTTCCTTTTCCTCTCCCCTCTCCTCCTTTTGCCGTCTTCCCGACAATCCAGTAATTCAAAGCCTACTGGGGGAAGAATGGAGAAAATAGGAGAGAATGTCTACATTGTGGTTTTTTCCTGCATTTTTCTCTAAATTCAAATCTGTTTTACCAAAAGAAATCATACATTGCAATGCTGTTCTCTCAGCACATCCCACCCTCCACTCCCGGTGCTGTGTCCACAAGTCCATTCCCTGCGCCCTTTCTCTATTCCTGTCCTGCAAATAGGTTCACCTGCACCATTTTTCTAGATTCCATATACATGCATTAATATACGATATTTATTTTTCTCTTTCTGACTTCACTCTGTATGACAGACCCTAGGTCCATCCATCTCGGTTCAGCTGACGAAGCAGCTTAGCCCAGAGTGGGGACATGGGGTCGGGGGAGGGAGGGTCGGGTGGGAGGGGATGCATGTATATGTGTGGCAGAAACCTCACAGCACTGTAAGGCAATTATTCTCCAGTTAAAAAAAATCATAATAAACTTGGGATCATACAGAACTTCCAGCAAGGAACTTTGAACCCATTGAGGGTCTGAATTGTTTCAATGCCTCCTTGGCATGCTTTGGCAGTGGTGTCACATTTCTGGCGATGATGTAAATTCACAATAATTCTTTAGATAATCACTTTAGAATTTTCTGGTATTAAATTTTCATCACTTCGCTCTGGTCCTTGGAGTCTCCCTGTTTAAAATGCTAGCATATGATTCAGTTTAAAGAAAAGTAAAAGGAAAAATAGGCCAGTAGAACTTTCCCGGGAGTGTTTATCCTGTGGGATAAGATTGTTTCTGAAGTTAAAATTCTCCTTCCTGGTTTCCCATCACGTCCAGTGGGTCTTTCTTAAAGGTGAAGGACAGTGATCCTACTAGTGAAGGGCCAGCCTGCCTTCTTAGCCCAAAAGTCAGCCAGCTGCCGTCTAACGCTGTTGCTCTGACAGCTTCCGATTGTCTAGTACATCCCACAGGATGCTTTCTTGAATTATTGATAAATCTGTATAATTTGGGGAAGGAGAAAATGGTAATGTGGTAGAATTAATAGTAGTTCTCACGCTCTCTTCAGGGACAGAGCATTTTTACGTGTTGCACAGAAGGAAGATCTTTTAAGTTAAGAGTTCATTTGTAAGAAATATGTTTGTGCAGGAGGATATAAAGGCTACTCTGAAGGAAGTCTTGAATCATTCATCAGTGAGCACCTCTGGGTACTTTACACTTTACAGTGAGTTTTCAGTATCAGCTGAGCAAATAGACGAATTTACCTGGAGACGAAGTAGATTCAGGCTTGTCAAAATCCAGATTGTCAAGAGCACTGATCCTCAGTTCTGATGCTGGTATCAGATTGTTGCTGTTCAGTCGCTAACTCGTGTCCGACTCTGCGATCCCATGGACTGCAGCACTGCAGGCTTCCCTGTCCTTCATCGTTTTCTGGAGTTTGCTCAGACTCATGTCCATTGAGTTCATGATGCCATCCAACCATCTCATCCTCTGACACCCTCTTCTTCTCCTGCCCTGTCTTTCCCAGCATCAGGGTGTGTTCCGCTGGGCATGCCATAAATAGGAATATCCAAATTTTCTCGTTTTGTGGTGCCCTTAAGGGTATCAGCAATTTTTTCTTACAAGCACCTTGGCAAATGAGAAACAAACCAAAACCCCAAACTCCCCCCCAAAAAAACTTGAAAAACCAAC
>NW_011495075.1:4020253-4028654 GCF_000754665.1 Bison bison bison
TTGCTGATTCACTTCACTAAGTAATTAAATCTTAACCGTTTAGTATTTATGTCCTAATTCAGCTTAGTAGCCACTTGAAAAAAATTATATGTGTACTTTGAAAGTACAAGTAATGTTTTTATTTTATTCTTAAATAATCACAGTTACTTGCTAGTAAGATGCACATCCAGTGGGCACTGCACAGCTCCTTAACCCTCAGAATCTGACTGGACACCCCCACATCATTGGTGGTCCTGTGATACTTTGATCTTTCTCATGATACTTGCTTTTTTTTTTTTTTAAACTTTACAATATTGTATTGGTTTTGCCAAATATCGAAATGAATCCGCCACAGGTATACATGTGTTCCCCATCCTGAACCCTCCTCCCTCCTCCCTCCCCATACCATCACTCTGGGTCATCCCAGTGCACCAGCCCCAAGCATCCAGTATCGTGCATCGAACCTGGACTGGTGACTCGTTCCATATATGATATTTTACATGTTTCAATGCCATTCTCCCAAATCTTCCCACCCTCTCCCTCTCCCACAAAGTCTGAAAGACTGTTCTATACATCAGTGTCTCTTTTGCTGTCTCGTATACAGGATTATTGTTACCATCTTTCTAAATTCCATATATATGCATTAGTATACTGTATTGGTGTTTTTCTTTCTGACTTACTTCACTCTGCATAATGGGCTCCAGTTTCATCCACCTCATTAGAACTGATTCAAATGTATTCTTTTTAATGGCTGAGTAATACTCCATTGTGTATATGTGCCACAGCTTTCTTATCCATTCATCTGTTGATGGACATCTAGGTTGCTTCCATGTCCTGGCTATATGCTCACAGCAGCTTTACTTGTAAAAGCTAGAAATTAGAAACAACCCCAAATCTCCCTCAACCAGTGAATAGATAAATTATGGTTTATCAGTAATGGAATACTAACCTTCAATAAAAAGAACAAACTGCATATACCTTAAACAGCATGGATGAATCTTAAAAGCAGCATGAGAAATACATGTAGTCAGACCCAGAAAAGTACTGTGGGATTCCATTTACGTGAAATTCTAGGAGAGGCAAAACGAATGTAGGGAATCAGAAGGCAGATGAATGGTTGTCTGGGACCAGGAGTCGGGTAGGCAAAGAGGTAGAAAGGAAGTCAATTTTTCAGATTTTTGTTGGAGTATAGTTGATTTACAATGTTGTGTTCATTTCTGCTCTCCAGCAAAGGGAATTAGTTATCCGTGCACCTATATCCACTCTTTGTTTTAGATTCTTTTCCCATTTGGGTCAGCACAGAGCACTGAGCAGGTTCTTATGCTGCACGGTAGGATCTTCTTAGTTATCTGTTTTACACAGAGTAGTGCGTACGTGTCAGTCCCAACCTCCCAACTTATCCCTCACTCTCGCTTTCTTACTGTCCCCATTTTCCTGAAGGGACAAAAAGAACTGAGGGAACTTGAGAAAAGGCACTTTCTAAGATCACACACGTGCACAAACACAAGCTAGGATCCAGGTCTGGCGGGCTGACTCTCAGGCGCCGTTCTTTTCTTCTTTCTGAAGGTTTACCAGGATTCAGGCGTGCAGCGATGCGATTCAGGGATGCACATACGCAGATGTGTTCCTGTTCAGATTCGTTTCCATTGTAGGTTATTATGATACTGAAAGAAGTTCCCCGTGCCGTGAGTAGGCCCCTGTTGTTTCCCTATTTTAGGTAAAGCAGTGTCATCTAAGCAAACACACGAAGGGGAAAGGGGGAAGGGAAAATTAGGAGTCTGGGGGTAACGGAAGTCTGCCTTCTTAACCACCATGGAATGCTGCTTCTCACCTGATTACAGTCGAGAAACTGGTGTTGTTCAAACCCGTGTGAGGGCCTTGACAGGAGAGAGGGCACGGCCCGCTCCACTCAGAGCAGCCAGGGTGGCTGCAGAGACCCGTCGGGAGACAGGACTCTGGCCGGAGGGGAGGGATTTAAGAGACGCGGGAAGGGTTTTGAACCGCACCATGGAGCTGAGGAGAAGACACAGAAGGCATTTAGGCTGGAGACTCACTCGTTACGATGGTTAAAGAGTATTAACAGTACTAACACCTCGCATGGAAACTCGCCCTGACCGCTGCGCTGCCAGGCCACGGGTGCTTTTCCCCCCTCAGTTTACTTAACCATCTCGCAGCACTTTTTTCCTCCCTCTGACAGCCCCTTCTTGGTCTCCTCTGCTGCCTCCTCCTTCATTATGCGGCTCCCCTGGTGGCTCAGCTGGTAAAGAATCTGCCAGCCATGCAGGAGACGCAGGTTCGATCCCTGGGTCAGGAAGATCTCCTGGGAAAAGGAATGACGACTCACTCCAGTGTTCTTTTCTGGAGAATCCCATGGACAGAGGAGCCTGGCAGGCTACCGTCCTTGCGGTCCCAAACAGTTGGACGTGACCGAGTGACTAACAGGCCTTCATCATTCAGTCTCTACATGTAGCAATCCCTCAGATCCATTTCTGTATCCACTGCTCTAACGATCTTCCCCATCTTCCATCTTTAGGGCTCTAAATACGTGGAGTCCCAAATTCATTTGATTAGGCCAAACTCCTCCACTGTGATCCAAATTTATGTGGACAAGTGTCTACATGAATCTCTAGTTGACTGTACTAGATGAGGGGCCCCCAAACTCCAGGACCTTATGCCTGATCATCTGAGGCGGAGCTGATGTAGTAATAATAAAATAAAGTACACAATAAGTGTAATGGACCCGAATCATCCTGACACCACCCCCGCTACCCCACTCCCATAGAAAAATTGTCTTTCCTAAAAGCGGTTCCTGGTGCCAAAAGGGTGGGGGTTGCTGTATTAGAGGCATGACCCAATTAATATACCCCAAATGAAACTTCTGCTTTCTTAAACTAATTCCTTTCCCCACCTCCCATAATTCTCCACTGCAGTCTCTCCCTAACTTCCCACATCCAATCGATCAGAACTGCTTGTCAATTAAACCTATGAGAGTGACTTCCCTGGTGGTCCACTGATGAGGGCTCACCTTCCAATGTTGGGGGTGCAGGCTTGATCCCTAGTTCGGCAGCTAAGATCCCACATGCCTTGTGCCCCCAAAATCAAAACACACACAAAAAAACAGAAGCAATATTTTAACAAATTCAACAAAGACTTTAAAAATGGTCCACATTAAAAAACAAACAAACAAACCTTTGAGCTGTTTCAAGAACTTGTCCCCCTCTCATCGCTGCCTTTACCATAGCCCCAGCCTCCATCACACTGCATCTGAGCCACGGCTAAAGCCCCCTCATCCATTTCCACACAGCTGTCAAAGCAACCTTGAAAAGACAGAATTGCGCGCGTGCCTTTCCTGCCTGAATCTCTTCAATGGCGTCCCTTCTCATTTGGAATAAAATTCAAACTTTCCCCAGGGACCACCAGCGCGTTCATGTCACAGGAGAGCTAAATTTAGTATTTTTTTAAGAGGCAGCTTTGGCTAACTAGGGGAAGAAAAGATTGAAAGTGTCCAAGAGAAGTGCAAGGACATCAGTAAGGGAAGGTCTTGCAAAACTTCAGGCTACCTGTGATGATGGCCTGATCAGAGAAGAGCTGGAGAGCAAAAAGGGACACAAGTGGGCTGAGATATTTTCATTATTGTTTTAAAGTGTTTCTATATGGACTATTTCTAAAGTCTTCATTGAAATTGTTTACAATATTGCTTCTGTTTTTTGTTTTGTTGTTTTGGCCCTGGGACACGTGGGATCTTAGTTCTCTGACCAGGTACTGAACCCACACCCCCTGAATCGAAGGGCAAAGTCTTAACCCTGCACTGCCACTGAAGTCCTGAGATATACTTACTTTTAATGATATAAATGTACCATCATGAAAAATAAAACGCCCACACTAAAAGGGCAAGTAAAGAAAAGAAAATTATAGAACAACATACATGCATTGCCTGGAGAAGGAAATGGCAACCCACGCCAGCATTCTTCCTTGGGAAATTCCATGGACGGGGACCCTGGTGGGCCACAGTTCATGGGGTCACAAACAGTCGGACACAACTTGGGGACTAAACAACAACAACAGCAACAACAAATACGTGGGCTGATCCCACTGTGGTACTGAATTTGCAGTAATTGTGAGTCATTCAGTTCAGTTCAGTCTCTCAGTCGTGTCTGACTTTTTGCAACCCCATGAATCGCAGCACACCAGGCCTCCCTGTCCATCACCAACTCCTGGAGTTCACTCAGACTCACGTCCGTCGAGTCAGTGATGCCATCCAGCCATCTCATCCTCTGTCATCCCCTTCTCCTCCTGCCCCCAATCCCTCCCAGCATCAGAGTCTTTGCCAATGAGTCAACTCTTCACATGAGGTGGCCAAAGTACTGGAGTTTCAGCTTTAGCATCATTCCTTCCAAAGAAATCCCAGGGCTGATCTCCTTCAGAATGGACTGGTTGGATCTCCTTGCAGTCCAAGGGACTCTCAAGAGTCTTCTCCAACACCACAGTTCAAAAGCATCAATTCTTCGGCACTCAGCCTTCTTCACAGTCCAACTCTCACATCCATACATGACCACAGGAAAAACCATAGCCTTGATTAAACAGACCTTTGTTGGCAAAGTAATGTCTCTGCTTTTGAATATGCTATCTAGGTTGGTCATAACTTTCTTTCCAAGGAGTAAGCATCTTTTAATTTCATGGCTGCAGTCACCATCTGCAGTGATTTTGGAGCCCAGAAAAATAAAGTCTGACACTGTTTCCACTGTTTCCCCATCTATTTCCCATGAAGTGATGGGACCAGATGCCATGATCTTTGTTTTCTGAATGTTGAGCTTTAAGCCAACTTTTTCACTCTCCTCTTTCACTTTCATCAAGAGGCTTTTGAGTTCCTCTTCACTTTCTGCCATAGGGTGGTGTCATCTGCATATCTGAGGTTATTGATATTTCCCCCGGCAATCTTGATTCCAGCTTGTGCTTCTTCCAGCCCAGCGTTTCTCATGATGTACTCTGCATAGAAGTTAAATAAGCAGGGTGACAATATACAGCCTTGACGTACTCCTTTTCCTATTTGGAACCAGTCTGTTGTTCCATGTCCAGTTCTAACTGTTGCTTCCTGACCTGCATACAGATTTCTCAAGAGGCAGATCAGGTGTTCTGGTATTCCCATCTCTTTCAGAACTTTCCACAGTTTATTGTGATCCACACAGTCAAAGGCTTTGGCATAGTCAATAAAGCAGAAATAGATGTTTTTCTGGAACTCTCTTGCTTTTTCCATGATCCAGCAGATGTTGGCAATTTGATCTCTGGTTCCTCTGCCTTTTCTAAAACCAGCTTGAACATCAGGAAGTTCATGGTTCACGTATTGCTGAAGCCTGGCTTGGAGAATTTTGAGCATTACTTTACTAGCATGTGAGATGAGTGCAATTGTGTGGTAGTTTGAGCATTCTTTGGCATTGCCTTTCTTTGGGATTGGAATGAAAACTGACTTTTTCCAGTCCTGTGGCCACTGCTGAGTTTTCCAAATTTGCTGGCATGTTGAGTGTAGCACTTTCACAGCATCATCTTTCAGGATTTGAAATAGCTCAACTGGAATTCCATCACCTCCACTAGCTTTGTTCGTAGTGATGCTTTCTAAGGCCCACTTGACTTCACATTCCAGGATGTCTGGCTGGCAGTTGATTATATGGGTTTGAACATGTAGGTGATAAATAGTTTTGAAACAGGGTGTAAAATGGTAAATGAAGCCAGGAGGGTAAATATCACTGCTGAGGAAAAAAGAAATGGAAGATTAGGATAATGCCAATGGTTTATGCTCAAATTTTTGAGCAAGATTTTTGTGTCTGATTCACTTCAATATTTCCCACCTACAATGTTGACTAATACTTGCCAGTTTGGAAGGAAAAAACTAAAGGGTCATGTCCTTGTTTTAACTAAGAGTTCTTTGATTATTTATAAAATTATATGTGTATTTTCCATCATTATTAATCATTGACAGACGTTTTAATCATAGAATCCATTTGTTCTGCCCTGGTTTTAAATTTTTAGATGAGATTTTTATAAGCTAAGAGGGAAATAGATGTGTACTTTCTGCAAACATATATTCAATCTTAGAAAAATTAATATTTTTCTTTAGATTTACTGATCTAAACGTTGACAGATTCCATTGACAATTGATGAGCTTGATGAAAATTAAAAGTACATGTTTTTAAAGGAAGGGGCAGTATTTCTGGAACTTCCCGAATGTATCTCTCTTTTTTAAAAATTAATTTTATGGGCATAAAGTTGCCTTACAATATTGTGTTAGTTTCTGCTGTATAGTAAAGTGAATCAGCCATCCATATACATAAGTCCCCTCTTTTTTGGATTTCCTTCCCATCTAGGCCACCACAGAGCATTGAGCAGAGTTCCCTGTGGTATACAGTGGGCTCTCATTAGTTACCTATTTTATACACAGTGCACAATATATATCTGACCATACTGATTAAGCGAGGGAGAAAGAGAGGGAAATCAACCCTGAATTTTTGTTGGAAGGACTGATGAAGCTGAAGCACCAAACCTTTGGCCGCCTGATGCAAAGAGCTGACTCATTGGAAAAGACCCTGATGCTGGGAAAGATTGAGGGCGAGTGGAGAAGGGGCGGCAGAGGATGAGATGGTTAGATGGCTTTACTGACTCAATGGACGTGAGTTTGCGCAAGCTCCGGGAGACAACGAAGGACAGGTAAGCTTGGCGTGCTGCAGTCCATGGCAACACAACTTAGCAACTGAACAACAAAGGAGACGGAGGAGCAACTGGGAGGGTAGCATGAACATAGATGCACGACCGTGTGGAAAATAGAGAGCTGGTGGGACGCTGCTCCAGCACCAGGCGCTCAGCCTGGGGCTCTGCGATGACCTGGGGGGACGCCGCTCCAGCACCAGGCGCTCAGCCTGGAGCTCTGCGATGACCTGGTGGGATGCTGCTCCAGCACAAGGCGCTCAGCCTGGTGCTCTGTGATGACCTGGGAGTGGACGGTGTGGGGGTGGAAGGAAGGCTCGCTCAAGAGGGAGGAGACACGTGTACACTTACAGCTGACTCACTTTGTTGTACAACAGAAACCAACACATTGCAAAGCAATTAGACTCCAATTTAAAATGTTTTTAAAATACAGCTGCATTGTTTTGAAATGAGGAAATTTGACCAAATACATGATCAGATTCCTTATAATGTTGAAAATCTGTGACTGCTCACAACGTAATGTAATCTCATCACCATACAGAATCACACACTTTATTATAAAGGATTAGGGAGGCTGAGTGCCGAAGAATTGATGCTTTTGAACTGTGGTGTTGGAGAAGACTCTTGAGAGTCCCTTGGACTGCACGGAGATCCAACCAGTCCATTCTGAAGGAGATCAGCCCTGGGATTTCTTTGGAAGGACTGATGCTAAAGCTGAAACTCCAGTATTTTGGCCACCTCATGCGAAGAGTTGACTCATTGGCAAAGACTCTGATGCTGGGAGGGATTGGGGGCAAGAGGAGAAGGGGACGACAGAGGATGAGATGGCTGGATGGCATCACTGACTCGATGGACGTGAGTCTCAGTGAATTCCGGGAGTTGGTGATGGACAGGGAGGCCTGGTGTGCTGCGATTCATGGGGTCGCAAAGAGTCAGACATGACTGAGCGATTGAACTGAACTGAGGGAGCCTGCAAGCATTTTCTGTATTTCAAAGGCCTGCCTTGTACTGTATTTCAAGTGGGCATCTTTGTAGGCTAGGCATGGTTGTATTTGATATTGTGTGTAATGAAATACTGCATATTACATAGCACATGAGAGTTACTTGACAGAATATTAAATAACTCTTCCCTAACATGTTCCATTTTACAAATAAGGAGGAACACTGAAAGCTAAGCACTTTCGTGAGGTCACTCAGATAACTGGACGGCTGGTAGGTTGATAGAGAAGACCATGCATTCAATCTGAAGATATGGAAGGGTTTGAGAAAAAACCTGGAGCCAAAAATCACACTGTAAGAGTAGCTGCACAGTAAAGTGAAATTGTACAACAGTCATTTTTTGTTCCTTGTGGTTTCCCTCCCATTCAACCATAGGCAACCTGGGCCGCAAAGCAGATGAAAGGGGAAAGCAGACAAAAATTCAGTAGTCAGGTTTTCAGTTTGAGAAGTACAATAGGTCTGAGTCTGTGTCAGAAAACCCAGCCAAGCCAGATTTTCCAGCTCAAAAGGAAGGCGATCAAGCCATCAGGGAACCAATGCAATATTGTAAAGTAATTAGCCTCCAATTAAAATAAATAAATTTATTTTTTTAAAAAAAGGGGCTGGTGTACTGGGATGGCCCAGAGGGATGGTATGGGGAGGGAGGAGGGAGGAGGGTTCGGGATGGGGAACACATGTATACCTGTGGCGGATTCATTTTGATATTTGGCAAAACTAATACAATTAT
>NW_011495075.1:4028754-4031276 GCF_000754665.1 Bison bison bison
AACCTTTTCAAAAAAAAAAAAAAAAAAGCATTAAAAAAAAAAAGCCATCAGGGAGACAAAGCTTGATGAGGGAGTAATTTAATGCCTCACAAAAATATGTGTGTTGTGGGGGTGATGGGTGGGGGAGCGGGCTGGATAGCCCATAATTGGAGGCGGGAGCCTGGAGATAAAGGAGAGGGAAAAGAATTGGCGGTAGAGTGGTCTCGGGGTCAGGAATTCTGAAGCATCTTTCGCCCTGTGGTTGGCAAGGCTGAAAGGGGTGTCATTAGAGACAGATTTGGTGTCCTGAGCAGGGGTTTATTCTTACTTGCTGCCTGAATCTCTGGGAAGAGAGGACATCAAAGTCCGTGCCAAAAAACAGGCCCGAGCAGACATGGGGCGGAGCCAGGACAGTGCGAACAATGGTCTGGCGGGTCTGGGAGGAGAAAAGACGAGAAGATCACCATCCAGAGCACCTCATGCCCCAGCCACAAGCACCCCACCTGGACTCCTGCCCCTGGGGGATGAACCAGTGCTCAGAGGCCAGTGATGAGAGACACAGGAATCCGGATGAGGAGGTGTGGCCAGAAGCAGCCCGGGATGCCCACTTGGATGTAAACTTCAGGTAAGCAGCACATAATATTTCAGTGTGTCTTATGTCAGAGTTGGTCACTCAGGCGTGTCCGACTCTGCGACCCCATGGACAGTAGCCCTCCAGGCTCCTCTATCCATGGAAATCTCCAGGCAAGAATACTGGAATGGATTGCCATTCCCTTCTCTAGGGCATCTTCACCCAGGGATCGAAACTGGGTCTCCCACATTGCAGGCAGATTCTTTCTGGTCTGAGCCAACAGGGAAGCCATTGTCTTATGCGATACTTAGACTGAAAAGGAAACTGTTCTTTATTTATTGGATTCAAATTTAGTAGGGCATCTGTCTTTATATTCCTGATATCTGGCAATTCTGGTGTAAAAGTATTCCCAGCCTGATATGTTATTAGCACTCTGAAGGTTCGGAAGTTTGGGGAGACTTAAACATTGGTGGCTTGGAAAAATCACTATGTCTGTACTCAATTGGTCAATGGATCATGTTTTGAATTAAAATTCCTTCCCACCAGTAAATTTATCATTTACCTTCTCTGTGTTTTCAAATATTTAAATTTTCGGAATCATATTTTTCTGAGGCTAATGATGGTAAGAGTCCATGATTTACAAAACAAGTGAGATTAAAGTGAGGTGTAAGCTCATATTCACCACTAGGAAAAAAACAGAGAACGACCTCATTTCACTGCTTGACCTTTCTGGATTATAAAAACATAAAATCATCCTAACAGTATTTTATGAGATTTGGATGGCTAACCCAGCTAGTTAGTAATTACCCAGAAAATACCTGACCTAGGGGGTCACTGTTATTATTGAAAGTGGCTTAAAATCCATAACGAATATATTACATAATCCACGTTTTATGTGTGGAAATGTGAGACGTTCTCTGGTCACTTGCCAGCAGATTCTGTGGTGCTCCAAGTTCTCGTCATTTTTAAAAAGTAGTTTAAAGACTCCTGGAGAAACCGATTGGAAAGCAAGGTTTCATTCCCAACATTCCATTAGGTTTATAATATACAATAAACCTCGGGGCTACCACTTCTCAATAGCCCTGCAAATTAGCCTGTCTACAACTAGGTTGGAAACCAAGCCAAAAATGGAGTGTGAAAAGAAGTTGAAATAGTCTCTGTTTAATCTGTAATTTCTGCAATCTGGACCACACCACCATCACAAGTAAGGAATGGAAGAGGTTTTCATGCTGAGCAGCTCAACACTTTGCACCACGAGGAATTTAACAGTGAGGAGTGAACCTTGAGAGCTTCCCAGGTGGCTCAGCCCTAAAGAATCCACCTGCGATGCAGGAGATGCCAGAGACATGGGTTCGATCCCTGGGTCAGGAAGATCCCCTGGAGCAGGAAATGGCAACCCACTCCAGCAAGAATACTGGACAGAGGAGCCTGGTGGGCTACAGTCCATGGGGTTGCAAAGAGACGGACACGACTGAGTGTGCGTGTACACACACACACACACACACACACACGAGTGAGCTCTTATGTCTCAGAGACCGGGATGCCTTGGTGCAACTCCTGCCTCCAGGTTTGGTATTTACAGCTCATCCTGTTGAGTCCTCCATATTTTGAGTTGAGTTTTTCACCCTCAGTGAAGACATGTAAAAGTGTTTCACTCAGAGTTGCTTGTGTACAGGGCCCAATTTACTATTTGAAGAGTTCATTCTCAAAAGAATATTTAGTTATGGAAACACTTAACTTTCTATACTTCCTATCCTTCACCACCCACTGTAAGACACTAGATTTTAAGACCAGAAGGGAAAGAGACACGTGTACCCCAATGTTCATCACAGCACTGTTTATAATAGCCAGGACATGGAAGCAACCTAGATGTCCATCAGCAGATGAATGGATAAGAAAGCTGTGGTACATATACACAATGGAGTATTACTCAGCCATTAAAAAGAATACATTTGAATCAGTTCTAATGAGG
>NW_011495075.1:4031376-4040467 GCF_000754665.1 Bison bison bison
TATATATGGAATTTAGAAAGATGGTAACAATAACCCTGTGTACGAGACAGCAAAAGAGACACTGATGTATAGAACAGTCTTATGGACTCTGTGGGAGAGGGAGAGGGTGGGAAGATTTGGGAGAATGGCATTGAAACATGTAAAATATCACGTAAGAAACGAGTTGCCAGTCCAGGTTCGATGCACGATACTGGATGCTTGGGGCTAGTGCACTGGGACGACCCAGAGGGATGGTATGGGGAGGGAGGAGGGAGGAGGGTTCAGGATGGGGAACACATGTATACCTGTGGCGGATTCATTTTGATATTTGGCAAAACTAATACAATTATGTAAAGTTTAAAAATAAAATAAAATTAGAAAAAAAAAAAAAAAGAGTAAGATAGCTTTTGGGGACCAAACAAGAAAGCTGTAATCATTGTATATATAAAATCTTAATGTATATAATATAATTAATAAACTGTATGAAATGTAGATAGAAATTGTAAATTTATTTAAATTTCAGAGAATTAAATGTTTCCGTTCATTCACCTAATATTTATGGAGTTCCTGCTTTTGTCAAGTATGGTTTTAGCAAGACACACTTACAGTCTAGTAAATTAAAAAGGTTTGTCTTGGAGCTGAAGAAATGCAGTATGTTAATTGTCTAGAATCAGTAACCATAAGTAATGATGCCTTAGTGGAAAGGAAGGTGCTGGGAAGCATTAAAGGAATCTTGAGCCCCGCTGGTAAATAGGCAGATTTGTTATCTATATATGGAGCACCAATCACTGGCATGGAATTTGGATAGTCATTCTACATTTTCTATTTATTTATTTTTGGCCACACTGAGGGGCATGCGGGATATGCCCGACCAGGGACTGATACCGTGCCATCTGCAGTGGAAGCACGGAGTCTTAGCCGCTGGATCACCAGGGAAGTCCTAAATTTAAATATTAGATACACTTTTGACTGGTTAATAAGTGTGGCTGTGCATCAGACACCATTTTCATCATTCTATCAAAATTATAATGCACGGGTTTTTTGTTTGACACTAGAAGTAACTGACTCTCTTATTTCCAAAAATCTAGACTGAGCCACCTGAATATAGTTTTGGATGACAAACTTCCACTAGAAACTTCAGCTCTCTGAATTGAAGATGACATATTTGTCCCTAGTTTAAAATAAGCAAATATCTTCATTGCTGTTTGCGGTGGGGGAGGGGGCGCGGATAATCTCAAGTAGGTTCACAGAGAAAGGGAAATACACAAAAACAACCTGTATGTTGTGACTCACTGCCTTAAATATTATCATCACCTCTTCTATTAACTTCTCTTTGCTTGCCAGTTTCCTCATTTGAAAGGACTTTCAAGTTGATGCTTTTGTAAGAAATGAAGAATAGTCACTGCCGGTACTATCCTTTTTTCTACAATTAGTATTTCTAATCACATTAGACATGTTTTCAGTATCTAGAGAGGAGGCCTGCTCCCTACAGCCATCATGAGCCATTAGCTTTAATTAAAATTTACAAGTCTAATGTTGTTACATCTGCTAAATGCATTAACTTCCATGTTAATTACCAAAATGTTAATGTTGCATTAAAATAATGTTCCCTTTTGACAGTTCATCCATAGTTTAATTATTTATTTTGTTGGGGAATATGTTCTAAAAACTGAAAAAAAGAGTAAAGGAGGAAGTCAAATTAGAAAAAAATGATACAGAGTAGCAAAACTTCTAGGGAGAAAACCCTATGGTTCAGGTAAAGATGGCTAAATCACACTCCTGTGTTTACCCTGAATTGAAAGGAATAGGTCTTCTTTTCTTATATCTAACATATTTTTTTTAAATAGTGCTTCCCTTTTTTGCAGCTAGTTTATAGTGAAAGCACTAATATTCATGCTCAATTCCTCAACTCCCAAGAGTTTACAAGGCTACACATTCGTTTATCCATATAAATCATTTAGAAAGAAAGCTTCAGTTTAAAAAATCAGCCTTCTATGTTTTCTATCTAAACATTTATTTTTTTAAGACAGATTTGTTTCAAGAAGCTAGCCAGCATACTTCTGAGCAAATAAAAATAACCCAAGGAAATTCTCAAAGATCTACATGGACCATTGCAGTGAGCTGCTCAGTATGAATATCATTAAGACAGCTCACATTTCATTGAAAGCGGTTCAACTGTAATAAAACTGATATATAGTAGCAGCATCTTCTCTTCATGGTTGCACTTGCTGGTTGTATTCTTTAAATATGTAAGTTTATATACTTGAGTTAATTTTGAAATGGGATGAATCCTCTAAAACGAAATCTTAGTCCAGTTTATAGGTCACACAAATCCTGTCTGTGATTTTTATCTCTGCCCCTAGTGGCTGGAACCATGCCTAGTATATGGCAGACCCTTAGGAAATTTTGAGAGTTGCTTGAATGCCTCTTTAGATTTTTTTTTTTTTTTTGGCTTATAGTTTGTACATAGCCCTTTCTTTATCCACTCGTCTGTTGATGGACACTGAGGTTGCTTCCATATTTTGGCGGTTGTAAATCATGCTGCTATGAGCACTGGGCTGCCTGTATCTACTCAAATTAGTGTTTTTGTTTTCTCTGACATAAATACCCAGAAGTGGGATTGCTGGACCATGTGGTAGCTCTAGTTTAATTTTTTCAGGACCCTCCATACAATTTTTCATACTGGCTGCGCCCAATTTCCATTCCTTCCAAGACGGGTGAGGGTTCTCTTTGCTCCACATCCTCACCAGCGTTTTTTGCTGTCTTTCTGATAATAACCATTCTGACAGGCGTGAGGCGATATTGTGCTTTCGATTTGCATTTCCCCGATGGTTAGAGATGTTGAGCATCTTTTCTTAAGTCTGCTGGACTTCTGTATAACTTGAAAACAACGTCTATTCACATCCTCTGACCATTTTTTAATCAGATTGCTTTCTTACACTGAGTTGTGTGAGTTCTTGTATATTTTCAATATTAAGCCCTTATCAAATATATTGTTTGCAAATGTCTTCTCTTACTCACTAGGCAGGCTTTCAGTTCTGTTGATGATTTTCTTCTCTATGCAAAAGATTTTAGTTTAAAGTAGTCTCGTTTGTTTAATTTTGCACCCAACATAGGAGCATCTATATATATAAAGTGAATATTAACAGACACGAAGGGAGAAGTCGACAGGAATATAATACCAGTAGGAGACTTTCAACTAAAAACTTCCTTAACTGGATGAAGGAAACAGACGTTCAAGTCTAGGATCTGTCTCCTTGGGCCAGGGACAGAAGAGCCCAATTAAATACTTACTTATTTATTTGGCTGTGTCCGGTCTTTGTTGAAGCACACGGTCTTTCCTGGTTGTGGCTTGAGTGCTTGGTTGCTCAGTGGTATGTGGGATCTTAATTTCCTGACCAGGGATTGAACCTGTGTCCCCTGCACTGCAAGGCTTAACCCCTGGAGAACCATGGAAGTCCTTGCTATCATTATTACTAATAAAAATCTAAGCTAAAGAGAGAGAAAAGAGAAATCTGAAGGTAGCACTTGAGAAAGAAAGCAAAAGGAGAAGCCTCATTCAATAAAGAGCAGTTGCAGTGAGAACAGTTGAGAAAATTATCTGGACAGACAGGAGATTCTAGTGAAAGAATGTGATCTGAGTCATTACCTCAAATTGTGGGGTCATTTCTGATGAGGACGAAGTTTCATGCAGTGGACCTCAAAGTCCCTTTGCCTAAGAATCACGTGGGAAGACTGTTAAAATGCATGATCCCAGGGCCTTTTCTCCGAAAATGTTATTCCATTTTAAACCAACAGAACTAGTTGGTTTTGGAATCTATTTTCATCAAGCCTCCTAGACCGTCCTGGTGCAGCCCATCCCCGGACCACACTCTGAGAAGTCTGGGCTAGACCACGCCTCTGGCCAGTTGACCTGGGGCAGAAGAGCAGGTGATTGGAGATGAGAAGACCAAGGATGTGAGCTGACTCACTCGAATGGTTGCTGACCTCACTCAGGATAGAGACCAGACAGGTGGAGAAAGGCCAGTGAGCCCGAGGGCAGAGCCATCGCTGGATGGTGGAGGGGTGCAGTGAGCGGTGGGGAGCAAAGGGTTCTTGGGGCCAGAGAGGAGCTGGGGTGAGGGCAGGGGTTCACCTGATGGCCCAAGTATTACAGGAGCAGGAAAGTTTCAAGAAGGTGAGAAAGCCAGGGTCTGGTGTCAGCCTTCAAAAGCAAGTCAGTCACTAAGGGAACGCATAAGGGAGTATTCCTAGCATAACAGAATCAAAGGCTGCCATTGAAGAAGGCCACTGGGAAAGTCACGTACTGGGAAGAAACTGGTTTTGGTTGAAGATTAGGATATGAGCTTCTCTGATGGCTCAGATGGTCAGGAATCTGACTGCAAGGCAGGAAGCCCGGGGTTGATCCCTGGGTGGGGAAGATCCCCTGGAGAAGGGAATGGCAACCCACTCCAGTATGCTTGCCTAGAGAATCCCACAGACAGAGGAGCTTAGCGGGCTACAGTCCATAGGGTTGCAAAGAGTCGGACACGACTGAAGCGACTTAGTAAGCATGCACATAAACATATAACTCAATAATTTTTGCTGTAGAGAAGAAATTAACACCACATTGTACATCAACTATACTTCAGTAAAAAAAAAAAACAAACAAAAATATTAGTCTAAAAGAGAGAGAGAGAACTACAGTGCATGGAGTTGAATGAGCATTTTAGGAGAAACAGCTGAAACAGAGAGGCTGACTATGTCAGAAGGGAAATGGATGCAATAATCCTGATGAACAAAGGACCTGGTGAAATTAAGAGAGCAGCTGGAGGAATCAGCTGTGAGTTGGAGGAGGGAAGCCTCTTCCTCTAAGACCAGCAGGTGCATGGGACTCGATGCTCAGAAGTTTTTCAATGGAGGAGCATCAGGTTCAGGCACTGATGCACCCTGACCTCTGTCTTGTGTATGATTTAGGAAGGATGCCCGCATTCAAGGCTTGAGAAAGAAGAGCTGTGGGGGAGGAAGGGGACCGTTTCTGCAGGACAACTGCAGAGTTTGGACATGTAGACAAGTTGCTGGATGACAATCCTACATTTTAAAAGAGCATCATCCCCAATTTAATTTTCTCTCCTATTAATCTCATTAGGACTGTCAGTGAATAAAACAGAACCTAGACATCAGCTCAGGCAGTGGAAACTTGGGATAAAATTATGCTAAAGCGTGGAGATATTTTTATTCACTTATCAACTAGCACAGGGGTTATTTTAGGGAGAAACCTTTGTTGGGAAAATTGATTCTAAAAATTCCCCTGGGATTTGGAGACCTGGCATGTCCTCCACGTGGGTGGAACTGCTCTCCTGCGTACAAGGACGGGAGCATTCCTGTGTTTCCTGTAAAGGGAGGAAGAAAACGAGAGGACAAAAAGTGCGAGAAGACAGCAAGCTGAGGAAGGACTGCATTCTTTTTTGTGTGAAATTTCTCAACTTTCTAAATGGTTGGTTCAGCAGGTTCGGTTTGGTTTTCAGGTATGCTCATGAAGGGCTGTGTTTCCAAGCTGGGCTGATGCATGCTGAATCTAAGCGGGCTGTGAACCAAGGATCCCAGAGCCGCCCGGGGCTGGCAGGTTCTGGGACTGCTCTGCAGGCTCACATGAGCTTCTCTCGGAGGGCACATTGGCCGGCAAACACATGTACATTTCTGGTCATCCTCTTACATTTATTAAAGTAATAGCAGAAAAGAGAAGTCATATGGGTAAAATAAAATGTAAACCAGATTTCATTTGCCATGGCACATAACCATTTCGCTCATAGAAGTTATTTCTGGGACTCAACCCTAGTGGCACGATGTCTCTGTAATGTTCAGCTCTGTGTTTTTTCATTCAAACCTATGTGGCTCTTTCTGTCAGGGACTGGCTGGACACTGTGCAACAAGAGACCATTGGTTGTAATCGCTGAACATTCATCTACTGTACCAGGCATTCCTTTCAGATGTGTGTCGCTTTGGGGCTACATACGACAAAACAGTAAATATATTGGTGTCAGAATGGGAGAGTTACGATCATCATTCCATCAACAGTTTCATTCATTTGAGAAAAATACTTCTGTCCTACTGATGCCATTTCCACCTTTAGACTCCGGGAGGTCTAGGATATTATCATGCAAATTCGCTGTACTGTAATTTCATCCTCCTAACAACCTGTGAGGAAGCAGGGAAGGGTGTTGGCTTTATTGTTTCAGAGACAGGGCAGGTGACGTGACCAGGGCCACATTCAGTCATTCAGAATTTCTCAACTCAGGTATTCTGCAAATAGGAGTGTGCTGAGAAATCTGGATTCCTGCAGCCTTCAGGCATCAGGAAATACTACAACTCAGCTCTTCATTTTACACACAAACACACACACACACAAGCAGAAAACAGCTGCTACTATGTACCAAAAATTACCATTTGTCACTGTGCTTTGACGGGCTTCCCAGGGGGCTCAGTGGACAAAAAAAAAAAAAAAAAATTTTTAATCCACCTGCCAATGCAGGAGTCATAGGAGGCGCAAGTTCAATCCCTAAGTCAGGAAGATCCCCTGGGGGAAGAAATGGCAACCCACTTCAGTACTCTTGCCTGGAGAACCCCATGGACAGAGGAGTCTGGTGGGCTACAGAGCCGGACACACCTGAGTGACTGAGCACTCGTGCACACACTGTGCTTTGACAGGAAAATGTGAAAGGGGGTAGAGTCCGACTCTGAGTGTGGAAGTGTCCAAACAACTGCACTGCCTCCTCAAGAAAGCCATGGGCTTTTTTTCTGATACATGCATTTATCAGGAAAGGACTTGAACTTTACCCCTATGTCTTTTCTTCATTGAATGCCTCTCCTGTTTATTCAGCTAGTTAGCTATACAGTGTGCCAGACACTTTCTGGGCCAAGATACTTCAGCTCTCAGTGGGCACTGGTGGGGAAAATACCAATGAATTTGTTTCCAAGTCCATTAGCATCTATTTAGTCAAAAAAGGGGCTCACTTATAATGCCTGACCTGATACTAAACCTTGCAAGTCACACGTGGCAGATGGTGCCTACAGAATGCATATCCATGTCCTTCCAAAATGCATATGCTGAAAACTTGATATCCAGTGAGACGGCAGGAATAGGGCCTTTGGGAGAGAGTGACAGGGGATGGAGTCTTTGGACAATGATTAGGTCATGAGGGCAGAGCCCTTATCAAAGAAGTCTAAGGAAGGTCCTCTGTCTCCTCCTCCACGTGAGGCTACAGACAAAAGATAAACAGCCAGGAAACGGTCCCTCACCAGACACTGAATCCGCCAGCATCTTGATTTTGGACTTCTCAGCCTCCACGACTATGAGAAATACGCTTCGGTTGACCACAAGTCCCCGGTCTATGGGCTTTGTTAGCAGCCTGAAATCAGTGACCACAGATTCCTCCATGCCAGTGTATCAGACCTCGCCATTGTCTTTGTCACTTCTCTTATCCAGTGTGCTTAGCTCAGTCATGTGCGACTCTCTGCCACCCTGTGGACTGTAGCCCTCCAGGCTCCTCTGTCCATGGAATTTTCCAGGCAAGAATACTGGAGGGGGTCGCTATTTCCTCCTCCAGGGGATCTTCCTGACCCAGGGATCAAACCTCCTACATTGGCAGGTGGATTCTTTACCAGGAATGCCACCTGGGGAGCGCCTCTCTTACCCAGAGGTGAGTCTATTTCCCTACACTCTTGAATCTGGGCTCTATTTGTGACTTGCTAAGACCGATAGAATGTGACCCATGCGGTGCTGCCAAATTCCGGAGCCCAGGTCTTCAAAGGCCTCATCATGTCCAGCCTGAGTCTCTTGGAGTGCTCCTCTAGGCCACCATGGCGTGAAGAATTCCAGGACAGGGAATGACTTGCAAGAAGGGTCCCAACAGTGCCAGCTGAGAACAGGAAACAGATGGAACCAAGCGAAGGAGCCCAGGTGAGACCGGCTAACCCGCAGAACTGTGAGAAAGCATTGTCACGGCTCTAAGTCACTATGTTTGCGGGGGAGGGGGAGGGGTGTTTGTTGCACAGCAGTAGATAACCGAGAACTCTAGGGAATGCCCGGGTGTGTGCAGAGCTGCCAGTTATTTCCTCAGTCTTGCACTTGGAAGACATAAATAAGTCAATGACATTTTGAGATTCTTTCTACCTCTCCTTGGGTTCTTAGATTTACTAACCTTTTCTGAGAGCCACTTTCAGAGGTGCAAATATTTTACTTTTGGCAACAGTTCACTTATGCATTCTTTTTCCAAATGAGAAAAATATATACATGATTTAGAATTGTGCTTGTTGGTAATGAAAAGCTACCGGGAAAATGCACACAATTTCTGAGGCCGTGGAATGAATTCCTCCCACTGTTTTCTGTTTTTACGTCGCCTCGTCTCTTCTTCCAGGAGAAAGGGTGCAAATAATGATGGATTCATTTTCCTTTAGATACACTTGAGCTCATTTTAGAATCATTTTACTTTGCATGTCTTTAATGCAGAAGAATATTTAAAGAATAGTTTTCAAGAACAGAATAAGATAAAGCAAGTTTTTAGGGGAAATCTTTTATTTCTAAGTGTATAGCTGAAGGCAGCCTTATTCCTGGGTTTTGTTAAGTTTCATAGGTTTAATTGCTTGGAGCAGGTCTTCTAAAGTTAAGTTTACTAAAATATGGGCCTTTGGGACCATATTTTCTGGAAACAAATGCTTTTCAAACATCTTATTTCATAATTTAGTTGTATCCGGGCTCTGCAGAATGTGAATATTTTAAGAATTAAGGCATTGATCTGAAAATAAACTGATATCAAATATACAATTCCTGCAAGTCCCCCAAATTAAGGTAACTTTTTGCACATTTAAATGTTACGACCATTCCTAACCTCCCCCAACCCCCACCTCATGAGCCTTTTAGCTCTTAAAACCGTCTGGAAACCAAACTGTACTTTAAAAATTATTTTTATGGAGGAAAAATGAAAACACATTTCACTTTTCTTTCCGTGAGATGGGGTACCTTCACATGGCTCCTGTGGTTTGCCGGAGGCCAGGAATGGACTGGTCACACACCAAGTGCCGACAGCCAGACAACCTTTGTTTTCTAACCCAGAACTCCTCTTCAAAATGATCC
>NW_011495075.1:4040567-4065673 GCF_000754665.1 Bison bison bison
CCAACGGCAGCTCCAGTTTAACTCTGCTCTCGCCAACAGCCTCGGCTGCACTTTTTTTTACTTTAATCCCACGTGGGTTTCATTTTAACTCTTTCTGAGCAAGCCCAGACCTGTTTCTCTCATCAAGAACAGGGTGGGAGCAGGGGTGGCGTGTCCTTGTCAGAATAAATTACAATTTTTGGCAAGCATCTGCGTCTCTTACCCACTTAGGAACTAGGATATTGCCTTGTAAAGCAGTGCAGCCTTCTATTATGACTTAATTATGAGGCCAAAATAAGGACACCGTTTTATAGGCGCTTTTAAAGTATATACATAAGATTGCCATCTTGGAATGAATCAAAAGAGATTAAATTTTTCCTAGCCACCCGTGGGCTGGCTCTGATGACAGCAGCTCAGCAGACTGGTCTGGGACGCCAATCTCGAGGTCCCGGGGGAAGCTACACCTTACGCTTTCGTTGTCCACTTTCTCCTCCCATGAATGAAAGGTTCATGCAGCTCACGCCTGAGCCAGGAAATCGAAGTTCCCTTCCTTACGACACCACTGCATCTGAGTCCCTGGAGAGGGCTTCTTGATGATTAATCCCTGATGCTGGAGGAACTACACGGCTGCCCAGCCAGGCGAGGCCCTTCTCCAACTCCCTCCAAACCTTTCTCTCACGACACACAGGTAGGCTCTCTCTCACCTGCTCCCGGGGTCACCTGGAATCTCTGGCCCCTACCACAGTATCTTCCCCAAACTGTGCTGTATTGCGCTGGAAAATGGAGCAGACTGTATAATCCCGAAGAAATGACATTTGGGCAAGAACAAGGGCTGCTTGACACGTGTCTGCTGGTCAAGACGGGATCCTCCACTCCATCTCAGATCTCAGCGATGATTTCTTCAGGATCAATCATCTTCTGGGAGAACTGGCTAGTGCCAGCAGAACTCAAGCGGGAAGGATATGAACTGGAAAATGTATTTCATATTTTAAAACACTAAATCTTGATTGGCCTGCCAATAGGTGTTGAGTTCATTTTGTCCCCCTTAAAGACGTTTATTAAGGAGACAGAACATCTAAGTGGCTTGGTGTGAATATGGGGTTCCTGGATGAGGGCTGGATCAGTGGAACGTGGGTGGTCTCTGTTGCTAAGTTGTGTTTGACCCCTTGCGACCCCATGGACTATAGCCCGCCAGGCTCCTCTGTCCAAGGGGTTCCCCAGGCAAGAAGACTGAGTGGGTTGCCATTTCCTCTTCCAGGAGATCTTCCTGAACCAGGGATCGAGCCTGGGTCTTGTGCCTTGCAGGTGGATTCTTTACCGCCTGAGCCCCCGGGGCAGCCCTCCATAGAATGAGCCTCTTTAATCAGCTGCTCCATCTCTCAGGCCCTGCCACCAGGAGGCCTAATCAGTCCAGACCGGATCCTGCCCAGGACTTTACCCAGGCTGCCTTCCCGAGTCTAGGATCACACCAGGAGCTAACTCGTGTATGTGCTCCAAACAAGATCATGTCTCACCATCTGCTGCAGAGAGCAATAGAGGGCTTTTTGCACTTATGTCTGCACTGGCTCTCAAGTTATTTGGAACTGGTGGGGAGGGGCAAGGTGAACTTAAAACTGACCCTCAGGTAAGATTTTACATTTCATTTGTAATTAACCCTATTATTTTATCAGAGTGCTGATATCAAAGTCTCTTGGCTATTTCTATACACACATCTTTCTGCATATATGTGTACATTGTATGTATACATGTGAACACGCAGCAAAATGTCTGGAGAATGCTCATCAGTTGGGGTTAGAAGAGCAGTCAAGACAGACTAGCTTTTTGGGAAGTAGGCTCAGAAACTTGTAGTAACCTGTGATGGAAAAGAACCTAAAAATCTGAAAATCTTTGCTATATACCTGGAACTAACACAACACTGCAAAATTGTAAATCAGCCATATTTCAATAAAAATATCTTTTTAAAAAGAGTATCCTGGAACCTCATGGTCAGAAACAAGGACCATATTGTTTTAAAGAACCCTGTCTAGAGCTTCAGACTGAAAGCCAGCTCTTCCAAATGACCCATTGGCGCACTGGCAAGCACGGCAGGGTTTCACTCCAGTGGGGGCCCTGGAGGCGACAACTCACAGGTCAAAGTGGACGTCAGTGCCGGGGCAGTGGGTGGGGTGGGGAGTGGGACGTGTCCGGTTGTGGCATTTTGGTTTCACAAGATGAAAAGTTCTGGGGATGGTGGTAATGGCTCCACAAGGTGGTGAATATATCTGAGGCTGTAAAGGGTATGTGATGTGTGTTCATTTCACTTCATATAGATTCTTAAAATGAAAAAGTAAACAAAGAACTCTGCCTGTTCCTGTTTGAGACCCACTCAGAATGCCCGAGAGCCTGGTTTTCTAAGGTAATTTAGCCAGAACATATTGAATTTGGCCCTCTACACCTTAGCGCCAAGCATGGACTCTGGTTGACAATGAGAAACATCATTGGTCAGGGGGTGCCCGCTGAGAGGTTCTCCAATGTCACTGACCGGACTCAGTCCCCCCAGGCCACGCTGGCTGGCCGCGTGAGAAGTAACAGAGCCAGACAGGAACTCAGCTCCTCGACCTCCACGCTCTGCGTTGCCTCTTCCACAATTGCATTTTGCTTTTCCATTCACCCAGCATTTATGCCATTCTTTGGAAACCAAGGTTAGGCTTGCCTTCTCTCTTCTGAAAAAATGTAATTCCATTTTTGTTTGCGTGTGCCAGAACCCAAGACCACTTAGAAATTCTCCCTTTTCAGCTCTCATTATTTACAGAGTAACAGCACTTTGCATCAAGTGACGTACAGAGCAGATATTTCCATGTGGCAACCATGTAAGACCCAAAGTCACGTGGCACAAGAAGCAAAAAGCTCCAGGCCACAGTGAGGAAAGCAACTGCTACTGCTGCTGCTAAGTCACTTCAGTCGTGTCCAACTGTGCGACCACAGAGACGGCAGCCCACCAGACTTCCCCGTCCCTGAGGTTCTCCAGGCAAGAACACTGGAGTGGGTTGCCATTTCCTTCTCCAATGCATGAAAGTGAAAAGTCAAAGTGAATTCGCTCAGTCGTGTCCGACTCTAGTGACCTCATGGACTGCAGCCTACCAGGCTCCTCCGTCCATGGGATTTTCCAGGCAAAAGTACTGGAGTGGGGTGCCATTGCCTTCTCCCGAGGAAAGCAAAGTTGTATCTAATTTTGCATCTGTTTCTCCATCTCTCTCTGATGTTGGGCAATTTAACTTCTCTGCATCCCTTTTTGTAATCTTTACACTGTGGAGGTGGTTATCATAAAAAAGATACGATTTTCTGCTCACATATCAATGCCATAGACTTCTGGCTAACAAATGGCATTGCACCAAAATGCCTAAAGCAAAACCTCTTCAACTATGGGAGAAATGGACAAAGGTGTAATTTTAACAGAAAAGCTACCCCTCAACCCCTCATGGAGTGGGAGCTGGTTAACTGCAGTGGGGACAGGGGTTGATTTCAGATGTTCTCCAGGGTTCTTCCCATCAGGGGAGCTGTCTCTCTGATTATGAGGTCAGTGTTGCTCTGTCTGTACGTAACAAGCCCATCCACCTTGGCGTGGCTGGTGCCACGGAAAGTGCAAGGCAGAACTCCCAGACTCTGCTTGATTCAACACTCCTCTTAGACAACGCCATGCCCTCAGCAGCAGCATCTGGGACTTCAGACGGTTTTACAGATTTGATTGCTGATGAGTTTTGAGGCACTGAACATATTTTTTTCTGATCTTTCCAGAGGTGTTGTTTTATGCTTGACTTAGCCTAAACACATCACAGGTGTTTTCTTTATTAGCTTTCTTTTGGTATCTATTTCCTTGCTGTTTTCAGTGCTTTGGACTGCCTCCTACTTCCTGGCATCACTGAGCTTAAAGCTAGATTGAAAGTTATAGTAAAAGTTAAAACAGTTTGGAAATGTGGTTAAGCGGTGCTGTGTGACTGCTTTGAGCCAAAGTGCTAAAATTGTCAGTGAATCAGAAAGGAGAAGACAGAGCATTTGCCCAAAGCATAATTTCACCAACATGAATAATTTTTCAGAGCTTAGGAGGCTGTTAAACCTTTTCTTTGTACATATTTCTAAGTTCCGCTGAGATCTTGCACTGAATTCACAGATGTTTATAATATCTTGATGAGTCAAGCAATGTTCAGTTTTAGCATCAAACTGTAAGGCCCCTCCAGCTCAGATTTTTTTAAATTTTATTATCTTTACTAACAGGTCTGGCAGGCAGCTTTAAGACCATAATGTGGAACAGGGTCAGACAGATGGTTGAACTAGTGGCTTATGACCTAAGTCTCAAGATTTAGGCATGTGCTAAATATAATTACCCAAAGAATACATTCACAATTTTTTATTTAAGTTTTTATTTAAGTTTTTATTTAAACAAACAGTGACTGAGTCACCGGTCTCCACCAGTGCCTGCCAATGTGGATCCCTGGGCTCAAGTGGAAAAGTCTTAAACAGGCTCCACGTTTGTGCTGCTAGCTTAGTTTATAGTTTTATACTGTAAAATTTCTCATTTCATCTCTCATGGGCTAGTGCCACTGTCCTCAGACTCAAAAATCCTAGGGACAACCAGCAGACGATGCGTTCAGGATTGCTTCAGTGTGGTCAGGAAACTCAAGGCTTTTCTGCAGTTCGCAGTCTCAGTACCTCCTTTGAAGATGAAGAATCAGGACCAAGCCGTCCCCTTCTCCACCTGAGGATACAAAGAGACCCCAGCTCCCTTTGTAATTCGGGGGACCACTCTTTGGATGGTCCCCCACATCTCAGAGAGAAAAGAGAGATATGGTCTTTTGCCTGTTTCATCCTGAGACATTCAGGTGGTTACCCTAGAAAAGATACCAGAGAGTGTCTTCAACCAGAAAGGACAGAGGCTAGAAAACAGAAATTGTACAGTGACACCATATCCTTGGTTACAATGACAAGAGCTGCAATTAGCAGTTAATGTGATTTCCAAATGGGCATTTTCAGAATCCTTGTTTCTTGAAGTTTTGTGGGGACCATTGGAACACCTTACTTATAAAACTTATATGCAGAGTACATCATGTGAAATGCTGGGCTGGATGAAGCACAAGTTGGAATCAAGAGTGCCTGGAGAAATACTAATGACCTCAGATGTGCAGTTGACACCACCCTAATGACAGAAAGTGAATAGGGACTAAAGAGCCTCTTGATGAACATGAAAGAGGAGAGTGAAAAATCTGGCTCAAAATTCAACATTTGAAAAACGAATCCATCACTTTGTCTATCACTTCATGACAAATAGGTGGGGAAACAATGGAAAAAGTGAAAGACTTTATTTTCTTGGGCTCCAAAACCATTGCAGATGGTGACTGCAGCCATGAAATTAAAAGACGCTTGCTCTTTGGAAGAAAAGCTATAACCAAACTAGACAGCATATTAAAAAGCAGAGACATTACTTTGCTGACAAAGGTTATCTAGTCAAAGCTGTGGTTTTTCCAGTAGTCATGTTTGGATGTGAGAGTTTGACCATAAAGAAAGCTGAGTACCAAAGAATTGATTCTTTTGAACTGTGGTGCTGGAGAAGACTCTTAAGAGCCCCTTGTACAGCAAGGAGATCCAACCAGTCCATCCTAAAGGAAATAAGTCCTGAATATTCATTGGAAGGACTGATGCTGAAGCTGAAGCTCCAATACTTTGGCTACCTGATGAGAAGAACTGATTCATTGGAAAAGACCCTGATGCTGGGAAAGATGGAAGGCAGGAAAAGAAGGGGATGACAGAGGATGAGATAGTTGGATGGCATCACCAACTTGATGGACATGAGTTTGAATAAACTCTGGGAGTTGGTGATGGACAAGGAAGCCTGGCTTGCTGCAGTCCATGGGGTCGCAAAGAGCTGGACATGACTGAGCGACTGAACCGAACTGATTGGAACAGAAGTTATACCTAGTACCCGTCTGACTATTTTTTTAAAAAACTCCATCTTTTAAAGCCCTTTACAGAACTTTAAAAAAGGAAAGAATACAACAAAGCACTTCCCTGGTGGCTCAGCAGTAGAGAATCAGCCTGCTGGTGCAGAGACAGGAGTTCGATCCCTGATCCGGGAAGATCCCCCATGCCGAGGGAGAGCTGAGCCCGTGAGCCACAACTACTGAGCCTGTGCTCTAGAGTCTGGGAACAGCAACTACCGGGCCCATGATCCTCACCTACTGAAGACATGTTCCACCACAAGAGAAGCCCCTGCAATGAGAAACCCACGCACCGCAACTAGAGCATACCCTGAGTAACAGTGGAGACACAGCATTGCCAAATAAAAAGATAAATAAAAAAATTTTTTTTTAAAAAAAGGACGAATACAACAAAAAGCTGGTGAGTGGTCTTGAAATCATGAAATCATATCTTTATTTGAACCATGCTTAGCTTTCCTGGCATATTTAGGGCTGAGCAGATTGAGGGAATTCAGGACAAATAACTGGGGCTGCAAGAGGATCTGAACCTCAATTAAACACTGGGGGAGAAGTGAAATTTTTTTCAGATCCTGAACTCATTTCAGCAGCCCTGGCTCCATCTCTAAGGTTACACTTCCATGCTACAAAGAGAAAACGTGCCAGAACGTTCTCATATAATTACAACCACATCTGCGGCCTCCAGTGGTCCCTGTCGCGTTGCCATGGGTTATAGTTAAGCGTTTCATGCCATGAAGGCTCACTGTCAATTTTTCAGCCAGAAAACAGAAGGAAATACAAAAACACCACAATCCATTCCTTCCTTGCATAGCTTGGGATCTAAATACAGGCCCCGATAGCTTTTGTCCAAAATAATCAGGACAGAAATAGTCTGAGTCCAATTAGAGTTGCTCAGCAGATTTAATACACAATTAAAATATATTCTACATGTGTCTCCATTTTTATTATCTTTGTTTTATTAATTTTTTAAATGAATCAGTGGAAGAAAATTCTTGCGTAATTTTTTTCTGTTGTTACAGGGAGGCCTGGAGCGCTGCAGTTCATGGAGCTGCAAAGAGTTGGACACAACTTCGTGACCGAACAATTTTTTTCTGAAGGCAGGATATAGGTCAATTTAGTAAAATCACGGCACAGGTCGGGGCTTCCCAGGTGGAAGTGAAGTGAAGTGAAAGTCACTCAGTCATGTCCGACTCTTTGTGAATTCTCCAGGTCAGGATACTGGAGTGGGTAGCCTTTCCCGTCTCCAGGGGATCTTCCTAACCCAGGGATTGAACCCAGTTCTCCCACATTGCAGCTGGATTCTTTACCAACTGAGCCACCAGGGAAGCCCAGGAATGCTGGAGTGGGTAGCCTATGCCTTCTCCAGAGGATCTTCCCAGCCCAGGAATCGAACTAGGGTCTCCTGCACTGCAGGCAGATTCTTTACCAACTGAGCCACCAGGGAAGCCTCCCAGGTGGCGCTAGTAGTAAAGAACCCGCCTGCCAATGCAGGAGACATAAGAGACATGGGGAGATCCCTGGGTTGGGAAGATCCCCTGGAGAAGGGCATGGCAACCCACTCTAGTATTCTGGCTGGAAAATTCCAGGGACAGAGGAGCCTGGTGGGTTACAGTCCATGGGGTCACAGAGAGTCAGACATGACTGAGCAAATAACACACGCGCGCACACGCACACACACACACACTAATCTGAAGGGAAATAATTTAGAAATGCTGTGTGATGACTAATAGCAATAAATATACTTGGCATTATCCTAACTTATCAAATCCTCATTCTCCTATCATTTTATTTGAAATAAGAGCTAATAGAGTATTATTAGCTGCTTGTGCATATCAACAATGAACTGTTAAGTTACAAATTAGACCTGCTTAAGCCTCAACCTTTAAACTCACATAATCGGATTTCTGTGGTCAGTAAAGATGAATAATTCATCTTATATGCCTCAAATATAAAACATTAGTTAACATATCACCTGCTCTTCTGATTATGCATTCTTCTAGGACTACCAGTAATTTTGATTTACTGGCAGGGAGCATATGTTTTGTTTTCGTGACATTTAGCAGGCACATGCCATTAATCAGGCTTTTGTTTTCCCCAAATCTGAAAATTCATTCCCAAAGAGTTTCATAGAAACTCTTAATGACTGAAAATCATGGTTCTGCTGCTACATAAGGTTCAGAATAATAAATACTATACTTAGGGGGATTAATTATTAAATCCAGCTAGGAATCATAGCCTTTCTAAGGCAAATAATAATAATCATTACACATAACACTGTGTAACATCTATGATGGGTACCAAAGTTGGCAGTGTGTTAATGCATGTCAGAATTGTAAAGGAGATTCTACACATCATAAGAAAATAACTCGGAGAATTTCTCCAAGAGAAGTAACTGCTGGTCGATGAGCATCACATAAGCATGAAATGTTCACAGCTAGGAATCTGTGTATCCTTCATGATCTATCCTAAATGACTCTGCGCAGAAAGTCAGAAGAGTTAAATGGCTCTTCCAACCCTAAAATGGAGTCCTACCGCCTTGTAGGTGGGCATCGAAAGGATGGGATGAGATAATACAGTAATACAGCCTTGGGGGTTAGACGATGTTGAGCTTAAATTCTGGCTCAAGGTACAGCTACCTATGAGCTTTGTGATCTTGGGCCAGTTACTTTCTCTTTGTCTCCTTATTGACATAACGAGGGAAATACTACCTATTTTAGGCTGACAACTAGGAAAAGCCTCACAGGAGGTGATATTTTTTGCCGAGACCTGCGTGATATAAAGGGTTGGCATTTCTAAGAGGTACACAAAATCTCAAGCTCATCAAGGAAAAATAAATAATTTCTTTATACACGCTGGGAAACCATTACCTGTTTTGCAAGGAAAATAACAGACCCAGAGATAAATTCTTTAATTCAGAGCTTGCATAAACCAGTAAGAAAGAGAGCAACCAAATGAATTTAAAATGGGGTATAAAAAAGCCATCTAGGAAAAAATAACTATGGTCAGTGAGCAGAAGGAAAAAATGTCCAACTTGTCTCTTAATATCAAATATTAGCAATTAAAAATCTAGGGGATATGATTTTTCACTATTCAGAAATTTAAAAACATAACAAACAGTGCTGTCCAGTTCTAGAGGTGTGTGCTCAGTTGTTCGGTTGTACCCAACTCTTTGCAACCCCCTGGACTGTAGACTGCCAGGCTCCTCTGTCCATGAGATTTTTCAGGCAAGAATCCTGGAGCAGGTTGTCATTTCCTCCTCTAGAGGCTCGCCCCAACCCAGGGTTGGAACCCACGTCTCCTGCATCTCCTGCATTGCAGGAGGATTCTTTATCCCCGAGCCACCTGGGAAGCCCCCATGACTATAGCAGGGGTCAGCAAATGACCAGCCCGGTGTAAATCTGGACTTCTGCCTGTTTTTTAAATTAAGTTTCACCGGAACATGGTCTTCCCTGGTGGCTCAGACACGAAAGAATCCGCCTGCAATACAGGAGACACGGGCTCAATCACTGGGTCGGGAAGATCCCCTGGAGAAGGGCATGGGTACCCACTCCGGTATTCTTGCCTGGAGAATCCCATGGACAGAGGAGCCTGGTGGGCCACAGTCCATGAGGGTCACAAAAAGTTGGACACAACCGAAGAGACCTAGCGTGCATGCACGCATGGCTGTTTCTGCGCTGCGAATGCAGAGGTGACTAGTCGCAACACAAACCGTAGGACCACAAACTTAAAATATTCACTAGCCTGGCTCTCTATAGAAAAAAAATAACTTCTCACATACAGGAAAGCTACTCAATTTTATAGTATTAATTGATAAACAACTTCCTTACTGAATTTTCTCAATTTTTAAAGATGGTTTTTCCCTTTCCTTGGGTTTTCTAGGTTAAAAAAATCACATCACACGCAAGCAATGATACTATTGCCTCTTCTTTCCTTTATTTAACGTTTCCATTCTTTCTCTGTTCTAACTGCATTGGACTGAATTTCCAGAGAACTGCCAAATAATTCTGGTGGTAGCAGGCATCCTGGCTTTAATAGAGATTTCTTCTAATACTTCATTAAAAATTGTTACTTTGGATTTTAGCTTGAGATAGGTAAATATTTTTACCATGGCACGGAAACATCAACCCATTCTTATTTTAAGAAGTTTTTATACCAATCCGGCTTGGCCATTCACCTTTATCAAGGAAACTTTCAATACTTATGATCTTAAAAATCTTAACCCATTCCTATAGTACACTGGCACTTCCCTCGTGGTTCCTACAGTAAAGAATCTGCTTGCAATACCAGAGACTTGGGTTCCATTCCTGGGTTGGGAAGATCCCCTGGAGAAGGGCATGGCAACCCACTCCAGTATCCTCGCTTGGGAAATCCCATGGAGAAAGGAGTCTTGTGGGCTGCAGTCCATGGGGTTGCAAAGAGTCACACACGACTGAAGCCACCGAGCACTCATGTACACACGCATGCAGAGCACATTAATAAATGCCCTCATGTGGTCGCCCTGGAGACCACCCACCCACATCTTCGGCAGTAGCCTCTCCGTGGCCACCCCTGCCCAGTCATACACAGACCTGGTGACTGAACAGAGCAAGGCATCGGCTCCTTGAGATTTATAAGCCCCACCCCCAGCCTTCTCCTTCCTGCATTTATTAGGGATGTTGATCCTTAATAAATATTTTACATCCCCAAGCCCCGTCTCTGCACAGGCAGCCAGAGACCCCAACCTGCTCATTGCAGGGAGTTCCTGAAGGGCTGCCTCTGAAGTCGTTGTCCCCCCACCTGCAGTCCACATCACTGTGTCTCTGGATTCTTCTCTGCTCTCCTGCACACTGTGCTCAGCCCCACACACTGCTTCCTGCTCTTCTACACCATGTCGTGTCCTGCAGGCTCCCACCCGAAGATCTTGCACTCATGGCCCCCTCTGTCTGCACCGCTCCTCGTCCAGCCGTTCCTGGACTCCAGCCCTCAGCTCATTCGGGCCGCGGCTCAGCTGCCTCCCCATCTTCTGACCGCTGGATGTCAGGTGGTTCACGCCCGCCCCTCCCCCCTCAACCCGGCTCATCATTCATTCTCTTTCAGTTCAGTTCAGTTGCTCAGTTACGTCCTACTCTTTTCTACCCAGTGCACCACAGCACGCCAGGCCTCGCTGTCCATCACCAACTTCTGGAGTCCACCCAAACTCATGTCGATTGAGTCAGTGATGCCATCCAACCATTTCATCCTCTGTCGTCCCCTTCTCCTCCCATCCTCAACTTTTCCCAGCATCAGGGTCTTTTCCAATGAGTCAGGTCTTTGCATCAGGTGGCCAAAGTATTGGAGTTTCAGTTTCAACATCATTCTCTTTACCCTTTTCTTTCTTCAGAGCGGATCACAAGCTGACATGAGTACTCTGACTAATTGACTGATTACTCCTCTCCCCAGCTTTATATGAAGGCAGGACTTTGCTATCTGATTCACTGAAACAGTCCCTGGGACAGAGTAAGTGCTCAATACGCAGTATCTGTGGAAGGCATAAGGAATTCCCTAAAAACAAAATTCTCTTATACTACTGGGTCAATGACATCTGACACAAATTGCTGTAAAAACTGAATATAAAGAGTGTTGCAAACAATCCTTTTTTGCTCTTGACATAGAATAGCATACTCATTTGGAGGTATTTTCTTCATTAATTTTACTGACTTTAATTTTCAGAGACCTAAAATTGGGAGTTTAAATTTTTCTACAGTTATCCTTTTCCTACAACTAATGAGGAGCTAGTAAACTCCAAAGCCTTCAAGTATGATTGTAAAGCTCGAGAATAGAAACAATTCTCTTGTCATATAAATAGTTATATTTTAAAATTAATTTCAATTAAATCAATAGAATATGATGACATTCTTTCAGGAAAAAACTAAAGATTAATGATAAGCCCAAAGTGCGCTTTGACTTTTACCTCCAGAATCAGCCCCCTTTCGCTCACCCAGGCAATAAACATGGTTAGCAGTTTAGTATAGATTCATCTAGACCTCTTCCTGTGTACCACTTGCATATGTAGTTAAATGATATTTATTTTTGTGTACTGGTTCATTTCATAAGTGTATTAACTCATTTAATCCTTACAGAAGCCATACCCAGGAGGCATTATTTATTAAATAATAATAAAATATTCTATACCCTATAGGATTACTTTTTAAATTAATTAACATATTTTATTGGAGTATAGTTGCTTTCCAATATTGTATTAGTTTCTGTTATATGGCAAAGTGAATCAGCTATAAATATATATAACCCCCTCCCTCTCGAGCCTCCCCCTCTCCTCCCCCCACCCCTCGAGGCCATCACAGAGCACCAAGCCGCGCTCCTTGTGCCCTGCAGCAGCTTGCCACCAGCTGTTTTACTCGTGGTAGTACACACATGGCAATCCAAATCTCCCAGTTCACTCCCAAACCCCCCACCTCATGTTCACAGGTCCCTTCTCCATGTCTCCCCTCTATTCCTGCCCTGCAAATAGGTTCATCTGCAACATTTTCCTAGATCATACCGTTTGATGCAGGAATTCCACTGCTGAACATATACCCTGAGAAAATCGTAATTCAGAAAGATACAGGCACCCCAACATTCACTGCAGCACTATTTGCAATAGCCAGGACATGGAGGCACCTACATATCCATCAACAGATGAACAGATAAAGAAGATGTGGTACATATATACAATGGACTATTACTCGGCCATTAAAAGGAACAAAATTGGGTCATTTGAAGAGATGTGGATGGTCATGGGGTTATTTTAATGATTAAAAATTCATGTGAGTGAGAACACTTAGCAGTGTGCTTGATACAGTGTAAACACTCTTAAGTGTAAGAGGTTATCAGCCACCAGGGAAGCCCCATTCTACGTTACATGTTTTAATATGAAGGCACTCACCATCTGATGTGGTGCCCATATTCAATTCTCGAGATGAAAAGGGTTTTAAGGAATCGTCACATGTCACAGAAACTCTTCAGCTTCTAGTAGCTCCACTGTTAGTGGCTTATAGTTGTTATTGTAAGATATAATCATTTAATCTCACTATACTTAAAAATAGCTTTGTGGTTTCAATGTAAATCATCCTTATTAAATACAGTAAAATGTTGCTAACATTTCATGAACCTTTATTACAGGATTATTTATTGGAAATAACTAAATATCTAACAATAAGGAAACTGGTAAATAAATTGTGATGTATCCATGCCATGAAACATCTTGTCACTATTCCAGGGAGAGTTACAGTCATTTTTAATGATAAGGGAAAAGGCTGAACTACCATGTAGTTACAAAACACTCTGTAATGACTTTGTATTTAAAAGAAGAACAAGAAACGTGCTCCATTTGTAGACAGTGATGAGCGTAGAAGCCACGAACCTTGTTCTCTGGGGAAAAGAAATGATCAGAATCAAAAGTGTACATACAACAAGATTCAACTTTGTAAAAAGAACATTACGGACTAAGAGAGAAAAAGAAATAACCCCACATGCCAGCAGTGGTGATCACTTCCTGAAAAAAAACGACAGATGATTTTAAATTTCTTTACCATACACTTGTTCTTATAATCATAAAAAATACTCTTTTAAAATATTTTCATTGGTTTCCTAGTGACCCCTAACTCAACCGTACATAATATAATTTGAATCTCCTGAACTTTATGCTAGTGGGACTCATGGACTTCAGAAAAGGTGCTCAGTAAGGCAAATGCCACGTTGCTGAATATAAATTATCACTTGGGTAAGAAATCTAGAGGTTGATATTTATACACTGTACAATTCGAAGCATTTAATAGTGACTATGTATCCAAAATTATTTTTTAAACCAGCCTCATAACTAACTATATTTCATGTTTATACTTTGAATTTTCTTAAATAGAAGTCTGCTGCTTTATTCCAAGTAGCCTCTATACATGAGACACACTGATAGACTGAAGAGAAGTAAAAGGTAAACAGGTGTGCCACTCCGGTTTAAGCCTGCTGTCTCTTCGTTAAAGAGTATCACCCTCTTGTGAGCTGGCTCCTCAGGTAATTAGTCCGTGGAGGTTACCTGTGAGATGCCTTTCTCCTCCCAGCACTCCTTGGCTTTTTCCTTCTGCAAAAGGGTCCAGATCTCCCCATCCTTCTTCTTCAGAAGTGCTTATGGCTCAAGATGAAGCGAGAAATGTAGTTAACAGAAAATATATATAATAGAAAAGAGTGTGCAAGGATGCATAAACACAGACTATGGTCACTGAAAATGCCAGTGAGAAATCCTGGTGCTTACTAAACGTCCCTCCCTCCCAGAGGCTCCTGTGAAAGGACGCAATGCCCCCTTGCCCCACCTTCCCCCCACCACAAGTCTTGGCTTAACCTGCTGTTTCTAGGCTGTCTGAGCATCTGTGTCCCCTAAGGTTTATTATCCACCATGTAGAAAGCAGTTGCCATGGGCTTGTGTGTGCTGTTGTGTCAGACTCTTTGTGACCCCATGGACTGTAGCCCACCAGGCTCCTCTGTCCATGGGATTTTTTTCGTGCAAGAATACTGGAGTGGATTGCCGTAACAGTTACAGGCGGGAAAAAGAAGAAAAGGGAAGAGAGAAAGAAAACCCCCGATCCTCCTGTAGGGACGGTCAAGTTTTGTCAAAGCCTTTTCCCACCTCATCGCTTCTCCTCACGATCACCAAGGAAGGAAAAGAATTCTTCTGAAAGTTGGGGCAGTTTCAAAACCTGGCTAGGTCTCCCCCTAGTGACAAAGTCAATCCATTTCTTCTGAGATACATTCTTTTTGCTTTCAAATTTAGTTACTCCATAAATTGCCAGAGGAAAATATCTTCTAGGGTGGGAAACCTAGACTAAATTCATTATAAAATGCTATGCTATGGAATGCATATGGACAGTGTTAATGGGAATCCTGATTACATAGAAAATTGATATCACAATTTTAACTTTGGGGCATAAGTCATAACAAATCACAAACATAACTGAAAGGATCTCCGAATCACTGGCAGGCAGTTATGTGGATGAAGTCATAAATTTCATAACAGCAAAACTCTAAAATTAGTTCTCCCAATCCCACTGCAGTATTGTTACGCCTATCATATAGTTTTCTTTGCATCGTTTACCTGTGACAGTTAAAGAAACTGAGGCTCGGGTTGACGTGTTCGCGACAGCGTAGCCGCGTGTGTGCTTAGTGTCCAACTCTTTGCATGTCCGAATCTCTGCAACCCCATGGGCTGTGGCCCACCAGGCTCCTCTGTCCATGGGATTTCCCCAGGCAAGAGAACTGGAGGGGGCTGCCATTCCCTTCTCCAGGGGATCTTCCTGACCCAGGGATTGAACCCAGGTCTCCTGCAGTGCAGGCAGATTCTTTACCACCTAGCCACCAGGGCAGTCCCTGGAAAAGGCAAGTCTGGGGTTTAGATTCGGCCTCATTTCCCAGTCTCTGGGCCCCACACTGCGGTGTGCTAACCTGACACTCCCCCTCCCTGCTCCCTGGCCTCCCACCGTAACCATCCCGGGTCCAGCTTCCGAGCTTTCATGTTTCTGTGAGTTTTTCTATTCTAATAATTCCTGTTCATCCTTTAAGCTCATCTCCATCTCTGCTTCTTGGAGCCCATGTTCCCTCAGCCCTTAGGCTCTCCTTCTCTAGAGCACCAGACTAACAGAGAGCTCCCGTCACGCTTCTAATCAAGTCAAAAAGCACCTTGCGGGATGTCGCCTGCCTGCACCCCGCCCCCCGCACCTCTCAACTTAAGCTCCGCGCAGAGAAGGACCATGCACAGAACAGGTGATCGTAGATGTTGGCTGAATGAAAGAATGAGTGAGTGAGTGAATCAGAAAACCTCACTCAGACAAGCTATGTTGCTAACGTCAATTTTTCTGTTGCCTCTGTCTAGCCTGAAACTCTGACCCTTGTTGCTGACTCTGATCTGATGCCTCTGACACTGATTTCTGACAACAGCCTTGCTTGAGCATTAACATTTTTGGACCTGGGTTGTATCCTGGGTATCATACCTGTAGCTCTTCCCTCTTAGCTGGAAGATAACAAACTCTTGCCCAGATTATAGTCAGTACCACTAATGGTGGAAAAAGGATTAGAGGGGCCCAAGTCTCTGGGGGTGCTCCCTAGATTCAACTCTCCAAAAGAAACGTAAGAAAACGCACTTACTTTGTAACCCACCTCCTGAGAAATCCATCTGTTCTACAGACCCAGAGAAATGCAACTGGAGGGAAGAGAGCTCACTTGAAATCTTTCAAGCGTGGCTCGCTCTCTCTCTCTTTTTTTTTTTTTTTAATTTTTGGACACCCTTGCAATATGTAGGATCTTAGTTTCCCACCCAAGGATCAAACCTGTATCTCCTGCATTGAAAGTACAGAGTCTTAACCACTGGACCACCAGAGAAATCCTCTCAAGCGTGGTTTTCTTAACATCTGGTGGGTTACTTGACCTTCAGCCAGATAAAATTTTCTACTAAGAAGTAATATTCAACTTGTTTCCTTATTTGGAGGAAAAGAGCACGGGGTGAGTCTCATCTTTCCTCCAACTTTATTTTAAAACAATTTTATAAATATTTAAAAGCTACAAAACACTAGTATTTATTAAACATAACACAGGTTGTTACTGTGGATTCTATTAATATTAGCACATGCATCATTGGAAAAGATACCCTGTATTTAACTGATGGAAAATACCTTGCAAATCAAAGCTTACCTTATGCATTTTACTAACTACCTCATAGCCATAGGCTGCGATTTGCAAAGATGCTTAGAATACGTGGCTTTATTAGTTCAGTGACCCAGAAAGAGTGTATATGGATAAAGCATAGACAAGAGAACATTTGTGATGGTGATTAATTATACAGCATGGCATCGCAGAGGATGTAAATGAAAAGCTGAATAACATATCCCATTATTAACATTCCTCTGTGAAGTGAGGGGTGTGGAGAATGCAGAACAATGGTGTGTGGGGAAGTTGGGTCAGGCAAGTGATACATCAATTGTGGAGAAATAGGGATGGCATTAAGCGACCATTCTCACGCGATGAATGCAGAATAACAATACGTCTTTGTAATTATAATGATGTTCCTTATAAATTATAGATCAATTCAGAAAAACAGCACTTTTATATTTTAAAATAATGTGGACGGTAGACCCACAGGTTTTTTTCAGGTTACAACAATAATGGAAAGGGTCTATAGTAAGCGTCAATGAAATCTTAAATCCTAAAACAGAGCTCTATTTACATTAATTCAAGGTAGGAATTATTCCTACCTGTTCCTAACGACAAAGAATCCTTGTGTTCAATTTCCTTTCCCTGCGCATGATAACTCACTTGCTCCTTCATCTCTGAACGTCAGCTCGGGAGCCCTGCCAATGACGCTACATGGAGAATAAAACATCCAGGACTTGGAGAAGCGCCTCCAATTTCCTGGGAGGGAACTGATTTTGCCTGTAGTCTTGCCGTTTTCAGGGTTTTTATCTCTCCTCCTAGATTCTGGGTGCTTAGTCGCTCAGTTGTGTCCGACTCTTTGCAACCCTATGGACTGCAGCCCGCCAGGCTCCTCTGTTCATGGGGATTCTCCAGCCAAGAATACTGGAGTGGGTTGTCATGCCCTCCTCCAGAGCATCTTCCCAACCCAGGGATCGAATCCAGGTCTCCCGCATTGCAGGTGGATTCTTTACCAATCTAACCTCCTTCAAAACTGGATCTTATCCGTATTTGTATTTCCTATAATTCTGCTGACAATATGTACATGGTAAACATTTGGGAATTGAATGATTGCTTTTAGAGGCAGACTGGTCTGTGATAACGGAACAAAAACAAGTTGGAAGAATCTTGGGAAAAAGCAAACCCAGTCTCCAGGATGAATATCAGTGCCCTCTCTGTGGTTCTAAAAACATACAGCTTCCCGAGCACAAGAGCAGACCGACTGACCACACCTCTCTGGAGAAAGTCTCCCTGCCTTGAATGTGGGTCCCAGAAGGTTTCGACTGCAGACGAGAACAAGAACCATTGGTTGGGTACCTGATCTCTCTTTACTAGCCTGGTGTGCCGTACGTTTGTGCAGTAAATAACACCTCATTGCTTAGAGTGTATACCTACCATTTATATATTTATTATATACTGCTGTTGTTCAGTCACTCAGTCATGTCTGACTCTTTGTGACACCATGGACTGTGTAACAGCAGGCTTCCCTGTCCTTCACTATCTCCCAGAGTTTGTTCATATTCATGTCCATTGACTCAGAGGTGCCATCCAACCATCTCGTTCTATATACATATGTATTTTTTACATTAATGTCTCATCTGAGCAAAAATACATGATCAGATTTTATTCAGCAAATGTCATTTCAACAAATTGTTCCATTCATAGGAAACTGACCTGGCAGCTCTCCCCAGATCAGATTTGCTTTCTCCGAAGCAGGACCCTCGCCAGGAGGGGTCCTCTGGAAGGTTCTGCCCACTCACACCCAGACCTGAAATGAAGGGAATGACAAATGAATGGCACCTAATAGGTGCAGAAGGGCCAGTGCTTGAACCTTGGACTCTAGGACACACCCAAGCAAAGAGCAGAATTTTCCTCTATTCCAAAGCACCTCTAATTTGTTCACAAATAGAAAAAGGGAAGGAAAAGAGTTCCCCTCAAAACAAAGTTTGAAAATTCAAATTTTTTCAGGTTACAATGATTACAGAAAAGCTTGCCAGCTTACGGACTTTGTGTTTCCAAGGCAGAGTAGCATAGGTACAACTTCCAGAGCTGAACACCGCCAAGAATTCTTTTTTTTAGTCCTGCAAAATCATGCCACAATGAAGATGTCAAATGTAGCTTACCTGTCATGAATACTGAAAGAGCTCAGGTGCTAACAGACTTATTTTCTCCAAGGGGTTGGGACAAGGCTGTCATGTATGGTTGTTCAAGTTTCACACTGCACAAGGCCACTTATCTAATGTGAACTAGTTACATCATAGACCCCTTATTTCTATGATTATAGTTTTGTTGACTCTAAGGTGGACAGTGGACAGCTTCTGTATTTATGATGAGAATTCTTTGGCAGATGGCAGTGAAGTATATTGTTCCAATATGGGTAAACGCACGCCATTTTACTTTGACTTATAAAACTGGAATTAATAATAAAAAAACTAGTTGATCTAACAACGTCTAAAATTCCCTGTGCTTCTAAACAAAGTGCACCTCTTTGATCTTTAGGCTGATCTATTGGTTGGCAAACATCTCAACTTTTTAAAAAGATCTCTTGTTGAAGGATGAGCACACGGGGTGAACTGCATTTTTCAAGTTGCAGTTTCTATCATCCGTCTGTTGTTCACAATGTTAGAATAGCATTTATGAGTTCTCAGTTTACACATCCACTTAAATCTGTCATCATACTCCAAACCATATAATAATAATAGTCACCAATAACTCACAAGGTATTATTTGGATATCAATTGATCATATTACATATAATCTAATAATTACAGAAGTTGCTATTTGTTATTACAGAAAAGCCACTCATACAAAATTTAACTGCTTATATGTAATTATCTTAAAATATTACAAATTTTTAAATAAAATAATAACCATTACATTATTTTTCTCCAGATACCAGAAAAACTATGTTTTTTGAATTTAAGATCAGAAAACAGAACACGAAAAGCTACCAGAGAAGTAAAATTTTGAAATATTTGGAATATTGAATACATATGGCAAAAATTCTAGGTGCAAATCTACAATAAAAGGAAAATTCTGTAATTACTACTTTGAACAAAATGTAGCCTAGACATATGCTGTCTACAGAAAGAAGATAGGAATTTCACTTCTGCGTCCATGTCAACCAAAACCTATGATTTAAAACAAAACAAATTTTTAAAGCAAAAAACTTATTAAACAAAATGTGTTTTCTGCTAAGTAGGTACAGGCCATACAATTTGGCTATTATATAATACTAAAGGTTCAAATAACAAATTGAACCTTTATAAAATGATGCTACAAGTAGAATATTTGGGAGAACTACACACAAAAAATATCGAAGTGGTTATAAATAACCCTATCTTCTAATTACTTTCAGTTCAGTTCAGTTCAGTCGCTTAATCATGTCCAACTCTTTGCGACCCCATGGACTGCAGCACGCCAGGCTTCCCTGCCCATCACCAACTCCGGTGTTCACTCAAACTCATGTCCATTGAGTCGGTGATGCCATCCAACCGTCTCATCCTCTGTCGTCCCCTTCTCCTCCCACCTTCAATCTTTCCCAGCATGAGGGTCTTTTCAAATGAGTTAGTTCTTCACCTCAGGTGGCCAAAGTATTAGAGTTTCAGCTTCAGCATCAGTCCTTCCAATGAATATTCAGGACTGATCTCCTTCAGGATGGACTGGTTGGATCTCCTTGCAGTCCAAGGGACTCTCAAGAGTCTTCTCCAACACCAAAGTTCAAAAGCATCAATTCTTCAATGCTCAGCTTTCTTTGTAGCCCAACTCTCACATCCATACATGACTCCTGGAAAAACCATAGCCTTGACTAGAAGGACCTTTGTTGGCAAAGTAATGTCTCTGCTTTTTAATATGCCATCTAGGTTGGTCATAACTTTCCTTCCAAGGAGTAAGCGTCTTTTAATTTCATGGGCGCAGTCACCATATGCACCTAATTACTTTAGTTTATCTCAAAAGATTCTGTATTACATTTATGTTTAAAAAAATTCTTTGGGACTACAAAAAAATAATTTGAAGAACAAGAATGGGTGCAGTGGTGGAGGATTCTGAAGTGGTGTCTGATCTAAACAATAGGTGATTATTTGTGCTGCATGCAGTTAATGAGGGGAGCTTCACACTGTCCAACTCATAATACACACGATTCCATTTTGGGGAAGACAATCATGGTGTTCAGAGAACCACCCAGGAGACTATATGAGGCTAATAATGGGAATGGTCTATATCTGGCAGAAACCAAGGCAATGACTGAGGGCTTCCCAGGTGGCTCAGTGGTTAAAAAAAAAAAAAAAATCTTCCTGCCAATACAAGAGATATGGGTTCGATCCCTGGGTCAGGAAGATCCCCTGGAAAAGGAAATGGCAACCCACCCCAATATTCTTCCCTGGGAAATCCCATGGACAAAGGAGCCTGGTGTGCTACAGTCCATGAGGTTGCAAAGAGTCAGACATGACTTAGTGACTAAACAGTAATAACAATAGCAATGACTGATAATAATATAGTAGAATATTTACATAGAATACAAATATCAACATTGAATAATATACCTCCTGGGAAGTAAAATATAAAACCAAATTATTAAAATTATAGTAGATGCAATGATCACAATTATTTTGTGTGACACAAAGTAATTTGCATTATTTCTCAATTCTTACAGCTCCAATGTTCATGGAAGCCATGTAGACTTTAAAAAATCATTGTTAGATTTTTGCAGATGTCTAAAATACAAATATTTAGTCCCATATACATATGGATCCAAAAGAATTATATGCATTTTCAGAAGAATACTTTTGAAAATTTCATCTAGATAAAATTATTTTGAAAAGCCCAGCATGCACACTAGTGTCACAACTATGCATGGATATCAAAAAGGAGTGTAAAAGCAGGTCCTCAGAAAAGAGTATTTAGGCATTGTTTGTTACTTGTGAGTGCACATTATGTAAGTCTGATTATGAAAGCCTCAGGTAACTTCTTTGTTGATACCACCGCATTTTATATTATCCAAGAGCTATCTGACTATTTTTCAGCTTCAGTGAAACATTAAAGGGTAAACAGAACTTGAAACGTTTATCGACGATGCTACGAGATAATCAAGCTGACACTACCGCAACACCAAAACACCAGCTGGCGGTGAGACGCGCTACTTCTAGAAACTATGATGTTATCAGTGAAGGTATCTGTTCTGGAAAACAAGTCAAAGTTGCACTTTCAAGTATTTCCTTTCTAAGTTTATTGCTCAGAATTAACCAGGCAGCATGTAAGCATCAAATTCAATGCATCTGATTTTCTTGAAGGCATCAAGGGGTTAATACATTTGTGAAGAAAAGTCAAACAATGATGCTTATAAAAAATTGATGATAAACAAATTGCAGCCTCTTGACACTGATACCAACTTATCCAATCTGAATATGAGAGGAAAAGAGTAAAAAGACCATTTTTGACTGTGAACTCCTTGGTCAAGTGCGTCTATATTTCAAAATTGTCTCAAAATCCATTTTTTTTCTATATTGGATATAGAAATATCACCATCATAAGAAAGATATGTCATACTGAACAAAATCATGGCTTGAACCATTGTAACTACATAAACATTTTCCCTTAAAATCAATTAATGGCTCGGTACAGCCTTGACATTGAAAAAAGGACCTTAAATTGTTTACCCACTTCAGACGCCACTGGAGAATATTGCTTTTTAAGGTTAAGAAATATTAAAAACTATCTCAATGCCTACAACATCTTAAGAAAAAACAGATATTGGAGCAAACAGCATAAGAATTTGATTTCCCAAAGAGCAAAATGTATAAAGGTTTTAAAATTTTCATATTATAGTAACTTTGGGTTCCTATTTGTTGTGATTAAATATTCTAAATTTTTCTTATTTTATGTTCAATAATTTCATTTCATTTACTTGAACAGAATAGTACATCTGTTGTAGTTCCTATTATGGAGAAATAATGTACCCACCATAAAAAGCTTTTCTAAGAGAAAGTATGTGTGCATGCTAAGTCACTTCAGTCCTGTCTGAAGGACTGAAGGGGTCTTTGCGACCCCATGGATGTAGCCCACCAGGCTCCTCTGTCCGTGGGATTCTCCAGGCAAGAATACTGGAGTGGGTTGCCATGCCCTCCTCCAGGGGGGTCTTCCTGACCCAGGGGTAGAACCTGCGTCTCCTGCAACTCCTGCATTGCAGGCTGATTCTTTTCCTGCTGAGTCACCGGGGAAGCCCAAGAGAAAGTGTACTTCATTCAAATTTATACAAAATCGCCTTAAGAATCAGTGGCCGCCCTGGAGTTGGGAAGATGGGTGCATGCAGGCTCCAGGTCACATCTTCTCCTTACATGATCCCCAACGGCAAGCAGGACAGACCTCTCTGTATTTTAGCGAAAGACCCAGGAGAGCTCTCCTTCTTCCAACCCGGCTCACATGCTCCTCTCTGAACCTCTGGCCAGTGGGGCGAGATATTTGCTTCCCCAGATCCAACCCACAAGTCCAGGCTCAGGGCAGGACTGGGGCGCGGGGGTCCCAGTGAAACAGTGACAGTCCTAGTCAAGATACAGTGCTGGGGGAGCGGGAGCTGAAGGTGCTGACCCCGAGAGGGAGCAGGGAAATCACTCAGCCAGCTAAATCTCCACCACCCCCATCCGCCAGCACTGCTTACCATTTTCTGATTGAAGTCTGGCCTGAAAAATCGCTAGCACAGGCTGAGAACAGCCAGCAATAAACACTTTGTCAGCCCTCCTCCGGAGAAATGGCCAATGTGGTACAGATCAACATGAGACGGGAGACAGGAAAGAATGCAGAACGAAATCATAAATGCAGAAAGTCTCCAATCAACCAGGGAGAGGAGCGAGTCTCACAACTATTGGTTGGCCAACAAGTTCATTCAGGTTTTTCCATAAGATGTTCATGGAAAACCCAAATAAACTTTTTGGCCAATTCAATATATCAGGCTAATTGCTTTGCCTGATTCACTTAAAAAGACTGAAAATTTACCCTAGAGTCCCATTGTCTTTTGCCTGCATGTTGTTTAAAATTTGCAGCATACCACTTAAATAATTAGTGAGCATTTTATCACCCATCTTATATGTGGTTTCAGTCATTTTTAATGAAAACTCTTTGTCATATTGATAAAGTCCTAGAAACCGTTTCACTTTTTAAAGTAGATACACCTGCCCTTGGCAGATTCCACCGGGCATTACAGTCAGATTACAGTGTCCTAACAAGGTAGTCAGAGCTCTTACAGAATAGTTCCTAAATAACGTTCCTTCTTTCCTGGGTGTTCTGCATTCCTCAGGGAGAACCAGTGCTCCATGTTCTGTTGCTGTTCTGTCCCTAGGTCCCACTCAACAGCTGATAGAAGCTCTATCCTTGAAAATATTCTTTTGAATCTAGATTTTCAATTATATAGCAGGTTCAGAGAGAGAGAGGAGGAAAAGAAAATGAACTATGACGAAGCTTTCAGTCCTGGTTTTACCATTAACTCATGAAATCTCATTGATGGCCCCACCTTTTCTGTGCCTTTGGGGTGTATCCAAGTTTTCAAAAAGACTAGTAGTATGATTCAGCAAATGTTTCTAAACTGCCCTGTATCAAATATGCAACATTCAAAATGCACTTTCTCTGCTAATAACTGGAATAACAAGCTTGGGCAAATTATTTCTTCTTTGGGTCTCAGTGGAACCATAAAATGTGGACTTTAAGTAGATAATATCTAGGACTTGCTGATCCTTACAAAGCATAGTATTTTAGGGGTCAAAAGAAACAGACAATGGATGTGTAAATTGTTTGAAAAGCAGAAAATCCTTCGGAACTCTGCTTCAGGGGTGATACCGGAACACTGGAGGAGCTTATATACCATCATTTGGGGCTGTCCGTTTCTTCCCAACCCAGGGATTGAACCCAGGTCTCTTGTATTGCAGGCAGATTCTTTACCATCTGATCCACTAGGGAAGCCCTTTTAATAAGCATATCTTATCAAGAGCCCATTGACATTTAGACCGAATAGGGACTGCCCAGTTGGAAGTGGTCCAAAGAAAGATCAGTCAAGCTAAAATTAGTACTTTGAGATAATCAGGATGAAACCAGAGATTGTAGTCCCCTCTACCTTCACTTTTCAGACTACATGCCTCCCTTGACTTCTGCAGGGTATTGGTTCTAGGAGCTCAAACAAACACCATAGTTTACTGCCAGGAGATGCATATTGAGTGCAGCACCTTCACAGCATAATCTTTCAGGATCTGGAATAGCTCAGCTGGAATTCTATCACTGCCGGGAGCCAGCGTGAGGAACTCCACCCGTGGCAAAGGTCATGAGGAAGGAGGCTCGGCATACGCAAAGGCGGGATCGAGCCTCAGGAGTCCCCCGGGAAATTCTCGAGCATCTACCCCCAAAACCAGAGTCTGCCTACTTTCTGCTTTGTGCTCTCACCTACACCTCTGACTTTACAGGGGGCTGTCCCCCACTACCTCTCTCTGAAAA
>NW_011495075.1:4065773-4070538 GCF_000754665.1 Bison bison bison
AAGAGTTAACTTATAGCTCCAGTTAATGAAGTTCCTGGGTGTGATAGTGTTTCAACCTACAAACTCCTTTGGAAATCCTCTAGCCTGCCTGAATAGGTTTTTCCAGCCACATGTGATTGCTCAGAGCCTCCCAACTGTGAGAGGCATGAGATGTTCTAAACTGTCTAAATACAGATTCCTTTGAGCAGTTAAAAGATTGATTAGAAATTGTATTGGTGAAGGGTTTTTCACTTGTTGGGCCAATGTTTGCTGCTAAGTCTCCATATCCCTTACCTGCTGTGTCCCTGGCAGTGCATTGATTAATATAATTGGTGTAAGTAGTAGCTTTAATGTTTGTAACCTTGGACCCTTGAGTTAATTCTGTTTCTTGTTACAGCCCACCACACCTTTGCCCTATAGGAATGCAACTTTAATGCTTTTGGAGGGTGGCGCCTGCCTAATCACCTTTAGAGAAAAATAAGTTTTCTGAAGAAAGGGTCTTAAAATGTTAACAGGCCTCCGGGCCAGAAGATGATGCAAATCACCTAAACTTTTGCATATGATAAGTTTGCAGGAAGAAAGCCTGGCTTACTGCATGACTCTACCCCTTCCCCTATTATCCTCTATGCATAACTTAAGGTATAAAAACTACTTTGAAAAATAAAGTGCAGGCCTTGTTCACCGAAACTTGGTCTCCCCATGTCGTTCTTTCTTTCACCTTCTGGCTGAGTTTTTCCTCTGAGGCGGGGAAGCTCATCAAGCCTACTAATTTTGCCTGGGCTTCTAAGATCTGACAGGGGAGGCCTTAGTGTCTCCTCTCCTTCGGGAGAATGGGAGGACGCCTGCCGCCTTCGTAGGTGACGTAAATTCCTTGCTTTGGAATTTTATTCAGCCTCTTTTCTCCACTGAATTTCCTCACTGAGCTATCCTCATTCTATTACTCTTTATATCTTTGATAAATATTTAAATAAGTAGGTCGCCTACGCCGTCTCTCCTTCGAATACCCTGGATCAGCCGGGGCTGGACCCTGGCAGTTTACGGACACCCAAGTCCCTTATTTGCAAAGAAGAAATAGAGTCACAGATGTAGAGAACAAACTTAAAGTTATCAAGAGGTCTGGGGGGCTGGGATGAACTGGGAGATTGGGACTGACGAGTATACACCCCTAAGTATAAAATAGATGACTAATGAGAACCGACGCTACAGCACAGCACAGAAGGGAGCTCCCCTCAGTGCTCTGCGGTGGTCTAGATGGGAAGGAAATCCACAAAAGAGGGATATGTGTATACATACAGCCGACTCATCTGCTGTACAGCAGAAACGAATACAAGATTGTAAAGCAACTGTATGCCAATAAACATTAATGAAACTGATTAATTAGTTACTTTTTTAAGTGGCTTAGAACAATGAATACACTTGGCCTTCAGTATCCACAAGTTTCACATCCATGGATTCAACCAATCATGGGTTGAAATTTCAAAATTTCCGTTGGTTGAATCTTCAGATGTGAAAGCTGAGGATGTGGTAGCTGACTCTATTTTTTAGTTACCATTATTAGTATGAAGTTGCCCAAGAGAGGAGGACCTACCATAATAAGACTGCTGCTCCCTTATAAGGCCATGAGTCAATCTGAACTAGTTCAAGCTAGTAGCTAAGTGTTAGTTGCTTAGTCATGTCCAACTCTTTGTAAGCCCAGGGACTGTAGCCCATCAGGCTCCTCTGTCCATGGGATTCTCCAGGCAAGAATACTGGAGTGGGTTGCCATTTCCTTCTCCAAGTAGCTTATAATCAGGCCAATTTATTTCTTTTTCAAATTCAGAGTTTGGTTTGAAAACACTTTGAAAGAATGAGGCAAGGTTACTGACACTGAAAATAAGAACACATAAAAAACAATTTTTACACTTGTTCCCTCAGAACTCTAGAGGGAAATTATCATTCATGGAAAGCATCTTCTTTCTGACAGGTAATAATGATAGCTAATGAGACTGACATTTACACTGTTCAACAAAAAGAGTATTTTTCTAAACATGATGTATAATTAACACAACTTGCACACAAATCACACACACACAAAGCATCACATTATCAAGACTTAAGGATGAATAATGTGCTCCAAACGATTGTGTTCAATGCGCCTTGAGTCCTGTGAGTAATTTTAAGGCTGTTTTAAGGTTTCTCCTTTAGTCTTCTAAGAAAAGAGAAGTCAGATCACACTGATGAAGAGTATCAGGTCTTTCATCTTGGAAGGAAGGAAGGAAGGAAAAGAAGGCAGGCAGATCCATGTTGACGTATGGCAAAACCAATAAATACTGTAAAGTAATTAACCTCCAATTAGAATAAATAAATTTATATTTTTTTAAAAAAGAAAAAGAAGGCAAGAAGAAGGCATGTGGATAAAATAAAGGGTCTCATGAGATTTTGAATAAAAGCCATTAAGAAATGTATGCTACATTCTTGTAGAGTATAAATAATACAGAGTATAAATAACACCTCATGTATGTTTGGGTCCTTTTTGGTTTTCTTTGTAGAAGCTGTATTTTTTGTCATTACATGGTGTTTGTTCCCTTTACTTCTATAAGAGTAACATTTATTTGTTTGTTTTACAAATATGGTTGGATCCTTTTTATGTTGGCAGCAGAGAGAAGTAACACTCGAGTAATCATGGACTTCTACATACAGTGAAGGTTAAGCCTCTCACAAGTCCATGTGGAATTATAAACACCAAGTGTGACTGTACATGTAAATACAGTAAAATGGTTCATTCTTTCTTTTGCTTTGAACTTTATTATTTTATAACTTTAGCAGAGTTTTTAGCAAAGACTTTAAAATAGACACTGATGCAGGGGAATAATAACATGCTGAGAAAATAAAAGGAACCACGATTTACACTGTTGAACACGTTAGGGAAGGTTCTAGTCAAAACTGTGACTGGGGATGGGTTCTGTGTACTTTTTCCTTCCCGCCTCACTGAGCTCCCAGGCTCCTCCTATCAGGGGTCGCCTTTGCCTTCAGCACAGCCTTTGCTGCAGATTATCAACCCCAAACCCATCACAGTTCTCCTTCCCACCTCTCATGTTTTCAGAACATTTGGATCAGCATAGCCCACATTTCAAGTTAATGTGTGTTTGTTAGAACAGAGCCGGCCAAGAGGGCCTGTTTCTCTTTCCCCAACATTTTTTCCTTTTTCCTTTAAGTCTGCCTTGAAGCTCACCAGATTTTGAAATAAAATTATATCCTGAAAACGTCCCTGTAGTGTCATTTGTGTTCAAGAACCAGGACTCAGATCGAGGGCTCCATCAGCTGATCCATCTACTTCCGGATGTTGATGAGGTTGAGTCCCATGAGTCAGGTCAGGTGTGGGCATTGCTCCTCATACCTGGGACACTCACGTCTGTGTCTGTATCGCTCTCTTGTCCAGTCACATCATCTTTGCATAATCAGCCAAACGTATACCTATAAACATGCACGCATGTAGCTGCTGAAGTTTAACTCTCAGTTTACATCTCCTTATGAAGCCTCTCCATCTTTGGCTGCATAGAATATAATCAATCTGATTTCGGTGTTGACCATCTGGTGACGTGCATGTGTAGAGTCTTCTCTTGTGTTGTTGGAAGAGGGTGTTTGCTATAACCAGTGTGTTCTCTTGGCAAAACTCTACTAGCCTTTCTCCTGCTTCATTCGGTACTCCAAGGCCAAATTTGCTTGTTACTCCAGGTATTTCTTGACTTCCTACTTTTGCATTCCAGCCCCCTATAATGAAAAGGACATCTTTTTTGGGGGTGTTAGTTCTAGAAGGTCTTGTAGGTCTTCATAGCACCGTTCAACTTTAGCTTCTTCAGCATTACTGGTCAGGGCATAGACTTGGATTACTGTGATATTGAATGGTTTGCCTTGGAAATGAACAGAGATCATTCTGTAATTTTTGAGATTGTATCCAACAACTGAATTTCAGACTCTTCTTGACTGTGATGGCTGCTCCATTTCTTCTAAGGGATTCTTGCCCACAATAGGAGATATAATGGTTATCTGAGTTAAAGTCACCCATTCCAGTCCATCTTAGTTCTGATTCCTAAAACGTTAGTGTTCACTCTTGCCATCTCCTGTTTGACCACCTCCAATTTGCCTTCACTCATGGACCCAACATTCCAGGTTCCTATGAAGTATTGCTCTTCACAGTATCGGATTTTACTTCCATCACCAGTCACATCCACAACTGGGTGTTGTTTTTGCTTTGGCTCCATCTCTTCATTCTTTCTGGAGTTATTTCTGCACTAATCTCCAGTAGCATACTGGGCACCTACTGACTTGGGGAGTTCACTTCAACAGTACATGAACTGTGAACTTCCAGATATTCAAGCTGGATTTAGAAAATGCAGATGAGCCAGAGATCAAATTGCCAATATCTGTTCAGTTCATTCAGTTCAGTCTCTCAGTCGTGTCCAACTCTTTGTGACCCCGTGAATCACAGCACGCTAGGCCTCCCTGTCCATCACCAACTCCTAGAGTTTACTCAAACACAAGTCCATTGAGTCAGTGATGCCATCCAGCCATCTCATCTTTTGTCATCCCCTTCTCCTCCTGCCCCCAATCCCTCCCAGCATCAGAGTCTTTTCCAATGAGTCAACTCTTCGCATGAGGTGGCTAAAGGACTGGAGTTTCAGCTTTAGCGTCATTCCTTCCAAAGAAATCCCAGGGCTGATCTCCTTCAGAAAGGACTGGTTGGATCTCCTTGCAGTCCAAGGGACTCTCAAGAGTCTTCTCCAACACCACAGTTCAAAAGCATCAA
>NW_011495075.1:4071159-4097451 GCF_000754665.1 Bison bison bison
GCAACTTGATCTCTGGTTCCTCTGCTTTTTCTAAAACCAGCTTGAACATCTGGAAGTTCATGGTTCACATATTGCTGAAGCCTGGCTTGGAGAATTTTGAACATTATTTTACTAGCGTGTGAGATGAGTGCGATTGTGCGGTAGTCTGAGCATTCTTTGGCATTGCCTCTCTTTGGGATTGGACTGAAAACTGACCTTTCCCAGTCCTGCGGCCACTGCTGAGTTTTCCAAATTTGCTAGCATATTGAGTGAAGCACTTTCACAGCATCATCTTTCAGGATTTGAAATAGCTCAACTGGAATTCCATCACCTCCACTAGCTTTGTTCATAGGGATGCTTTCTAAGGCCCACTTGACTTCACATTCCAGGATGTCTGGCTCTAGGTCAGTGATCACACCATCGTGATTATCTGGGTCTTGAAGATCTTTTTTGTACAGTTCTTCTGTGTATTCTTGCCACCTCTTCTTAATATCTTCTGCTTCTGTAAGGTCCATACCATTTCTGTCCTTTATTGTGCCCATCTTTGCATGAAATGTTCCCTTGGTATCTCTAATTTTCTTGAAGAGATCTCTAGTCTTTCCCATTCTGTTGTTTTCCTCTATTTCTTTGCATTGATTGCTGAAGAAGGCTTTCTTATCTCTCCTTGCTATTCTTTGGAACTCTGCATTCAAATGGGAATATCTTTCCTTTTCTCCTTTGCTTTTTGCCTCTACTTTTCACAGCTATTTGTAAGGCCTCCTCAGACAGCCATTTTGCTTTTCTGCATTTCTTTTTCTCGGGGATGGTCTTGATCCCTGTCTCCTGTACAGTCACGAACTTCTGTCCATAGTTCATCAGGCACTCTGTCTATCAGATCTAATCCCTTAAATCTATTTCTCACTTCCACTGTATAATCATAAGGGGTTTGATTTAGGTCATACCTGAATGGTCTAGTCAAAAAAGCAAGAGAGTTCCAGAAAAATATCTCCTTCTGCTTTATTGACTAAGCCAAAGCTTTTGACTGTGTGGACCACAACAAACTCTGGAAAATTCTTAAAGAGATAGGAATACCAGACCACCTGACTTGCCTTTTGAGAAATGTGTATGCAGGTCAGGAAGCAACAGTTAGAATTGGACATGGAACAACAGACTGGTTCCAAATAGGAAAAGGAGTACGTCAAGGCTGTATATTGTCACCCTGCTTATTTAACTTCTATGCAGAGTACATCATGAGAAACGCTGGGCTGGATGAAGCACAATCTGGAATCAAGACTGCCAGGATAAATATCAATAACCTCAGATATGGCGATGACACCACCCTTATGGCAGAAGCAAAGAATTAAAGAGGCTCTTGATGAAAGTGAAAGAGGAGAGTGAAAAAGTTGGCTTAAAATTCAACATTCAAAAAACTAAGGTCATGGCATCTGGTCCTATCACTTCATGACAAATAGATGGGGAAACAGTGGAAACAGAGACAGACTTTATTTTGGGGGCCTCCAAAATCACTGCAGATGGTGACTGCAACCATGAAATTAAAAGACACTTGCTCCTTGGAAGAAAAGCTATGACCAACCTAGACAGCATAGTAAAGAGTAGAGATATTACCAACAAAGATTCATTTAGTCAAAGCTATGGTTTTTCCAGTAGCCATGTATGGATCTGAGAATTGGACTATAAAGAAAGCTGAGCACCAAAAAATTGATGCTTTTGAACTGTGGTGTTGGAGAAGACTCTTGAGAGCCCCTTGGACAGCAAGGAGACCCAACCAGTCCATCCTAAAGGAGATCAGTCTTGAATATTCATTGGAAGCACTGATGCTGAAGCTGAAACTCCAATACTTTGGCACCTGATGCAAAGAACTGACTGATTTGAAAAGATCCTGTTGCTGGGAAAGATTGAAGGTGGGAGGAGAAGGGGATGACAGAGGATGAGATGGCTGGATGGCAGCACCGACTCAGTGGACATAAGTTTGAGTAAACTCTGGGAGTTGGCTATAGACAGGGAAGCATGGTGTGCTGCAGTCCATGGGGTCACAAAGAGTTAGACACAACTGAGCGACTGAACTGAATGAAGCCTTATGAGCTGCCCAGGTGCCACTAGTGGTGAAGAACCTGACTACCAGTGCAGGAGATATATGAGACTCGATCCCTAAGTCAGGAAGGTCACCTGGAGGAGGAAATGACAACCCTCTCCAGTATTCTTGCCTGGAGAATCCCATGGACAGAGGAGCCTGGTCGTCTACAGTCCATGGGGCCACAAAGAGTCGGACACGACTGAGCGACTAAACAACAATAACAACAACAATCGCATATAATCTTCGTGCAGGAAGAAAATGTCTAATAAAAAAGATACAAATCAAGAAAGCTTCCAGAGTGGAAGATCTGGTATCTTACAAAGAAATGGATACCAGACTTCTCTTCAGCAGCTGTGAGTGGTAGAACACTATGAAATAATTTCCTCTCCCCATATGAGATGATATTATTAGAAACTATCAACTCTAAGAGAAGAAGTAGAAAAAGATATAAAGATATTTGGCGATTTGTAAAGCAGACTAAAAGAAAACCATAGTCCATGCAGCCATATGAAAAAGTGCATGCAGATACTCTAGGAAAACATAAGACAGCACCCACTAAGCATGAGATACAGAAAAGAGAGCAGCAAGAGAAGCTGATAAAATAATATTTCTATATGCCTGAAATAGCAGAGGATTGATAATACAAAATTGTATTTTTTTTCTTTACCTGTCCACTCACATCAGTTATTTCTCCAGTGTATAATATTTAGGTCACAATGTAAATATACTTCAAATGATATTAAGAAGAAGCCCATAGCAAAACAAACAAATGTGGAAGATGTACAATACAGAATACCTATTACAAACTTTGTTAATGTAAAAATAATAACTATTGATAGCAAAATAGAAGATGGGGAAGAGGAAAAGAATGTGGTATTAAATAATAAATATTGTCTGAAAGTTGATGTAAAGTTTACTTTGTGTAAAATGGCAATTATAATTATAAAAGACCTAAAGAGCAGAAATTGTTCAAAAGGAGTTCCTTTAGGTATGGGACTAACGGTAGGAGAAGGGAGATTTTAGAGAAGGGAGATTTTAGATTTTTCATTTTAGATCTTATTGTTTAGAGATCTTATTGTTTTTAGCCATTTGCCAGCAAAAGTACCACAATGGTAACTCCTGAGCTCTCTATTGAAAATCGTTATTTTTAAAAATTTCAGTCTTCCTTTGACTTTCATGATTGTTGCACTTGTAAAAATACTGTATTAGGTATAAAAACTTTGTTTTTATTTGTAAAATTGGATTGGATTCTAGCTTTGGTAACTATATACGGAACTGTGACCTATCTGTATGTCCAGTGGGACAGTTAAAAGTCACGCAAGACATGGGGTCATTTTTAGGGTGAGAGGTTCTCCCAGGAGGGACGTCTGGCTTCCCTGGAAATGCCCAATGGGTGCTGCTGGTGTCTCCCTGTGATAACCCAAAGCTTCCCCCGGCCCCAGATTTCCAAATGTCTTCCACAGGGTTGATATCACCAACTTGGAGAACCACTCCTTAGAGGAGAATAAAGGGAACCAATATTTTCATCACCTTATCTGTATAATATCTTGTGAGGAAAATGTTATTTTACATATTTATAACATGAGAAAAAGTAAGGCTCTGCATAAAGGATATCTAAAAAATTTACTCTTTTATTTAGTCATTTGACAAACGGGCCAGGAATCATTCTAGGTTCCCCAGATACAGTAAGAAAAAGAGAGATGGGGATTTCCCTGGCGGTCCAGTGGCTGAGACTCTGTGCTTTCACTGCGAGGGACTTTCACTGCGAGGGGCGCAAGTTCAGCTCTGGTTGGGGAACTGAGGTCCCACATGCCGCCTGGTGCAGACAGAAAAGAAAGAAAGATGAAGTCTCATTCTTGGAGCCCACATGCACGTTGGGGAGACTGACACCAAACGAGTCAGTAATAAATAATGTGAAGCTGGAAAGTGATAAACTCTTGTCAGTAGGCACACTTGGATACTCCTCGTTCTGAAAGGCAGCAGGTGCCGCTTCTTGGAACAAGGGGGAAAGATCTTCTGTGTTTCTTTTAATACTTACTTAATTGTAGGTCAAATGTTTTAAGTGCCTTGAAATACTCAAAATATATCTCATTCTAAATAATAACAGAATTTGCATAATTAGGGGTGGATACACACGGAAGAATAGATGCTTTTGAACTGTGGTGTTGGAGAAGACTCTTGAGAGCCCCTTGGACTGCAAGGAGATCCAACCAGTCCATCCTAAAGGAGATCAGTCCTGAGTGTTCATTAGAAGGACTGATGCTGAAGCTGAAACTCCAATACTTTGGCCACCTCATTCGAAGAGTTGACTCATTGGAAAAGACCCTGGGTGGGATTGGGGGCAGGAGGAGAAGGGGATGACAGAGGATGAGATGGCTGGATGGCATCACAAACTCGATGGACATGAGTGTGAGTAAACTCCAGGAGTTGGTGATGGACAGGGAGGCCTGGCGTGCTGCGATTCATGGGGTCGCAAACAGTTGGACACGACTGAGCGACTGAACTGAACTGACTGACACGTAAATCTATATACATAGTTTATATATATTAGATGGATATATTTCAGAAGAAAACATATGTATTAGATGGCTATATTACAGGAAAGGAAATAAACTTAAAAATAAATTACATAAGAAGAAGAGTAGAGCCTTTAAATGTCCTGTGCCTGCCTGCATGCTAAGTCACTTCAGTCGTGTCCGACTCTTTGTGACCCCATAGACTGTAGCCCGCCAGGCTCCTCTGTCCATGGGATTCTCCAGGCAAGAATGCTGGAGTGGGTTGCCATGTCCTCCTCCGGGGATCTTCCCAACCTAGGGATGGAACCCGGGTCTCTCTCTTACATCTCCTGCAGTGACAAGTGGGGTCTTTACCACTAGCCTTACCTGAGAAGCCCTAAATGTTTTATACTGTCCTATAAAAAAGTTTATGAGCATAGTCGGAGGTGAGTTCCATGCACAATCCTGCAAATCCCTGAGCACTTTTGAAATAGGAGGAGAAAAATACCATAAGCATTAAAAGGTGTCACTGAGGCTACTGTAACAGGAGTCTCGGCTCTGGGAGAATTCACCTTGAGTTATTCTCACTGAGCCAATTAAGCACCTACAGAGCAGGGACTGAGGGCCAGGGCTGCCCACAAGCCGCCCTGGGAGACACATCCCACCACTCTCGGCCAGAGGAGGAAGCTACGTGATGCCCAGGGAGACGAAGAGGAGGCCAGTCTAACTGGGAAAGCAAGAGCCACTTCCACAGAAGTGCTAAAAAGTAATGCTTTTAGTGCTTCGTTTACTTTTATTTTCAGATTCTTCCCCCAGGGTAGTAAATCATTCTCCTTTATTTGTGGCACAAAAGATTGAAAAAAGAAAAACCTATCTTAGCCATGCTCTGGGGTTAATGTTACCTTTTCCCTCTATTTTATGTTAAAAAAAACATCAGACATTAACTTGTAGTAATTAAAATACAAAACCATAAATAGGAAGTTGGTTTTCGAAGGAAAATTATATATTGCCGTTAAAGCTTATTTCCAAAAAAATACAAAACTGTATTATGCCCTTCAGTGGAACCACAGAGTATGATCCATTTCAAAGAAACAAACAACATTTGAATGATCCACATACTCAAAAATCACCCTGTGTTCATTAAAACACAAAACAAAACAAAACTTTAACCTTTTGATTTTATAATCATCTTGAACTTAACTCCTTTCTCAAGGTCTTGCATAGCCCACAGGCAAATGCAAAAAAATTCTGATGGATGGGTGGCAGGGATTTTTCCTTCCAAAGAAATGGTGGATCCAGAAAACACCCCACTTTCCAGTCAAATGTTACTGGTCTTGATATCGTATGTCTTTTGTGTAGGCTTGTTTTCTTTCTTTTCAGAGCTTTCATATAAACTGAATTTTCCAGATATGTTATTATCATAATATATACTAAAGAAAAAGTGTATTACAGTCTTATTTCCAACTTTATAAAGATGTGATTTCTGCTTTGGTACATCATGCACCATCCGTGGGTGCAACTGCTGTTTATAGCAGACAGATGTGAACAGGACACCCAGCTCATCAGGACACATCTCTACCACGTGTGGTGATGCTGCCCACGAGTGCCAGGACCGGCTTCTTCCTTCTGTCTTCCTGGGGAGTTGCAACACTGCAGTGTACGTGTGCCCAATCATTTATACCTCTAAATACCAATTTGTTTATTATACATTGTTTTCTTTATGGGCTTCCCTGGTGGCTCAGCAGTAAAGAATCTGCCTGCAACGCAGGGGATGCAGGTGAGATCCCTGGGTCAAGAAGATCCCCTGGAGGAGGAAATGGCAACCCACTCCAGCATTTCTTGCCTGGAAAATTCCATGGGCAGAGGAGCCTAGTGGGCTACAGTCCATGCGGTCGCAAAGAATCAGATACTACTGAGTGTGCACGCACCACGCCGCAGAGTTAACTGAACATCACATAGCACCTACGTGAATTATGTCCATTTTTAAAAAGCTAGAAAGAGACATGTGAATTCAATGCAGTCAGAGATTAGGTTTTACATACATACATATATATATATATATACCTTCTTTATCTCTTTATCTATTCACCTGTGGATGGACCCTTAGTTTGCTTCCATATCTTGCCTATTGTAAATAATGCTGCTATGAACATAGTGAGGACAATATCTTTTTGAATTCATGTTTTCATTTTCTTTGGGAACTACCCATAATTGGAATTTCTGGATTGTATGATCATTCTATTTTTAATGTTTTTTAAGGAAATCTCAATCTTTTTTTCCATAGTGGTTGTTCCAACTTACAATCCCAACAGTGCATGAGGGTTCCCTCTTCTCCACATTCTCACCAACTCTTTTTTCTTGCCTCTCTGATAATAGCCATCCTGACAGGTATGAGGTGATATCTCATTGTGGTTTTGATTTGCATTTTCTGATGATTAGTGATGTTGAGCATCATTTTTGAGTATGTTGGCCATCTGTATGTCTTCTTTGGGAAAATGTCTCTTCAGATCCTTTGCCTTTTTAAAATATTGAGTTCTTTATGTATTTTGGATATTAAGTTGTTAGCTATATCATTCGCAAATATCTTCTCCCCTTCAACAGGTTGCCTTTTCATTTTGTTGATTGTTTTATTCACTGTACAAAAGTGTTTTAATTTGGTTAGGTACATCTGTTTAATTTTCCTTCTGTTGGTCCTTGTCTGAGGGACAGATAAAAAACTATTGCTAAGATCAATGTCAAAGAAAGCACTGCCTATGTTTTCTTACATGTTTTATGTTTCATGGTTATAGGTTGTACAGTTAAGTCTTTAATTCATTTTGAATTTATTTTTGTATATGGTATGAGAAAGAAGCTCAGTTGCTTTTTGCTGTTTTCCATGTAAGCTATCCAGTTTTCCCAGCACCACTTACCAAAGAGACTATCTTCCCCCTACTGTATATTCTTGGTTCTTTTGTTGTAGATTAATTGATTGTATAAACATGGATTCATTTTTGGACTCTATTCTGATCCGTTGATCTATGATCTATCTATGCCAGTACCATACTACTCAGATTACTGTAGCTTTGTAGTATAGCTTGCAATCAGGGAGCATGAAACCTCCAGCTTGTTCTTTATTAATATTCCTTTCACTTTTCAAGATCTTTTGTGATTCCATACAATCTTAGGATTATTACTTCTAGTTCTGTGAAAAACGCCATTGGTATTTCAATAGCATGTCCGTGAGCTTTTTAATTCTCAGAGCCCATTATTAAAGACAACAAAGTCATAATATGAGACTTATTAAATAAGACAGAGGTATAAAGAGATTTCTCTTGTGACCACAAATTCCACCCAAATCCCACTCAGCAATTTGTAAACAAATACTGCTGATTATAAAAGAATCAGGTAGGAGGACACAGATGGCTAAGGAGAAACCATCCTTATGATCAGAAAAGGCAAGTGGACTCCCAGTCCTGCTGACTCTGAGTTTGTATCATTGCTACATTAGAAAGAACAGCCACTGCTGCTAAGTCACTTCAGTCGTGCCCGACTCTGTGCGACCCCATAGACTGCAGCCCACCAGGTTCCGCCGTCCCTGGGATTCTCCAGGCAAGAACACTGGAGTGGGTTGCCATTTCCTTCTCCAATGCGTGAAAGTGAAAAGTGAAAGGGAAGTCGCTCAGTCTCGACCCCATGGACTGCAGCCCACCAGGCTCCTCCATCCATGAGATTTTCTGGGCAAGAGTACTGGAGTGGGGTGCCATTGCCTTCACCCAAGAACAGCCACTAATTTATAATAATTGGTACCTTTTCCTAAATAACTTGTAATATTCTGTTATATATAACCCCCTTATGTTTTAATGGAACTCTATCACCATAATAATTATTATTTTATTTAAAACACTTACATGTATCTATTTGCACCCTATACTTTTTGATCTCAGGAGAGAAAAATTCAGGCTTTTAAAATATCCATTGAGTTTTGCTAATTTTTTGGACCTTCAAAATTACTGTTTCATTTTAATTCCCTCTGCTCATCCTGACATTCAGTGCACACTTTCAATTAGAAACACAAACCCTCTAATTGGTAGATAATGCCTGATGCATTTATGGGTCCCATTGAGACACAGGCAAGCCCTAGAACCACATACTCTATCTGTACAATTAGAGGTCTAACACTGAGGACTTTATCATGGTCTGTGCTTTGCTTCTTCATTCTCTTACAGAGTTGCAGAGTCAGACACAACTGAGCGCCTTTCAGTGTTACTTTCACTTTTCACAAAACAAAAAACAGACTCACAGACCTAGAGATCAGACTTGGGGTCGCCAAGAGAGAGGGGGTTTGGGGAAGGAGAGAGTGAGAGTTTGGGATTAGCAGATGTAAACTATTATATTTAGCATGGCTAAACTAGGTCCTACTGTATAAGCACAAGGAACTATATTCAATATCCTGTGATAAACCATAATGGAAAAGAAAAAAAAAGATGTCAGTGTATGGATCAGAAAGGGACACAACTCAGTCCACAGCACTGTGGCGCAGCATGTCAAACTGTAGGTGTTAACTACGCACAGCTTGCTGTACGTCAACTGCTGCTGCTGCTAAGTCGCTTCAGTCGTGTCCGACTCTGTGCGGCCCCATAGACGGCAGCCCGCCAGGCTCCTCTGTCCCTGGGATTCTCCAGGCAAGAACCCTGGAGTGGGTTGCCATTTCCTTCCTCAATGCATGCATGCATGCTAAGTTGCTTGAGTCATGTCTAACTCTGTGCAACCCTATGGACAGCAGCCTACCAGGCTCCTCTGTCCACAGGATTCTCCAGGCAAGAATGCTGGAGTGGATTGCCATTTCCTTCTCCATATACAAACATAAATATTCATATATATAGTCATGTTCAACTTCACTTTTAACCCTTGACTACTCCCCTAGTTTGGATTAAGAGGGAACTCCCTCCTACTTGGCGTGAGACCATCCCAGTTATCTTCAGCTCCATCTAAAGGATGTGGGAATTCACTTTTTTTTTTTCCCACCAGCACTCACGGCTCCACCATCATCATCTGCCTCATGGGGGCTGAAGTTATAATGCCCTTAATCTATTAAAAGACCCACATGAATTATCCTAATCAGAGAACTTATCCAGGTCAGATCTACATTGGAAAGGACTTTGCGACAATAGGCACAAGCCAAGACTGCCCAAGGAACGTGGGGATGTATGGTCTCCCTCGTCACTCCGGTTGAGGCTAGTCGTCACCAAAGTTTCAGGCCGCCTCTCATCTCCTAAGCCACAGTCCTCACCAGGTTCTACGGATCCTCGGTGTGAGGTACAATGACCTCCAACCCCCTTCCAGCTCCTAAAATTCTCTCACTGTGCCTCTGGCTTTACCAGCCCCCCATGGGGAAAATCCCTGATATGGTCCCCTCTTCTCCCAATGTTTCCTTCATTTTCTTGTTTGTTCCTAAGGACACAGTTTGCCCTGCAGCCTTCTCGAGTGGTGCTGGGTTTTCTCCCACAGTCCTTCTACCACTGGGCCAAGAGTTGTTTTCCTCACTGTTTCTCATGAGTCCTCCCAGAACTTTCTCCTTTTCTCCCATAAAGAACTTCCCAGCTTTGAATCTCACATCACCAGACTCCCCCAGCCTCTTCCTTCCTTGTGTCAGGCTCCCTGACTCTGTAATCGCTCTCATTTCTTATTGATTTTAGCTCCTGGCTCATTGCTACATTCTCACACAACTCATGCCTTCATTGTGGGAGATTTAAATCCACGTAGAAGATCAGCTTCTTGAACTTTTCTCCTTCCACCACCTCATGCTCCACGCCATCTCTGTCATGACCAGTGATGCAATGCTGAACTGTCATATGATCCAACAATCCCACATCTGGGCTTATATCCAAAGGTATGAATCCAGATGTACAAGATACCTGCACTCCTATGCTCACTGCACATTGTTCACCATAGCCTCGCTGTGGAAACCAGCTAAACGTCCATCAGCAGATGAACAGATAAAGAAGATGTGGAATGTGTATACAACGGAATATTGTTTAGCCATGAGAAAGAAGGAAATCCTGTCATTTGCAACAACATGGAAGGACCTTGAAGATATGATGCTGAGTGAAATAAGTCAGGGAAGGGCAAGTACTGCAAAGTACCACTCATATGTAAAATCTAAAAGTCAAACTCAGAAACAGAGAGTAGGAAAGTGGCTTCCAGGGGCTTGGAGGGGGTGGGGGGAGAGTAAGGTCTGAGTGAAAGTGAAAGTTACGTCCTACTCTTTGTGACCGCATAGACTGTACATGGAATTCTCCAGGCCAGAATACTGGAGTGGGTAGCCTTTCCCTTCTCCAGGGGATCTTCCCAACCCAGGGATCGAACCCAAGTCTCCTGCATTGCAGGTGGATTCTTAACCAGCTGAGCTACCAGAAAATGGAGATCTGATGTAAAACATGACAACTATATTTAATAACATGATATTACATAACTGAAATTTGCTGAGAATTTAAACATTACACACCCCAAAAGATAAACATGTGAGGTGATGGGTGTGTTCATTAACTAGATGATAGGAATCTTTTACAGTGTATATCAAATCCCCACAAGTAGACTTTAAATATCTTACAATTTTATTGGTCAGTTATTTTACAATAAAGCTGACCACCCACCCCCCACCCAGCCAAAAAAAGAAGAGGCTGGAATACTCCTCTTGGTGGGAGGGGAAGCCTGGATCTAAGAAGGAACAGAAAATCAGGGCCACTTTTTGCAATCAGCCTTCTGTCTCCCTCTACAACCTCGATTTTACAGCCTTCCACAGCACCACCTACAGCGCCACCGAGCCCACCTTTCCAGGGTAACTTCACCTTCTCATGTCCTCACTCCGCTCCCATCTAGTCTTCACCCAGTGGTCAATTACCAGCATCATTTGCTTTGCATTCACCGTCAACTCCATGCTGGTTTCTTCAGTTAGATGATGGCTTGTCCAAATCACAGCTCTAATGATGGAAGGTTCTATCCACCTCCCTGTGAACCCACACCTATGGCTCTCTTGATGAAGTGATGGGAGACCAACCACACATGGACTCTGAATTTTATGTCTTTGAAGACCATGAAGCTCATGAAGGTCCATATGCTGCTGGCGACACTCACACATCCCTAATGCGTTCACTTTGATCTCCCAGATAATTATCTCATAATTATCTCTAACTCCAACACCGGCTCTCTTATGCTCACTCTCAGCTGGTGACTTGCTGTTTCAGAGAAGTAACAACGGAAGCAGTGAGAATTTCCTTACCCGCCCCCGCCACCTCCCAGCATCTTTGTTTCCTTGTATTACCACTTGCCTGGGAGCCATGCCGCCTGCTTCCACGCTGGACTCCATTCCTTCTCTCTCCTCTCCCGTGTCATGCATGTGTCCTTCTATATTAGGTCATTCTCATCATCAGTAAAGATCTTTGGGCAAAACTTCAAAGAACCTCACTTCTCTCCCCAGTGAGCCCACTGTGTCTCCTCTCCTGTTTGTAGCAAATTCTCAAAGGTTGATTGAGTGTCCCCATCTCTGCAAGCCTGTCCTCTTCTCTTCTCTAATCACTCCATCTTACTTCATGTCTAAGAGCTTTGGGCGCAGTCAACACGTCCTCCTTGAAAGCTTCTGTTTGCTTGTCTGTCTGAACACCACTCTTCCTTCCCATCACACCCAGGGCACCTTCTCAGTCTTACTTGCTGGTTCCTCCGCAACCTTTCAACCTCACAGGATGCCCCAGGGCTCAGTTTTGCATCACAGTTTTTCACTCACTGGCTTGGGAAACTCATCTGTCTTCTACTTGTCAGCACCATATACATGCTCATGAGCACCAAATTCATCTTTTTTTGGCTTGGCCAAAAATGTATTTATCAGGTGCACTGTCTAGAGTGCTTGATTTTTCTTTGCATGATGACAAACACCTTATTCAAATTTGGAGGAAACACACGATCATGAACCGTTCTGACGGCTACATGAGCACATTTCCTGGTGTTAATAATGTTCTTGTCCAGTGACGTCACCAAGACCATCTCTGCTACTGTGCACTTGCTGAAAATTCTGTGGGCTTGGTAACTAGGATGCCCAAAGAAAGGGAATAACTGTGACCCCAAACCGATATCTTTAGCCTGCATTTCTCCCTTAGACTTCCTCTTAGAACTATAAGAGACCTTTCAAATTTAACATGTCCGGAACCAGTTCCTGGTCTCCTCCAAACCAGCCCTCCCACAGCACTTCCCACCTCAGTTAATGGCAATTCCGTCCTTGAAGTTTCTCCAGCCACAAATCTGGAAATCATCCTAGACTCCCCCCTTTCACTCACACCCCACATGTGATTCATCAGCAAGTCCTCCAAGGTCTACCTTCAAAATATACTCCAATTCCAATTTTTCTCATCAGCTTGATCCCAGCCACCATCATCTTCTGCCTGGATTATTTCCTAAAAAACTCCCAACTGACCTTCCTGCTTCTGTCTTTGCCCCCACTACAGACCACTCTCAACCCAGCAGCCAAAATGATCATCCTGTAACATAAGTCATTTCATGTCACTGCTTGGCTCAAAAGGTCTAATGTCTCTCTGCCTCACTTGAAGAGGAAGGACAGGTCTTTACAATGGCCTACAGCCCTCGTAAGACCTACTGCCTCTTGGGTCCCATCCCTTAATCCTCTCTTTTTGCTTATTCTGCGCCATCTACACTGACCTTCTTACTGTTCCTCAAATACAATGAGCACATCCGTGTTGTGACAGAGTGAAAAATAGCCTCAGAGATATTTGGGTCTTTGGAACCTATGGATGTGACCTTATATGGCAAAGTCATGACCCATGTGATTAAGGATTTGGAGATGAGAAGATGACCCTGGGAAAGCCAGGTGAGCCTCAAAGGCAATCACGTGCCATCACATGGAGTCTTTTAAGAGGGAGATTGGGCCGACACACAGACAAAGAGAAGGCAATTGGAGGAGGAGCAGGGGGAGATTTGAAGATGCTGGACTCAGGATGAGAGTGACGCAGCTGAAGCATAGAAGGCCAACCTCGCCCCACCCCCAAAGCTGGAAGAAGCAAGAAAGCTTCTCCTCTGAAGCCTCTGGAGGAAGCACAGCCCTGCCCACCCTTGGATTTCAGCCCATCAATACTGATGTTGGATGCCAGGCCTCCAGAATAATTAGAATACATATCTGTTGTCTTAAACCAACAAGTCTGTGGTCCTTTGTTATCACAGCCATGGAAACCAGTAGGCTGGTCTCTGGACCTTCTCACTGGATGCGTCTTCTGCCTAGGATGGCCTTCCACCAAGCATCGGCTCTGCTAGCTCCCACCTCCTCTGTCTTCACTCAAATATTTATAATCTCAGGGAGGCAATCTCCACCCTACTCAAAATCCACATCGCACATTCACACACATACACACACATTCTGGACTCACCATCTCCCTGAACTTTTTTCATATCCTTATTTCATTGGGAAAGACCCTGATGCTGGGAAAGATTGAGGGCAGGAGAAAGAGAGGACAGAGGATGAGATGGCTGGATGGCTTCACTGACCCAATGGACATGAGTTTGAGTGAACTCTGGTAGATAGTGAAGGACAAGGAAGCCTGGTGTGCTGCAGTCCATGGCGTCAAAAAGAGCACGACTAAGTGACTAAACAACAAATTTTCATACATTCTATGTATTTATTTTTAGCATGTCTTCCTGTCCCCAAAATGTCAGCACTGGGAGAACAAGGATGTTTTTCTATTGTATTCTCTGCATATCATGAGCACATAGAACAGTGTGTGACACAGAGGAAATGCTTGACAACTATTTATTGAGTGAACCTGAGGAACTTTATTTCACACCACCTGAGGAGAAAAACAGGTCTCCCATGGTCCTCAAAATCACATTCCGACTCCGAGACCTCAATCATCACTTGTTCTAATGACACGTGCAAATCTGGACTCACAGATAGCTTGGTTTAAAAGTGAAAGTCACTCAGTTGTATCTGACTCTTTGTGATCCCATGGACTATACAGTCCATGGAATTCTCCAGGCCAGAATGCTGGAGTGGGTAGCCTTTCCCTTCTCCGGGGGATCTTCCCAACCTAGGGGTCAAACCCAGGTTTCCCTCACTGCAGGAAGATTCTTTACCAGCTGAGCCACAAGGGGAGCCCAAGAAGACTAGAGTGGGTAGCCTATCCCTTCTCCAGCAGATCTTCCCGACCCAGGAATCGAACTGGGGTCTCCTGCATTGCAGGCAGATTCTTCACCAACTGAGCTAAGCTTGGTTTAAGACTCCATGAAAGAGACTTTCCTGGTGGTCCAGTGGCTCGGACTCCACGCTCCCTGTGCAGGGGGTTTGGGTTCAATCCCTGATCAGGGAGCTAGATCCCACACACAGCAACTAAGTTTGCATGCCACAACTACAGATCCCTCCTGCTGCAAAAAGATGGAAGATTCCGTGTGCACAACTAAGACTCGGCACAGCTAAATGAATAAACGCAAATATATTTTTAGAAGACGCCCCGAGGAAGTTCAGATAAAGACAGAGAGCCTATGAAGCAGACAGCACGAGGCAGCCTGGGGTGTTCCCTGACTAGGTCGTGCTGGGCTTCTCTCGAGCCCCACCTCCAGGGACAGCGTTAGGAAGTCAGAATTTTCTAGAAGAGCCCTTACGTAATGCTGATGATTAGCATTCATTTTTCCCTGCCCACAGATTTTAAAATGTATGGAAGAATGTTATATTTTTTGTGATTAGCTGCAAATGTTTCTCAGCACAGCACATTATACGTGCACTGTTTTTCTGCTCCCTGAAACAATCACGGCTGCTGCTTGCCCCATGTCCCTAGGTAGGATCATTCTCTGCGCCATCAGACCTTAGGCTACCCATGGAGAGGTGTCAACGTTCAACAGTCAACATCACCGAAGTAGGAGACTCCCTTCCTGCCCTGAAAACACCTCCAGCTTGCTTCCAAGCTCTCTCGAAACTGCTTACACTGGTGCATCATGCTTAAGGAGAGCTCCACTTTCTGTGGTGAGGGGAAAGCTTGCTCTAAACAGCAGCTGAGTTTTCTGATTTACATTCACCACTTTTTAACACATGAGAATAAATTCAAAATTATGAAACGACCCATTCTGCATAAACTAACTCTGACCCATGACTCTGTCAGCCCAGCTTTTGGCCTTCACTTCAGCTCTCTCACCAACAGGAAGAGTGTAGGGTCTTCCTTCCATTTTCCAAGTCATCATTGTCTTCATGGAGAATGGAGGAGATTATTCCTGGGTCATGAGGTTCATGGCATCCAATCCCTTCATGGCAAACAGAAGAGGAGAAATGGAAACAGTGACAGATTTTCTTTTCTTGGGCTCCAAAATTACTGTGGACAGTGACTGCAGACATGAAATTAAAAGACACTTGCTCCTTGGAGGGAAAGCTGTGACAAAGCTAGACAGCATATTAAAAGACAGAGACATCACTTTTCTGACAAAGGTCCATGTAGTCAAAGCTATGGTTTTTCCAGTAGTCGTGTACGGATGTGAAAGTTGGACCATAAAGAAGACTGAGGGCCAAAGAATTGATGCTTTTGAATTGCGGTGTTGGAGAAGACTCCTGGGAGTCCCTTGGGCAGCAAGGAGATCAAACCAGTCAATCCTGAGGGAAATCAACCTTGAATATTCATTTGAAAGACTGATGCTGAAGATGAAGCTTCAATACTTTGGCCACCTGATCCAAAGAGTTAACTCATTGGAAAAGCCCCTGATGGTGGGAAAGATTGAAGACAGGAGGGAAAGGGGACGACAGACGATGAGATGGTTGGATGGCATCACTGACTCAATGGACAGGAATTTAAACAAACTCCAGGAGATGGTGAGGACCGGGTAGCTTGGTGTGTGTGCTTCCGTCCACGGGGTGGCAAAGAGTCAGTCATGACTTAGCGACTGAACAACAACAACAACTAATATTTATTGAAGGCTTACAGTGCACCAAGTATAATGGCTATTGTTTGCAATATGTAATTTAATCCTATGTGATAGGCATTACTATTATTACTAGTATTATCTCCATTTTACTGTGGAAGAAACTACGGCATAGACAGATTAAATCTCAAGCCTGAGCTCACACTGCCCAGAAGTGACAGATCCAGGGTTCTGCTCCAGGCCTGTTTGACTCCAAGACTATCAATCACTTGACTGAATTTCCTTGCTGTGATGTACATTCAATCAAGGATGTTGTAGCTTTCAAGCTATTTCTCTTAAAGAGATGTTGTCCTGAAAATGGAGAAGAGGGCTAATTCTTCATTATTCAACTTGGGTTGCACTTCAAGAGAAATGCCAAGTGTCTGGGAACACAGAGAGGAAAGGGGGCTTTAAAGGAAAAACAGACCACAGCCATAAAGAGTCAGATGGCCAACATCTGGCCGGCTTGTGGTTGGGCTGCATGGGCTGCCGTGTGAATTACAAAGGTATGACAAATTTTCTACTCTGCTCTAATTTGGCTCAGCCAGCCTGCCTTCAGCGTTTTTGGCAACCCTTCCTGCACTTGAACTAAGATGCCCTTCATGACGCAGTGTGTGGCTAAGGATTATCAGGCAGGCTTTCTGTTTTGTTTCCCAACTCACTTTGTTTATGTCCTTCAGGGGAGGGGCCTCCTAACGTCTGATGGCTCTTTCCATCGTATCCGCTGCCGGCTGCATGGAATGCCACTTTGTGGAAACCTCTGCAGCTACGTGGGGATTTATGGTTTGAGTCTGGTTCTGTGAGATACCTACACCTCACCTAGCTTGCCTGTCTGGGATCCGCTGAAGGTTTACAGACTCTTCGTGAGGTTTTCGTTTATTTGTTTTGTTTTCAGATTTTTTTCAAGTGGAGCACTTCTAAAGTCTTTATGGAATTTGTTACACTATTGCTTCTGTCTCCTGTTTCGGTTTTTTGGCCCTAAGGTATGTGGGATCTTAGCTCCCCACCCAGGGGTGGAACCCATACCCGCTGTATCAGAAGGCGAAGTCTTAATCACTGGACCACCAGGGAAGTCCTTCCGTGAGGTTATGGATCCACGTTGCCTGCTCTGCACTGACACCCCTTCAACTCACAAGTGGGACAAACTCTCACCAGCAATTTAAGATGTCACAGCAGGTTTTAAAGGGGTGGCCAGAAAGTTCGTTTGGGTTTTTCACCAGGTGACACAGTGGTAAAGAATCTGCCTGCCAATGAAGGAGACTCAGATTCAATCCCTGGATCAGGAAGATCCCCTGGAAGAGGAAATGGCAACCCCCTCCAGTATTCTCACCTGGGAAATCCTGGGGACAGAGAGGAGCCTCGAGGGTTACAGTCTGTGGGGTCACAAAGAGTGAGACCCAACTAGGTGACTGAGCAGAAGCAGCATAAAACGTGAAGCATGGGGTTTTTAAATTATTACTCTTGTTTTTAATTCCTACTTAAGAAATAATTCACGTGGCCATGCGGCACGAAACAAAACGTCAGAGACACTAATGATGAATCACATGGTAAGGCCGCACAATGTACTGAGTGCATGTGTTATCATGTGTGACACGCATGTGTTATCACGTCTGACACACGCATGTGTTATCAAGTGTGACACATGTGTCATCACGTGTGACACATGTGAGGCAGCCCTGTAAGTGAGGTGGTCTTGCTACCCACATGTTACAGATGTGAGAAGTGAGCACAGAGAGGGAAGCTAACTCCCTCGGGGCCACATAACTACGAAGAGGGACAGACAGCTCGATGGTCTGAGTCTGTCTTACGTGAAAATCACCAAGTATAACCACTGTGTTATGTAGACAATGAAAGAGATCACTTCGGACTACAATGGATCAGCAGCGGGTTAATGCTTTGAGAATCTGGACAAATGCAATAAGGGAAAACAGGGAGAAAAGTTATAAGCAGCACAATTCCTTCCTAGATGAATACAGAATAATCTTGAAGAAGGCAACACACAAAGAAACAGGAGACACAGCTCTAATCCCAACACCACCAAACAAAGCTTCTACCGACATGAGCTGGGAAAACTGGTTCAGTTCCGACAGACCGGTGATTAAATGAGTTCAATTCTCCTCCACGCTTAGGACGATGATTCAGCTTGCAGCTACAGTGACTGTTCTGTTTACAAAGATGCGACCCCAAATCCGTTCTATGTGAACAGTCAGCTAGACTCTCCTCAGATGTCCTCCTCAGATGTGACGGTGTTCTGTTTACAAAGATGCGACCCCAAATCCGTTCTATGTGAACAGTCAGCTAGACTCTCCTCAGATGTCCTCCTCAGATGTGACGGTGTTCTGTTTACAAAGATGCGACCCCAAATCCGTTCTATGTGAACAGTCAGCTAGACTCTCCTCAGATGTCCTCCTCAGATGTGACGGTGTTCTGTTTACAAAGATGCGACCCCAAATCCGTTCTATGTGAACAGTCAGCTAGACTCTCCTCAGATGTCCTCCAGATCCTCCACTTCCTGTTGTTGTTCAGTCAGTTCAGCTCAGTTCAGTCGCTCAGTCATGTCCGACTCTTGTGACCCCATGGATTGCAGCACACCAGGCTTCTCTGTCCATCACCAACTTCGGGAGCTTGCTCAAACTCATGTCCATGGAGTGGGTGATGCCATCCAGCCATCTCATCCTCTGTCTTCCCCTTCTCCTCCCGCCTTCAATCTTTCCCAGCATCAGGGTCTTTTCCAATGAGTCAGCTCTTTGCATTGGGTGGTCAAAGTATTGGAGCTTCTGCTTCAGTGTCAGTCCTTTCAGTAAATATTCAGGGTTGATTTCCTTTAGGATGGACTGGTTTGATCTCCTTGCAGTCCAAGGAACTTCCAAGAGTCTTCTCCAACACCACAGTTCAAAAGCATCAATTCTTGGGCACTCAGACTTCTTTATGGTCCAGCTCTCACATCCATACATGACCACTGGAAAAACCATAGCTTGAACTATATAGACCTTTGCTGGCAAAGTGATGTCTCTGCTTTTTAATATGCTGTCTAGGTTTGTCATAGCTTTTCTTCCAAGGAGCAAGCGTCTTTTAATTTCATGCCCGCAGTCACCATACGCACACTTCCTAAATGCATTTGTAACATTATTTCAGTGTTCATCCTTAGGACTCTCTTCTGAACAGCTCACTCTGAGCCACCATCACAGCTCCAGCTCAGGCTGGAAATTTTGTCTTATATGCACCTTGCTTTCAGAGATAGTTCACAGCTTCCTTGTCAAAAGGATCCTGTATTTTCTCTCAAGAAAAGAAACTCTGGAGCAAAGGGAAACGGAATATACGGTTTTGCCATCCCTCAGTATCTAAGCCCCTCCTCCCCTGCATTTGAGCGCCATTGTTCACCAAGCACCAGCCTCCACCAGCCAGCATCTGGGTATCTAAGGACGGGAGTGGGCTGGAAAGGTGGCGATGAGGGCGTGATACAGCTGTTCTCAGTCCAGCCTTGCCTGGAGCTCTAGAAGCCTCTTCAGGAACCTCCACAACCAGCCTATTCCTGAATTATGTTTCAGCAAAGAAGTACAGAAGAGAGCTGGGGAAACAGGGGGAGGATGAAAAAGCCAGCTGGAATCTGACCTGGGAATCCGTCAGAAAACATCATGGTTTCCTCAGGCCAAGAAGAAGACAAACATAAGCTGTAGGGGTGTCTGACTGTTGAGATACAGGTTTATAGAAGCAATGAGATCCTTCCCTAAAGAGGACAGAAATTTTCAGTAACGTGAAGACTTAAGTGGTGGAGCAAAGAAGTTATAGGCAGTTTTCACTCTCAATGTTATTCTAATATCTTAGCACAGAAAAATAATGTGATTGTCCAGGTAATGTAGGGGGGAAAAATCTGGTATCAAATGTTTCAAGGGACTTTATTTTTAATTTAAAAAAATGGTAATGAGAAAAAAGTGAGTAAAATCAACTTACTCAATGATTTTTATTAAAAAGAACAAATGACCCTAAATCTCTAACACCCATGAAATCTTTCTAAGATCTAAAGGATCTTTCTTGAATGCTGTATTTCTAATGTAGGTGTTCATTTTACCTGCCCATTTGTGGCTATTAATACATTATATGAATAAGAACTTTATCTAGTGATAATGCTTTATTAAGCAAAATCAACCTACAATATCTCTTCTTACATTAAACAGAGATGCACCAGAAAATTCTATGATGACCAGTGTATGGATGCAGTCTTTTTTCTAGTTGGTTTTAACACAATACTTGGAATTATTTATACAATAAAATAGACATCTGACCCTTAGTCAAGAATTTAATTCCATATTATAATGGGGAAAATTCAGGACTGACCTTCATTATTTAAATTTAGGTACTAGTATCTAAAACCATATTCCACTGTAAATTTTTTTAATGTTTATCAATAATTCAAGATGCACATGTATCAGCCTTTTAAAGTCAAAAGTATATTTAGTGCATGCACAAATACACAAAAATATTGGATAGATATATTTCTATATGTTCATATATATGTGTAGATAAATTATATACACTTGTATGTACTTGTATGTATGTGTGTGTGTATATATATACATCAAGCTAATAAAGTATGAGTTTTTTAGGATAGTGGAATTATTCTTGTAAACTTATTTTCTTCTCTGTGCCTTATGCTAACTTCCCAAAATGAACACGTATTACTTTTAAAATAAGAAAAAAGCTATTTTTAAAACATTTTAAATAATGTTTTACCTCTCATCACTAAGCTATCTTGATATTTGTTACTTAAATTATATTTTACTTACTTAAATAGCTGTGTAAACACTGGTGAAGGTAAATGACATCTGCTGTCAGAATATCTAAATATCAGATACAGTTAGTAAACAGAGAAAATGTATCTCTGACAATTCATAACATGAAACAATGCAAAGGAAGTGACAGTTTGGGGATGTCCAAAAACTGTTTAACTCTCTTGGTAGGGAATTACTGTTAATAGTGAGGCTGGCTAAGAGGTCTGTAAACAGTGAGGCTTAAAAAAATAAACAATGGCCAAAATGATACACTGGCATTTAAAAACTATTTTTCCTATAAAAATAGGGCTCAGATGACCTTTGAGGATCTTTTTCAATGTGAATATTCTGAGCGTATGCATTTACATTCAATTCAGTTTGCAGGCTGAATGTTTTTCTAAGAAAGCAGGTTCTGAAAATACACAATCAAGTGCTGTTAATTCATCTTTGCTATTTATAGTCTAACTTCTGAAATAAATGTAGTTGGTGCTTTTTAGCATTTAAGAAATAATCTGTCAGGAAAAGATTTTGTCAAAATGCACTAGAAAACAAAATGAAGGTATGACATTCTATCACTTTATTTTTAAAAGGTCCAGGAAGCTAAACAAAATGACCCAAGGAATTCAGTGGCTTCCTATGAAGATTACTGTCCCTCAGCCTAAGACAACCAATACGGAAGCTCAAGACGAAATAAAGAAAAATGACAAGTATTTGAAACTGCAAGGATATAGCAAGAGATAGAAAATAAAAGAAAATATCACTTTGTCTGACAGAATTAAAATGAGTTTTGTCATTCAAGAGATTGCCCTGGTAGCTCAGATGGTAAAAGAATCTGCATGCAATGCAGAAGACCTAGGTTTGATCCCTGGGTCAGGAAGTTCCCCTGGAGAAGGGAATGGCCACCCACTCCAGTATTCTTGTCTGGAGAATTCCATGGTCAAAGGAGACTGATGGGCTACAGTCCCTGCGGTTGCAAAGATTCAGACACAACTGAGCAACTAACACTTTTGTTATTCACGGGACTGTCTAAACTGTAAAACTAAATCAGTTATGCTGTTTTATAAAAGCAATGTCCATGGGAATATGTTACAAACTGGGTTTTGGGAAATTGTCATATAAATGTACTAGGACAACTGAGAATTTGATGTTAAACTCGTCTTATTTTTCTAAAGAATCTCAATTTTTTTCGAATGACCAGTTTTCCAAGTGCTGGGTTTCACATAGGAGCGTCCCATCACGCGGCATTATTGTGGATCTAAAAGCTCATATAAAGTCAGGTAACAATTGGCTCCTAAAGAAGCAGGATGGTTTGTGATAGCTTTTTTCACTTTTGGGATTTAGCTTTCTTAGAGGACTTCTATGGCCTTCCAGAATAGCCCCTTAATTCTACATTATTAAAGAAACCCCTGTTCAGAACCAGTATGACGTTGGGCGTTTTCACTGTTTGAGTTTGAAACTAATTCTCAGCTCTATTATTTCCATGAAAAGTAAGAAGAAGAAGAAAAAACAGCGGACGGAGATGCTTACAATAAGCAGATTATCTCCCCCAACTGCCCCCCACCCCCGGTTGGATTTGTCATGCTTTTGCCTCCCTACAAACAGAAAAAGGAAAGACCAGACGTTTGGAAGTTTTCTGTACACACGTGTCTATGTGAAACAGATTCTGCCAGGTCTCCTCACTTCAAACAGAGGATTATTTCAGATAGGTCCATGTGTTACCTTTTCTAAAATGTCACAACAGTAATATTTCCAAAGGCGCCCCGACCACGCAGGAGGCATGCTTTAAACTTCCTAACATCTGCGTGAGCTGAGCTGATATTATTTTCCTTTGACAGAAAACTGAGGCTCCGTGTGGTGTCTGTGCTGCTAGAAGGTGACTAAACTAGCTTTACCTGCCTCCAGAAATCATGCTACTTCTTAAAATGTGATCTACAGAGAGGCTTAAAAGTGTGGACTCCTGCTCTCCCTCTCACCCCCTCCCCCACCCTGACCTTGACCCCTCCCGACATACACTTACATGACGGGTCTTGGTTGAGGCTCTGGAATTTTTTTCATAAGCTCCTGTCGACTGAAAGAAAACGCACAACCTAAAAGTTGAGGATTATGTTTTATCTGGCAGACAAAACTGAGGACTTAAGCTCGAGACGCAGCATCTCAGCTAGCTCCGAGAGGATGCTGCAGTGAGGCAGAGAGGGGAGCCAGCCTACGTAGGAGTTTTTGCGACGAACGCCAGGTGGTTGGAACTGCAAAGGATTGCTATTAATTAAGAAAAGCCACACATCTCAAATTAAAGAATTTAGTGCTTTTCTATAAACGGGAAGATGCGAGAGTCTGGGCTCAGTGAGACCATGCCTCTGATGTACACCTCAGCCTTCTGGGGCCAGTGCCACACGCTTTCTCATCCCGAGTCTTCTGAGGGTGCACTTGGAGGATTGGGGGGTGTGGCCCCAGTGGCTGCTGCCTTGATGACTGACATCTGGTCCCATTCTGAGTTCCCTCAGGCCTCTCTGTAGGGGCAACTGTAATATGGTGGCTTGATGGCTGCCGTGGTTTTTGTTGACCAGTATGGCAGGCAATGGGGCTGCCCAGGTGACACCAGAGATAAAGAGCCTGCCTGCCAATGCAGGAGATGTAAGAGACCCTGGTTCAATCCCTGGGTTGGGAAGATGCCCTAGAGGAGGGCATGGCTACCCACTCCAGTGTTCTTGCCTGGAGAAGCCCATGGACGGAGGGGCCTGGCGGGCTATGGTTCTTAGTGTCACAAAGAGTCGGACACAATGAAGCATCTCAGCACACACACATGGCAGGCAGTATGCTTTTGCACTGATGCTCCATATATGATTCTTCTGTACCTCCAGTTGGAGAATGACACCTTGACGCACACCTTCTCCCTTGGTCTCTCGCTCTGAGGAACAAATACATTTTGCTCTCTCCTCCTCTCTTTACACCCAGGGTGGCTCACAGACATCTCTCTCTCCCTTCTCCTTCTAGGCAGTGCAGGTGAGAGAGTTCCATTTCTGAGCAGATATGAACATTGTTCCAGAAAAAAAAGCCATGGAAGTCCATTGCCCTTGTGGACAGCACCACCCTGAAATAGGTGGCATTGACCCAGGACCAAAAGCTCAATGATTTAAAAAAAAAAATGAGAAAAAAAGTGGAATGCCCCCTAAGAATATTTCAAAGGAACTGCCTTTTAAGTTTCCTTTCTTCTCCGATCTCCACCCAACCTCCCTGCTGTTGGCAGACAGCAGGGGGCAGGACTCACACAAAGGTGATGCTGTGCTCAGATGCTCTGTTGATCTCAGAGGGGTGACTGGCTTTTTTTTTTTTTTGCTATGGGGCTCACCTCCTGGCTCTTGGTGGACTTAAAAGGCATCCACTTTGCAAGCAAAAGATTTTTAAATGTTAAGTTCATAGCATGATAATAGGCACGGAGGCTTTGTCGTGGGGAGAGAGAGAACAGATAGAAGTGCCAACAGCAGCAACGGGAAAATGTGAGCTGATAACGCAGTAAATTGTAACCACGATGCTGAGGAAGACACAGTAAGGAACGTCCTGGAGGTAGGAATGGGAGTCTGAGGTTGGTTAAAAAAAAATAAAAGTAGGCTTCTGCTGATGGAAAGAAGACTGCTGGGCTGTCCAAGCAAGGGAAGGCCAGCAGAGGCAGAAGCGTGGGGTGGAAAGAGAGGTGTGCAGGGCAGAGAGGGCAGGAAGGAAAGAGACTCGGCTGTAAAGAGCAATACTCAAGGTCAGATCAGTCAGCAGCCTTAGGGAAGCCCTCTCCTAGATGGCCGTTCAGAGCAAGACCCTGGACCACTTTGTGTGGAAAAGCTACCTGTGAGGCCCCAGACATCCGGGGTCACAGCGGGAAGCCACCCATAAAATCCTGGAAGAGGCACTGCTCTTCTCCCATGCGTGATTCCTGATAAATCCCAGGGGCTTGGACACCAGGATTCAGATCCAGTTTTTGGTTAAGGCCTTGCAGTTGACCGTGAACCGTGGTAGACTGGTTGGTGAGCTCCCACTAAATCCTCAGTTCTGAACAATGTCACAGAGCCCGCCCTCAGCTCAGTTCACCTGGCTCCCCTAGTACCCTAAACTTCTGGCACTGTTGAAATTTCTAGAGGAAGCTCTTTAGCCAGCTTTTCGTACATGCTTCAGAAAAATCTTCAAAGGTCTTCTCTACAGTATAACCCGTAAGATCTTCCTTGTGTTAATATCTTAAGGATAAATGGATCACTTTCTTTCACCACAGGTGTTATCACTAACAAAGTATTTGGCCTGTACTTGTAATGAAATGAAGTCCATTTAACTTTTTGAAACTTATTTCCAGCCTTTAGGGAAAAAAAATCCTATCCAGCTGGTAACATATGATGCTTTCAACAGAAATCCAATATCATTATTTTTGGAAGTTTTTTTTTTCCTATTTATTAATTTAGCTGCATCGGGTCTTAGTTGCAACATGCAGGATCTTCCCTTGCAGCCCACGGACTCTCTAGCTGTGGCAGGCGGGCCCATTGTTTCGTGTGGAATCTTAGCTCCCTGACTAGGGATTGAACTATGTCCCCTGCATTGCAAGGTGATTCTTAACCGCCGGGCCCCCAGTGAAGGCCCCCAGAACCACTATTAGTCGGTGGGCAGCCATGCTTTTCACCTGAAGGCGACCCACTGGGAAGCTTTTATAATCCGGTTCATCCACAACCCATCTGAGTCAGGCCTACGTGGCCTGCCCCAAACCATTCACCGTCTTTTTACAGAATTGGTGGTTTCTCACCTCCCAGTGACCAGAAGATTTCATCTGCATCTTACTCATTACCTATAGTGTCCCTTTTATGCTCTTCACCCAGGTGAGAACTTTTTGTCTTTCTGTCAAATAACCTATTCAGTATACAAGTTTGAAAGGAAAGCTTTCCCCGGTGCTCGTGAAAGTGCCTGTGGACATGATGAGAGCCGTGGAGCAGGGTGCTTGGAAGGACGGGGAGGTAAGAAGTGGGTGGGCACGGAAGCACATGAACATCCTGGGATGCATTAAAACAAGAGTTAGCAAGCTTCCTACCGA
>NW_011495075.1:4097551-4103032 GCF_000754665.1 Bison bison bison
AACTCAGGAGTTTGGGATTGATATAGACACACCTTTATATTTAAAATGGATAACCAACAAGGGCCTACTCTATAGCACAAGGATCTTGCTTAATACTCCACCAAAATGGGAAAAGAATTTGTAAAAGAATAGACGTATGTATACGTAGAATTGAATTTGGGCTTCCCTGGTGGCTCAGAGGGTGAAGAATCCACCTGCAATGCAGGAGACCTGGGTTTGATCCCTGGGTCGGGATGGTCCCCTGGAGAAGGGAACGGCTACCCACTTTTCTTGCCTGGAGAATCCATGGACAGAGGAGCCTGGCAGGCTACAGTCCATGGGATCACTAGGACATGACTGAGCGACTAACACACACACACACACACACACACACACACACAACTGAATTACCTTCTGTATACTTGAAACTAACACAACATTGTAAACCAACTATGTGTGCCAAGTCCCTTCAGTTGTGTCCCACTCTGTGCGACCCTAAGGAGCACAACCTGCCAGGCTCCTCTGTCCATGGGATTCTCCAGACAAGAATACTGGAGCGGGTTGCCTCACCCTCCTCCAGGGGATCTTCTCCACCCAGGAATCAAACCCACATCCCTTAGGTCTCCTGCACTGGCAGACTGGTTCTTTACCTAGTGCCACCTGGGAAGCCCAGATCAACTATAGTTTTGGTTTTTTTAAATCTTTATTTTATGTTGGAAAACCAACTATAGTCCAATATAAAATAAAGATTTTAAAAAAAGAGTTAGTGAGCTTCCAAAACTGATATGCCTTCTGCATGCCAATTCTGCTCATTCTTATAACAGCAGTGGTTCAGGCCAATTAGAGTAGAGTGAACAGACAGGGCTATATATGATGGACTCGAGTCTGTTGACAATTTCCCTTGAGTTTCTTATATTTCCACATGTCTTGTGAGCTTTTGTTTCAGACTGACATTTCAAGGATGCTTCCCAACAAGCCTCTTTGGAAGGCAGAGATAATGCTTCCCACGGGGGCAAAGGCCAGGCAGATTCACTCTGCAGTATAGAAGATTCTGGTTCCATAAAGTCCTATTCCAAACCATGGAGTATGTAGGCGTCATCTGACTTTCTTCACTCAGTGGGAACTGAGGTTCAGGGCACTGGAGCAGGAATGTGGTTGCTGCTGTAAGAAATTCCTTGGTCTCTGACCCAGAATTTTCATGTGAATGGCAGGCTAATTGATCCCCTGCAAGTAGGGTAAAATTCCAGCTCATTACCAGTTCTTCACATTGAAGAACTCTCCTGACAAGGAGAAGCCCTTTGATGTGATTATTTTTTGTTATTTGCCACATAGAGAGATGGTCTTCTGGTGGGCATCTCAAGTGATGAAGACAAAACTCTAACATTTACAAGGGATTTCTGTGGTCAATACTTACATGAAACTGAAAATTTGGGACTGGTTCTAGCCTTGATATATAGGACTCAGGATGCTAATTCCATAACAAGAATCTCAGGATTTTTTTTTTTTTTAAGATTTTTTGATGTGGGCCATTTTTAAAGTCTTGTATTGAGTGTTATAATATTGCATCTGTTTTATGTTTTGGGTTTTTGGCCCTGAGGTATGTGAGATCTTAGCTTCCTGACCAGGGATCAAACCTACACCCTTTGCATTGGAAGGCAAAGTCTTAGCCACTGGACTGCCAGGGTGGTCCCAAGAACCTCAGTTTTAACCGTAAGGCAGAATCTAGTTTCAGCCTCTTCTAGCAAGACATTTCAACCCCTCCTACTTTGTCACTGCAGGGGAGGAAAAATAATTTCCTCTCTACCCTTCTATGTTCTTGACTGAGACCCCCCCCCCAATAGAAAATAGATTAGTAGGAGATAAACAGAAGCTTAATAACACATATTGTTGTTGTTGTTCAGTGGCTAAGTCATGTCTGACTCTGTGACCCCATGGATTGCAGCATACCAGGCTTCCCTGCCCTTCACTATCTCCCGGAGTTCAAACTCATGTCCGTTGAGTCAGTGATGCCATCCAACCATCTCATCCTCTGCCACCCTCTTCTCTTTCTGCCTTCAATCTTCTCCTTCTGCCTTCAATCTTCTCCAGCATCAGGGTCTTTTCCAATATATATATATAGGTGTACATGTCATTGTATACCTCTTATACGTGTGGGAGAGACCCAGGAAGGATGAGGAACTCTCCCAAATGGCCCAAGCCTTCCCCTTAAATACCATCTCCAGCTAAGGATAAAAGAAGGATGCTGTTTGAGAGGAAGTCCTGTTAGGGGAGGTGTGACCCAGAAGAGAATAGTAAGCAAGAATGTGGTCATTATGCAAATTTAAGTCAGTGCCTTCTCCAAGGATAAGAGTTCTGGAGTTCTAGTCACCCTCCAGTTCCTGATAGAGAAAAGCACACTTACGATGGGAACTTCCCTCATAAATAGAAAAAAGGCTACCTTCTGCTCAGTTCTCAGAGCTTCATCTGTGTCTGCCATTTCTCAAAAACAACCAGCTTATGATCATCCTTACACCAAAGAGGCGGATTTGGGGTGGCAGCTGCTGTTTCTCCTTACACCTTTGCTGTAACAGGATAAATACCAATTTCCCTACTTTCCTTAAAACTAGGAGATGTTCTGGCCAATAAGATATAACGGCTCATCTGCTGGGGAGTTTCAAAAAGCATTTGTTCTTTATTCTTATAAACAGAAGCAAACCTGACCAGCACCTGCTCCTTTACTGCCTTGAACATAGCACGATGCTGGGAGCAGTTGGAGAAGTCGTCACTTGACTCTAAGGAAATTCAAGAGACCCTGAGAAATCCTTAACTAATATCTCAGCAATTGGCCACCAGCAACACTGTTTGTGTTAATAAAAACAAGAAACTCCCATTTCACTTTCCCTGGAAGACCGCCAGGCTTCTCGGTCCATCACCAACTCCCGGAGCTTGCTGAAGCTCACATCCATTGAGTCCAAGACGCCATCCAACCATCTCATCCTCTGTCATCCCCTTCTCCTCCCATCTGCAATCTTTCCCAGCATCAGGGTTGTTTCCAATGAGTCAGCTCTTCGAATCAGGTGGCCAAAGTATTGGAGTTTCAGCTTCGGCATCAGTCCTTCCAGTGAATATTCAGGATTCATTTCCTTTAGGATGGACTGGTTGGGTCTCCTTGCAGAAGGGACTCTCACTCTCCAACACCACAGTTGGTTAGTTAGTGGTGTTCATTCCCACCCCTTCCTTTCCGACAGGCTCCCCATGGCATTCAAGGGCCCTGACCCACATCCGGCATGGAGTTGGGCTTGTCGAGCCAGGCACGGAGCCCTCTCCTCGTTGACACTGAGTGGGTGTGTGACAGCATTTTTCTTGTCAGGAGACAGGCTGGGAAGTCGGCTGGGGCTTTGAGGAAAGAGTCCTCGCTCCTTATAAACAGGCAGCAGGAGATCCTCCCCTTTTTTCCATTGCATGTGATGGCATGTGAGGCTCTCAGGGCGGGCAGGAAAATGAATGGCGAGGAAGACCCTGGACACTCATGCAGTGACTCTGGACCATTTGTTTTGTAAAATAACAAGTAGCCTGCTGTTTTTAGTCAGTCTGAGCTGACGATTTCTGATACTTTGAGCTAAGCTCATCCAACTAAATGAAGTCCTCATCTAATTCCTCAACTAAACGCTGATACCCCAACACTCCAAAATTCCCTTGATACACCTAAACCAGGTGGACTTGGTTCTGGGCTTGATGAGGTAAACTAATCCAGTTAAGAGACTTCTGGGGACTTCTCTGGTGCTCTGGCGGTTAAGACTTCACCTTCCAATGCAGGGAGTACAGGTTCAATCCCTGGATGGGGAACTAAGATCCCACATACTTCGCAGCCAAAAAACCAAAACATAAGACAGAAGCAATATTGTAATAAATTCAATAAAGACTTAAAAATGGTCCATATTAAAAAAAACTTGAAGACATTTAGCTTTATTTATTTAGTATTATTTAATTACAGATATTATAACGATATCTGGCATTTGCATACTGCTTGACACAGGTCATTTGATCCTTACCTCTTTTGGAAAAAAAGCAATGTGGGCATTATTTCTTTCATTTTCAAGCCAGATATGTGAACACTCTGCCTTAAATCCTTTTGTGAATTGAGAAATGATTTATGTAATAAATCTTATTCCACTTGTCAGGCTCCACTTTGCTTTGCAGATAAGTACCTGTTTGCTCTATATTTGCATATCTTAAATTTATAGCACTCACTAAGATAATTTTGAAGGCAGAAAATAATGATTACCTTCAAACATGAGCCAATATAAAACACTCTGGCAAGGTTTCACCCATAGACCGGCAGAGAATTGCAAGCTTTGTTTATATTAAATGCTCCGTTGGCTTGAAAAATGGTGATAGACTTTGTCGGTGCTTAGTCACCGTTATGCTTTATGGAAAGAGGTCAAAAAAGAAGAGGAAGTTCAAGACATTATTCTTTGAATCGAGCACAGTACCAGGAGCACAAGTGAGCCCCATCTCATGATTTCACTGACAATAAATTTAAGTGTGGGGCCATTTCACATGAAATGAGCATTTAGGAACGTGTTCTCCATTTTAAATCATCTGTTTATGATGGCTCTTTCCTTTCCTGTTACAGAGAGTCATTGTAAAGGTAAACATTAGTTTTAATGGCCAGATCTTCCTTGACCATTTTTCTTAGTCAAACTCCAATCTGACAAGTGAAGCTTTATAAAAACATATTGTTTTAACATGTCTGCTAAATCACCTTGTTGCTAGGCATTAACTTAAAAGATTGCTTTCACTGTTACACCAAGTCAAAAACAGATGGAATTCCTGCAAGATGGTGCAGAGAAGCTCTTGGGACATATGCTGATTTTGTTGTCTTAATGAGACCTATTTGGGAATAATTTTTTTTTCAAGTCCTTGCCACAAAGGAAAATCATTATTTTTTTCTATTTACAGAAAATGTGAAAATTCTCAAACCAAAGCAATATTCTCTAGTGTAAAAGTGCTATACACATCTAAAAAAATTAATTATTCCAAGTGCATGTTCATACTATCAGAAATCTATTCAATGCATGGATCTTGAAAGTTGTTTTCCTTAGACCAATACTTTTGCGAGCATTTGCAAATACCTTTAATGTAAAAAAAGGAGTAAGAGGGTTGAAGACATGGAAAAAAGAATGCAAATAAGAAAAGCACTGCAAAGGACAGTTCAGTTCAGTCGCTCAGTCATGTCCAACTCTTTGCAACTCCATGGAATGTAGCACGCCAGGCCTCCCTGTCCTTCACTATCTCCCAGAGTTCATTCAAACTCATGCCCATTGAGTCAATGATGCCATCCAACCATCTCTTCCTCTGTCATCCCCTTCTCCTCCCACCTTCAATCTTTCCCAGCATCAGGATCTTTTCCAATGAGTCAGTTCTTCACATCAGGTGGCCAAAGTATTGGAGCTTCAGCTTCAGCATCAGTCCTTCCAATGAATATTCAGGACTCATTTCCTTTAGGGTTGACTGGTTTTA
>NW_011495075.1:4103132-4104224 GCF_000754665.1 Bison bison bison
CAGTAACCATCTGCAGTGATTTTGGAGCCCAAGAAAAGAAAGTCTGTCACTGTTTCCATTGTTTCCCCATCTATTTGCCATGAAGTGATAGACAAATTGAAGGATTCCTACAAAGGACAGAAATACAAAGAGTAACAAGTTTCCTCCCCACACTGAGCTACTCTGGAAGCTTCCCTGTCTCCATGCTCTTCATAACTCATGATGAAGGCTAAGCAGAGTTGAGACTACAGCTTTTGACTCTACAGGTCACTTATTCATTCATCAAATAGTTATTAATTTGCAGTAGGTCCTAGATGTAATACCGTGAGCCAATATGGGCACTGCCCCAACCTCATCAAGCTTACAATTGAGAAACCAAAACCTCTCTATCATACAACCCTAAATGGCATGATCCTACTGTGTCACATTTTACCATAAATTCTATGAGGCTTTTCTGTTGGTTTTGGTTCTGGTTTTCCTCGCTGGGGCATAATAACTTCCATCCATATGGTTTTAATGGATGTCCATCCATTTCATTTTCTCTGTTTCCCTTCATTGCCTATTTTCTTCATTGTTGTTCAATCGCTAAGTCGTGTCCTACTCTTTGCAACTGCATGGACCGCAGCACACCAGGCTCCTCTGTCCTCCACTATCTTCCAGAATTGGCTGGAATTCATGTTCATTGAGTCAGCCATGCTATCTAAGCATTTCATCCTCTGTCACTCCTTTCTCCTTTTGCCTTCAATCTTTCCCAGCATCAGGGTCTTTTCCGATGAGTCAGTTCTTCCCATCAGGTGGCCAAAGTATTGGAGCTTCAGCTTCAGCATCAGTCCTTCCAATGAATATTCAGGACTCATTTCCTTTAGGGTTGACTGGTTTTATCTCCTTGCAGTCCAAGGGACTCTCAAGAGTCCTTTGCAACACCACAGTTCAAAAGCATCAATTCTTCGGCGCTCAGATTTCTTTATGACCCAGCTCTCACATCCATACATGACTATTGAGAAATCCATAATTTTGACTAGATGGACCTTTGTTGGCAAAGTAATGTCTCTGCTTTTTAATATGCTGTCTAGGTTTGCCATAGCTTTTCTTCCAAAGAGCAAGCATCTTTTA
>NW_011495075.1:4104324-4109005 GCF_000754665.1 Bison bison bison
GCATCAGTCTTTCCAATGAATATTCAGGACTGATTTCCTTTAGGATGGACTGGCTGGATCTCCTTGCAGTCCAAGGGGCTCTCAAGATTCTTCTTCAGCACCACAATTCAAAAGCATCAATTCTCCAGAACTCAGCCTTCTTTATGGTCCAACTCTCACATCTGTACATGACTACTGGAAAAACTGTAACTTTGACCATATGGATTTTGTCGATAAAGTGACATCTCTGCTTTTTAACATACTGTCTAGATTTGTCATAGCTTTGCTTCCAAGCAGTGAGTGTCTTTTAATTTCATTTTCTACCCATCCTCAAGACTTCTACATACATCCTTGCTATTTTTCTCTTTGAGACATTAATTTTCTACCTAGATATTGTTCTGAGAAAGTTACTCACTACTGGATCTTCCAGCCAGTAAACATTAGGGTAAAGATCATGCCCAATAAAGCCACCGAAAAACACAAAGGAGTATTTCAACTTGGGATTCCCTGCCTCCCTGGTTACAACTTTATCCTGTCCTTCATTCTATCTTTAATGTTGAGAAGACCAGCCTGGGGTACCATCTGCTTAAATCCCTCTACCCTGTCCAGAGCATTAATGAAGACAATAAAAAACTATTCTCATGAGAACATAAGCCATTATTAAAAGGAAATCAGAGTATACAGAAATCACTATACAGACACACTTCCTGTGGGTAAAGTATTTTAGATGTCATGTTTTCACTTCAAGATGGACATTTCATGCAGACTAGACATGACAGGCACTGGACTATGGTCCCCAATAGATGCTGAGTTCAAGGACCATGGCTCTTCATGTGAAAGCTGAAGTGTGTGTAAAGCTGTAACAGTAAGATGTGAGTTGGTGTGTGCATGGAGAGATATAGTTACACATATTCATGTTTTTTAATTTTTAACACTGAAGTGTAGTTGATTTACAATACTGTGTGAGTTTCAGGTGTACAGCCCAGTGATTCAGTTTTATATATGTGGGTGGGTGTGTGTGTGTATGCACGCTTGCTAAGTTGTTTCAATCGTGTCTCACTCTTTATGACCCCGTGGACTGTAGCCCACCAGGCTCCTCTATCCATCAGATTCTCCATGCAAGAAAACTGGAGGGGGTTGCCACGCCCTCCTCCAGGGGATCTTCCCCACCCAGGGATTGAACCCATGTCTCTTGCGTCCCCTGCATTGGCAGCCAGGCTCTTTACTGCGAGCGACGCCTGGAAGGCCCATTCCTTTTCAGATTCTTTTCCCTTATAGGCTATTACAAGATAGTGAGTATAGTTTCCTGTGGTATTCAGTAGGCCCTGGTGGATTTCCATTTTATATGTAGTAGTATGTATCTGTTAATCCCAAACTCCTGATTTATTCCTCCCCTTTCCCTTGTGGTAACCAAAACAATCTTCTGCACAGACACAGAACACACATATTCATCCACGTGTTTCTTGCTGTGTGCCAGGCACTCTGCAAGACACCAGGTGTACAAAGGTGGGTCAGACACGGACCCTCGGAGGGCCTGTCTCGCTGAAGTTTATGGGAGTCCCATTACACAAAGCTTACTTGTGTCTGGCTGCACAACTCTGAACTTCGTTTTCTTTGACTACGCTAAATGGATCTTGTTTGGTTATTTTATTAAAGCATGGAGCATTTTCAGTGAGGCATCCTATCAGCCTTCCTATGCGGCGTGTCCACCTGTGGGCTTCCCAGGATGATAAGTCTACATCTCACTTATAACCCATTCAAATGGGACTGTTGCGGCATGGAAGGGAAGACTTATCATAGAGTAGGAAAAAATTCTGATTTCTTGTTACAGAAGGTTGACTTTAGTGTTGATAGGAAACGTTAACAGCGATAGGATAGTACAAACCCCCAGTATTTTCTCAATTTTAACAACTAGAGGGGCTCAGCAAGTACCCGAACTCTGGCACATGGCCTGTCAAACGCCAGCTGTTCTGCTCGTTCACTAACCAGATGAGGGATGACAACCCTGAGTGCCTAACTCGCATTTCTCATAAAACCGATGCTCTGTTAATGCCGGAGCTAATTACGATGCCACTTCCTTGGCTTCAATGTCTAGAATTCTTCTGCTTGCTTATGCCTGGGGCACGAAGAACAGCACAGGGCTTCCTAGGAGCTGCATGAATGAAATGACCCAGCCCTGCTCTAGTGCGATTGTTTGTCATCAAACATACATGAAGGACCCGGGGCCCCACCTGACTAGACGCAACCGTTTTTACCTTGGTGTTTTCCATCGTGGCGACATGATCATAAACATATTAACAAGTCCTATAGTGTGATCAACAACAGATGTAGAATTAAAAGTGTTGACAAGTTGCATCAGGTATCTGGGCTTTATGCCTTTTCCACCACATCTAAATCCCACTGCTCCAGAAAACTGCCCAGGCAACTGTTCTCTCTGAAAAGCTGTTCGCTGGGAAAACATCCCCTTTCGTTTCATGCTTTGACTGGAGAAATAGACACAGATTCCCTTGAAGCAGCTTTGGGGGAAGAAAATCTACTTTACAATGCCAACTACTTGTCAAAGAATAGCTCCTAATTTTGAAATGGGAATCTTTTCACCATACCCATCTACTGAAAGAAATACTCTTTAAAAAGTTACTGAAACAAAGTCAGTGATTTGATTAACAACTATTAAAATAAAATGGAAACATTTTATTTTTCAACTGCCATATGAAAAATAGGTAGCCAGTGAGAATTTGCTATTTGACTCAGGGAACTCAAACCAGCACTCTGTGACACCCTAGAGGGGTGGGAAGGGGTGGGAGGTAGGAGGAGGTTCAAAAGGGAGAGGACATATATATATACCTATGGCTAATTCATGTTGATGTGTGGAAGAAACCAACACAGTATTGTAAAGCAATTATCCTTCGAGTAAAAATAAATTCAAAAAAACTTTGCCAAAAATCTGAACATAGATCTTATGCATATAATTCTTCAAAACCTCTATATAAACATTTCCGCATGATCTAAGGTCAATGTGAAGTTATGTTCAACAACAAACACAAATAAAACTAGTGTTATATTAAAAAAGACAAAATTACTGAAATAAAATCAGTGATTCGATTAATAACTACTAAAACAAAACGGGCTTCCCTGTTGGCTCAGACGATAAAGAATCCACCTGCAATGCGGGAGACCTGGGTTCAATCCCTGGGTTGGGAAGATCCCCTGGAAGAGGGCATGGCAACCCACTCCAGTATTCTTACCTGGAGAATCCCCGTGGATAGAGGAACCTGGTGGGCTACAGTCCGTGGGGTCACAGAGAGTCGGACACAACTGGGCGACTAAGCACAAAACAAAATAAAATGTCTTTTAAAGGGGAGGCTAGTAAACATCTCATGCTTTTTGCCTTCCAGCCTATTCCCCTTTGAGGAATTTCCCATCATCCTTTGCACCGTTATATGCATCCCTGGCCTTGGGAGCGTGTAAAAGGGTGAACACATCACCCAGGCTGGTGGGTCAGAACCCTTCCATCTCCACACACTGACTCATGCCAGCGATGAGCCGGGGTTCCACGGCACAGCAAGCTGAATATCCCTCTGGGCTTTTGGAAGAGCTCTTGGGAAATACATGCATCTGGGTTCATGAGCTGTGACAACAATGTAAGTCAACTGGTATATTTGCTACCACTCCGGAAGAGCATTCCTGACAAAAAATCTAACAAAGAAAAAAAAAAAGCAGAGCTGAGACTGGAAAAAAAAAAAAAGAGTACAGGAAGAAGGTTGTGGATAACAATGAGACAGAGAGAAAAGTCTTGGTGACCATGTTTGAGGCTCCTAGTTTGAGCCAGACATGAAAACATACCCACTCCTGACATTTTCAGTTATGTTAGCCACCAACTCCTTTTTCTTGTTGGTTACTCTAATTTTTGTGCTGTGGGCTGAAAACTTTTTCTCTAAATAGCCAGATAGTGAATGGCATCACCAATTCAATGGACATGAGTTTGGGTAAACTCCAGGAGTTGGTGATGGACAGGGAGGCCTGGCGTGCTGCAGTCCATGGGGTCGCAAAGCGTCGGACATGACTGAGCAACAGAACTGAACCAAACTGAAGCTTTGCACGTCACACGTTCTCTGTTACAACTACTCTCACTGTAACATGAACGCAGATACAGACAACACATAAACAAGCATAACTGTGCTCCAAAAATGCCCCTCCTGGGGACACCAGAATGTGAATTTCATATAATTTCCATGCATCACTAAATACTATTTTTCTTATTTTTCAATAAAAACATAAAACCATTGTAGCTCAAGGGCTATGCTCAACAGACTCGAGCTTGTCGAAAATTTCCTCCTTCCTTTCTGCCAACAATCTCAGACTTTTCTTTAGAGATTCACCGCTTTCTGCATCCTACACCATTTGGTTTGGGTGTGTGGAAACTATCCTTAGCTCTAGGAATGGGACTGATTGGCTTAAGCCAGCAAGAAGACTCTACCTCCTTGGCCACAGAGCTGCCTCAGCAGTGGACAGACCTGTGATGGAGTTCAGTCCAGTGAGACTTGAAGGACCACTGACTAGGGCTTCTGAGAAAGGCATTTCCTCTCTCCTGCTACCTGCTCTGCATCCCGGCCACCTGTCAGAGGAGATGCTCTCTTACTACAGCTGGTAGTGCAAGGAATGAGGAGGATTTGAGACTCAGAATTGCTGCAGCCATGAAACT
>NW_011495075.1:4109105-4111961 GCF_000754665.1 Bison bison bison
CCCAGGAAGCAAGGTTATGAGGATCAGGAATGGAGCCGAAGCAGAGCTGGGGTCATGTGATGAGGTCGCTGAGCTGGATGGAGCCTCACCCGAAGCCCAGCTGCCTATGGCCTCTTCAGTTATGAGCTGATAAATCTCTTTCTTTGCTTAGCTTCTTTAGGACAAACTTTCTGATAGACTCATACGTCTTAAAATGAAAAGAATCCTGATGAATGCTTTAAAAAACCTAAGATGGCAAAGAAGTGGCTGACTCAGGAAGGGTCACATGATGGAGCGGCATCGGGGCCAGTCCAATCAAGTCTGGGGTCAAGCCTTCGGTTTTCTTCAGCTTTTCAGATTCAAGGACTGTGGTTGTTTTTTTTTTTAATCAAAAGCTGCCCAGACTCTTCGGGAAATAATTCACATCAGATAAATGCACAAAAGGAAGCATGTTTATTTGTAAACAGAAACTGCTGCCCCAACGACACACTAAAAACTCCAAACTCCTGACTGCTGCTCCAAGGCCACCGCAGCCGGAGCCCTCTGCCATCCTCATGGCCCTCACCCCCTCTGCCCCACCGTCCCCTCCACTCTGGCCAGAATCTCTTCCCCACGTGTCCTCAACTATCCCAAGTGAGAAGCACATTACAACTGCTTTCGCCCCCACCTAAAGTCCTCTCCGCTCAGAGCTGCCCCTGGCTCCCTCTTTTTATCCAGGTCTCTGGTGGGAGATCACTCTCGGAGAGGCCTGCCCTGGCCGCCTAGTCTGAAACAGCCCTTCCTCCCCTGCACACACACCCCCATCACCCTCTGTGCCACGGCTCTGCTTCAGTTTAACCACAGAAATTCCATCCAGCTGAAAACACATTCTTGTTGTCTTTAATCATGTTTCCCAAACTAGGATACATGTTCCATGAGGACAGGAACATGCAGAGCCCTGTCCACCATCGTGTTCCCAGCGAGGTGCCCAGGGTGGTGTCCGGCAATAAGGAGTTGCTAAATGAATGGAATGAGGTTGCTAAATGAATGGAGGGAGGGAGGGAGGGGCAGAGAGACAGGAAGAAAGAAAGAGAAAGAGGAAGGAAGGAAAAAGGGAGGAAGAGGGATAGGCAGGAAGGGAAGCAGTCCGTCCATGTGATCTCATTTCTGTAAGAAAATCTACAGACAGAAACCACTAGTTCTTAGAAAATACCCGGAAAATATGTCAAATTGATACTATAATTTTCTCACCTTAAGACCAAAGGTGGATAATTTAAAACAGACTGTTATCATGAACATAACTGTAAACCATCTCTACAGAAAATTACTTGCCAAATAAAGTGATTTTAACAGATTTATGTGTGTATAAGAATTTATAGCTTGTGAAGCACTTTTCACCTAGATTTGCATTTAACTCTTTTTAAGACGTCCCTCGAGGAGATGCTGTTATTTCTCTTGTCTAAAGACTGAGGCCCAAAATCCAAGTAAGGAATAGCTTAGGGTTATAGACGAGGAAGGGCAAAGGCACAACTCGACGTCTGAGTCCCCTGATGTTGCTTGATTCTGATACAATGCTGCCTCCTTCCAGCAACGACAAATCCCACCAAAACTGTGGTGATTCACTTGCTTCAGTTTCCAAAGGTGACCTCAACTTGTCCCAGTTTTCTGGGACTTTCCACATAGAAATTTTATTTTATTTTATTTTATTTACATTTTATTTTATTTTTAATTTTAGTACCACCTGCTGCAGGAGGGCCTGAGTACCTGTACATTCCTCAGCTCTGTCTGAGATCCGCTGGATTCTTGGGCTTCTCAAATTTTAACATACATCTGAGTCACCCTGGGAGTCTTGTTAAAATGCAGACTCTGACACAAGACTTCTCGAGTGTGGACTGAGCTGTTGAATTTCTACCAGGCTGCCCGCTGATCCTGGTGCTGCTCATCCACAAACATCCACACTTTGAACAATGAGTCTAGGACATACCCACACAGGCTTTTAACCTGCATGAGGTTATGGACTGGATGTCCGTGTCCCTCCAAAATGCATACCTTGACATAGAATCCTCAGTGTGATGACAGCTGGAGACAGGGGGTGTGGGACTGTGGGAGGTTAACTGAGTCATCAGGATGGATCCCCCAAGAACGGGATTAGTGCCCTTAAGAAAGAGACCACAGGACTTCCCTGGTGGTGTTATGGATAAGAATACACCAGCCAATGCTGGAGACATGGGTTCAATCCCTGGTCCGGGAAGATCCCACATACCGAGAGGCAACCTAGCCTGTGCTCGAGCAGCAACTACTAAAGCCTAGAGCCCACGGTCTGCAACAGGAGAATCCATTGCAATGAGAAGCCCACACACCGAGACTGGAGAGTAACCCCCTCCACTTCCCACAACTAGAGAAAGCCCATGTGCAGCAACAACAACCCAGAACAACCAAGTTTAATAAATAAAAAAATAAATTTTAAAACCAAAAAATAACCACAAATCTATTTGTGAAAAATTGCATCAGATCAGATCAGATCAGTTGCTCAGTCGTGTCCGACTCTTTGCAACCCCATGAATCACAGCACCCCAGGCCTCCCTGTCCATCACCAACTCCTGGAGTTCACTCAGACTCATGTCCATCGAGTCAGTGATGCCATCCAGCCATCTCATCCTCTGTCATCCCCTTCTCCTCCTGCCCCCAATCCCTCCCAGCATTAGAGTCTTTTCCAATGAGTCAACTCTTCACGTGAGGTGGCCAAGGTATTGGAGTTTCAGCTTCAGCATCATTCCTTCCAAAGAAATCCCAGGGCTGATCTCCTTCAGAATAGACTGGTTGGATCTCCTTGCAGTCCAAGGGACTCTCAAGAGTCTTCTCCAACACCACAGTTCAAAAGCATCAATTCTTTGGCAC
>NW_011495075.1:4112626-4112756 GCF_000754665.1 Bison bison bison
TCAAAGGCTTTGGCATAGTCAATAAAGCAGAAATAGATGCTTTTCTGGAACTCTCTTGCTTTTTCCATGATCCAGCAGATGTTGGCAATTTGATCTCTGGTTCCTCTGCCTTTTCTAAAACCAGCTTGAA
>NW_011495075.1:4112856-4137264 GCF_000754665.1 Bison bison bison
AAAACCAGCTTGAACATCAGGAAGTTCACGGTTCACGTATTACTGAAGCCTGGCTTGGAGAATTTTGAGCATTACTTTACTAGCATGTGAGATGAGTGCAATTGTGCGGTAGTTTGAGCATTCTTTGGAATTGCCTTTCTTTGGGATTGGAATGAAAACTGACCTTTTCCAGTCCTGTGGCCACTACTGAGTTTTCCAAATTTGCTGGCATATTGAGTGCAGCTCTTTCACAGCATCATCTTTCAGGATTTGGAATAGTTCAACTGGAATTCCATCACCTCCACTAGCTTTGTTCGTAGGGATGCTTTCTAAGGCCCACTTGACTTCACATTCCAGGATGTGTGGCTCTAGGTCAGTGATCACACCATTGTGATTATCTGGGTCGGGGATAAGAATTTCCAACAACAGAATCTGGTTATCCGTGCCCTGGTCCTTTAGGATTTTGCTTACTAGATTAGGAGAGATAATTTCAAACAAATAACCATAAATATGGAGCTATGTTCTCATAGAAAATAAAACTATACCAACACTTTTAGCCAGCAGATTGGTGAACACACAATTTGGTTGCTGAAAGAGAAGACAGGATTTCAATACCTGTCAGCCACATTCCAACCAAGTGACCTTTAATGGACACATAATTTCATGTCTCTGAATTTCCTCTTCTCCATGAAATAAAAATAATAAAGTATTGTTAAAATGTGACATCACAAGAGAGAAGATTAAATAAATGTGGTAACTATAAAGTACTAAGTAATACAGAATTATTAATAATGATAGCTAATTAAAAAGTGAGATGATAGAAATGTTAGGTGCTCTTCAACTGTAAGGGGAAAGGCAGTTTTGTAGAAAGGCAAGCTGTGCCACCATCTATTATGCTGCTGCTGCTGCTTAGCCCCTTGGCCATGTCCACCTCTCTGTGGCTCCACGGACTGTAGCCCATGAAGTTCCTCTGTGCATGGGTTTCTCCAGGCAAGAATACTTGAGTGGGTAGTCATTTCCTGCTCCAGGGGATTTTTCTGACCCAGGGATCAAACCTGCGTCTCCTATGTCTCCTGCATTTGCAGGCAGATTCTTTACCACTAGCACCACCTGGGCAGCCCCAGATATTTTTAAATCCCCAGTGAAGTCACAGTGCCTGCAGCCTCTAAAGTTGTCTTTGGCTGGTATTCTTGCATTCTCTGTAGCACTGCTTTCCAGGGTTGGTACTGTTTTCTCCTCTGATGTGTGTGGTCTGGGGAATTCAGTTATATTAACCACCGTCTTCACCTGAAGCTGAAGATGAACCTTCAACTGAACCTTCACAGATTACATGGTGTGTGTGTGTTAGTTGCTCAGTCGTGTCTGACTCTTTGCGACCCCACAAAGCTCTTCTGTCCATGGAATTCTCTAGACAAGAATACTAGAGAGGTAGCCATTCCCTTCTTCAGGGGATCTTCCCAACCCAGGGATCAAACCCAGATCTACTCCATCGCAGGTGGACTCTTTGCCATCTAAGCTACCAGGGAAGCCCATAGATTACATTGAAAGTGAAAGTGCAAGCTGCTCAGTCGTGTCAGACTCTTTGCAACCCCATGGATTAAAGTCCTCGGGATTCTCCAGGCCAGAATACTAGAGTGGGTAGCCTTTCCCTTCTCCAGGGATCTTCCCAACCCAGGGACTGAACCCAGGTCTCCCACATGGCAGGTGGATTCTTTACCAGCTGAGCCACAAGGGAAGCCCAAGAATACTGGAGTGGGTAGCCTATTCCTTCTCCATCGGATCTTCCTGACCCAGGGATCTAACCAATAAGTCCAGGGTCTCCTGCACTGCGGGCAGATTCTTTACCAACTGAGCTATCAGGGAAGCCCATAGATTACATTACCAGTCATTAATAGATATGAGAGATTGAAAAATTCAGAGCAAGATTTAGAAAAATTAGTATCTCACCTGAAAACAGAACAAATACTCCTGAAATACCTACCTGGTATCCCTGATTGAGTCTGCAGTTATATTACCGGAACCCCTTTGTTCCTGCCTCTGGGTCCTTTCCTCCCGTCCCTCGCTCTGTAAGGCAGCAGAGACGGCTGTGGGGGGAACCTTTCAGGAAGGCAGGATCCCGAGTGTCCTCCATGAGGTCAGCGGGCTCAGCTTACCTATCTGCCCTGTTCTGGCTCACTGTAGCTGCTGGCTGTTCCTTGTGCTCTGCAACAGCCTTCTGACAAGCATTTACACGTCCTCCTTTGCCACTCGACCGCCCATTTTGCACAGCACAGCCAGCACACTCACTCAAAATCATGTGTCTGACCACAGCCCTCCCTTGCTGAAAGCTCTTCAGAGACTCCCTGCTGCAGAAAGCCCGACTCCTTTTCCCAGGTCTGATCTGATCCTGTCCACCCCAACCCCTCAACTCCATTCAAACTGTGCCCTCACTCACCGCTCCATCAACCCGTCTTGCAGACCCAAACGTAACAAGCACAATCGAATCCATGTTTCGCATTTGTTCACCCACCCCACCCCATACCCAGAATTGTCCTCCCGGGTAACTGGGTCTTCATCACAAAAAATCAAATCTCTGTTCAAGCATCCCTTCTTCAGAAGGGGTTCCCTGACCTCCTGCTAAAGCTGCCCCCTCTCCCAATTGCCCTCTGTCACACTAACCTCTTTCATGGTCTTATTCCCATCCTGAGTTTTTTTTTTTTAATTTATTAATTTGCTCATATGTTTTCTTTCCATCTTCTCATGTTGAACATAACCTACCTATCTGGGTCACCACTGGACCCTCAGCACCTAGGACAGCGCCTGGCACAGACTAAGTTCCAGATAAATATTTATTATGGGAATAAAGACAACCCATGAAGATAAAATTTTCAGATTCTCCTGGGAGTCAAAAATGCAAACTTGAATATCTGGAGATATAACCCATGTTTCCTCACTAGAGGGCTTAATGTGATAAAGCTCCTGATTCTCTCCAAACTTAACTATAATATTAAATTAACTCGGTTGTAATTTCAATTCCAATCAATGTAAAGATTCTAAATTTGATCTGAAAAAAAAAATTGGGAAAAATAAATTTGTCGAGCAATCAAAATACTTTTTTAAAACAAAGCAAAACAAAAACTTCAAAGCAACAATAGGCACAGGGGACCTTACCTATAAACAATAAGACACATGTTTAAAGGGCTAGTGTTGGGAAAAAAGGGAAATTCCAGAAACAGGCATGCATATGTATGTATATGCAGGGCTTCCCTGGTGGTTCAGACAGTAAAGAATCTGCCCACAATGCAGGAAACCGGGGTTTGATCCCTGCATCAGGAGGATTCCCTGGAGAAGGAAATGGCACCCCACTCCAGTACTCTTGCCTGGAAAATCCCATGGACAGAGGAGCCTGGTAGGCTGCAGTCCATGGGGTTGCTAAGAGTCGGACACGACTGAGTGACTTTACTTTGACTTTTCACTTTCATGCCTTGGAGAAGGAAATGACAACCCACTCCAGTGTTCTTGCCTGGAGAATCCCAGGGATGGGGGAGCCTGGTGGGCTACAGTCCATAGGGTCACAGAGTCAGACAAGACTGAATGACTAACACTTTTGCTTTCATATCTATATATGTGTGTGTGTGTGTGTGTGTGTGTGTGTGTGCATATATATTAATACACACATACACATATATATGTAACTGCTGTGCTGTGCTTAGTCACTCAATCATGTCCAACTCTGTGTGACCCCATGGACTGTAGCCCGCCAGCTCCTCTGTCTCTGGGGATTCTCCAGGCAAGAATGCTGGAGTAGGTCGCCATTTCCTTCTCCAGGGAATCTTCCCAACCCAGGGATCGAACCCAGGTCTCCCACATTGCAGGAGGATTCTTTACCATCTGAGCCCCCAGGGAAGCCCATGTAACCACTATCTCTATCATACTTGGAAAAATCAGTTAAATTTCTCTCTTAGAGCTACAAAACCCACAAAAGTTAAAATATGAAGTAGGATAACATTTACAGGATACATTATATTTAAAAGATTAATGCTTTATATGTCAGAGCTTTTCAAATTAATCAGAAAAAGTGATAAATGCTCTAGCAGAAAACAACTCTAAATATACAAAGCAACAATACACTGTAGAAAAAACACAAATGTCTGAGAAATGTACAAAAAAAAAATCCTTCTATTGATTCAACAAACACACATTAAAACAATGAGATGAGATTTTCATGATCAGGTTGACAAAGATTAAAAATACTGCTACTCAGTGCTGGTGAGCATGAGGGGAAATAGAATCCCTTTATCCATAAGGAAGTCTAGAGGAATACTGAGGAATAACTCCATGGAAGTCAATTTCCTGTTGTGATTCAAAAGCCTTTAAAACTGCTAACTTTATCCAATTCTCCTTTTAGTGCTTTATCATAAAAATTTGACTGGACGAGGATATACAGGAACGTATTTCATATGTACCAGAATGTTTATTGTACAATTGTTTATAAGATCAAAGAATTAGAATCAGTATAAATGTGTTTATCATGTCAGTCTAACTCTGGGATATTATGTACCAATAAAGAATGATTGGGTACCAGAGTGTTAACATGAAAAGATGTTCATAAAATGTTGTTGAAAAAAGCGTGTTAAGAACCGTCTGTAGAGTTTGAAAGTGAAACTTATGCATTCATATCCAATTCTTTGCGACCCCAGGAGCTATATAGTCCATGGAGTTCTCCAGGCCAGAATACTAGAGTGGGTAGCCGTTCTCTTCTCCAGGGAATCTTCCAAACCCAGGGATGGAATCCAGGTCTCCCGCATTGCAGGCGGATTCTTTACCAGTTGAGCCACCAGAGAAGCCCTGTAGAGTTTAAATTGTTGTGATATGAATATAGAGATATACATGACTTTTACTATCTTTTAACATTACATTATGTTAGAAAAAAGTCTAACCACTTAACAGAAGGCTAGCAGTTGTTATCTCTGATGATTTTTCCTTTGTGCTTAGTTGCATTTTCTAATTTTTCTCTAATGAATTTTTATTGCTTGCGTAGAAGAGATAGTTTGGGGGGTTTGTGGAGAAGGGAGTTAATTACTGATGTCTAGTTGGCGGCAATGTTTTCAAGCCTATTTTTCAGGAGCAAAATCTCCATGAAAAATACAAGCATCTTTTGAGTTGGAAAAAACTGCAAACCATTCCCGACACTTTGTTTCAGCGCGCCACCCACATTAAGGACCAGAGTCAGAGCTACACTGGCCCCTTTGTGTTTTCGTTACTACCAAGTAATGCAGCCAATAAAGAGCCTTCAAAAAGCAAAAATTAAGCAATAAGGCGTGACAGATAATGTGGTTATTGTGTGGTAATGAACTCCAGAGGCATCAGAAGTTTGATATATTGCTGAGTACAACTATTTCCCCTGGGTGTAATTTAACCTAAGAAGCTTGCCCCAGAATCACTGATATAAATAGTCCTCCCTGTAGATAAACATGTTTCCAACTGCTGTATTGATGCTTTAATTGTGTTCACTTATGCAGCACAATACAAACATAACTAAAACGGATTCTAGATTAAGGTTTGGGAACTATCAGAACAGCCCCAAAGACTAGTTCTAAATCTAGCAGCGAAACCACACAACATTAGTAAAAGCCACTATGACAGTAAGTACTAATACAAGTATCACAGTAACACTAACAACAAAAGGCCTTGTCCGTGCAGATAATCTTCTATGTCCTTAAACACCTAGAAGATAAGCCCATTGAATAATTAACATGTAATATTTCAATGGGAATGGATTAACAAGCAGAAATTAAATCTGGAATTTCAAGCCTATTTGATCTTCCATGGATCCTAATTAGAACACACTGTTAAAAACTTAACAATCAGGGATAAGTGGATATTTGATAGTAACATAATGTTAAACTTTTACAGTTGGTATTATGGTTATACTTTGTAAAAGAATTCTTACCCTTAAGAGATACATTCAGAAATAGTCAAGGATGAAATGATGCCTGAAGTTGGCATCAGAATAACCCAGCGTGGGTGGGTGGCTACGGATGAATCGAAGAAGGGTTTGAGTTGTTAACTGTTGAAACGGAGGGATCGGCACCCCTGGGTTCATTATAATAGTATTCTCTTCAATTTTGTGAATGTCTGAGATTTCCCATGGGAAGTGCTTTTTAAAGCTATCTGCTTCAAAAAGAGTTCCTATGTAGTGGTGACTCGGTGGTAAAAGAATGAGCCTGCAATGCAGGAGTTGCAGGAGACACAGATTCAGTCCCTAGGTCAGGAAGGTCCCCTGGAGGAGGCCACGGCAACCCACTCCAGTATTCCTGCCTGGAGAATTCCATGGACAGAGGAGCCTGGTGGGCTACAGTCAAAAGGGTCAAAAAGAGTTGCACACGACTGAAGCGACTTAGCACGCATGTACAATCATTAGTCATTACTGTATATTAAATACAGTTTGGTGAAAGAAGTCATCATTATAAAATTAAGTTATTTTTTTAAACTTATCTGGTAATACACAAAATCTCATTTGATTCATAAAAAAGTTTTACATTATTGAAAAGGAACCAACAACAATCATCAAAAATATAAAGTTAAATGGGTATAAACCACTGAGATGAAAACAAATTATAAAACTTTGAATGAGTCTGGATTTAAATATTCAGAATTGAAACTGTCACCAAGATGGCGAGGAGGGATGGGGGAAGTGGCGTGTCCTATTTAAACTGCACTGAGATACTCGAAAGCTCCGGGAGTTGGTGAGGGACAGAGAAGCCTGGTGTGCTACAGTCCATGGGGTTGCGAAGAGTCAGACATGACTGAGTGACTGAACTGACTGACTGACTGAGATACTTGCTGAAAGAAGTGATATTTAAAAAAATCAAATCCCAGGGACTTCCCTGGCAGTCTGGTGGTTAAGGTTCCACACTTTCTCTGCAAGGGGCGTAGGTTTGATCCCTAGTGAGGGAAGTAAGATCCCACATGCTGCAAGGTGCAGGTAAAAAAAAATCAAATTCCTTTGGAAAGACAAATTCTGTTAAAGGAGTCACAGCAATTATTTATCAATGAAGTAGAGGCAATTCCAATAACAATGTAGAATGAATAAAAGGACAAGATAGAGAAATGAGCAAATTCGTTTGGTGTCAGAGATAACTGGGATTCCTGCACTGCACTCTCTCCTTAAACAGCAATTACATTATGTCCACAATGTTGCTCTTTGCATTCAGGTGCCTTGTTAAGACCACTAAACAAGTCCAAACAAAGTCAGTGTGTTCAGCCTCTCACAGTAGGTCTATTTTTGTTGTTGTTGGTCAGTCACTCAGCCGTGTTCGACTCTTTGCAACCCCATAGACTGCAGCACGCCAGGCTTTCCTGTCCATCACCAACTCCTGGAGCTTGCTCAAACTCATGTCCATTGAGTTGGTGAGGCCATCCAACCATCTCATCCTCTGTCATCCCCTTCTCCTCCTACCTTCAATCTTTCCCAGCATCGGGGTCTTTTTTAATGAGTCAGCTCTTCGCATCAGGTGGCCCAAGTATTGGAGTTTCAGCTTCAACATCAGTCTTTCCAATGAATATTCAGGACTGATTTCCTTTAGGATTGACTAGTTTGATCTCTTTGCAGTCCATGGGACTCTCAGGAGTCTTCTCCAACACCACAGTTCAAAAGCATCAATTCTTCGGCGCTCAGCTTTCTTTATAGTCCAACTCTCACATCCATACATGACCACTGGGAAAACCATAGCTTTGACCAGATGGACCTTTGTTGGCAAAATAAGGGGGCATCACCTGGAGGCAGTTCAGCTCTAAATACTTCATGCCCTCATGTAAATATTCTTGCCTTTTTTCTCTCAAATAGTTACTGCTTTTCCTTGGGGAGGGAGGGGAGGGCCTGGTTCAAGACAGTGGAAATATAGTCATGAACAAAACACTGCCCTTTGGCAACAGCATTGCAGGTCGAGGTCCTCAGGATCCAGGTAAAGTCACCCAACACCAGCTAACTAAAGTAGTCGTGCATGACGTTATTCCTCAATCTACCAACTCGCTAGATTACTACATGCTTTAAATCAAATACTTCTCAGCTGCACAGAACCTCATATTGGACAGCATGGCAGAACCTATGAAATGTGTGGAAAACCCTGCTCCCTGCCTTCTCTTTCTGACCGTCTCCCCGCTCCTCCGACTTTCACCTCCGGGTCTCTCTGCCCCTGGGTCTCCTCCTCTCGCAGACGCTTTCTGGTTTTCGGTGCTCTGGTGTCCCTTGCACGGAGTCCCCACTGTGCCTGTGACCAGCACACCGATTGGCAGGAGGCTGAGCCAGAGGTTAATGTTCAGACGCCGCCGTCACAGAAATCTACCAGCTAGAACCTTTAAAAACTCTCAAGAACACATTAAAGTGCCCATGCGCTACAGCTTCTGAGCCTGCACCCTAGAGCCTGTGCTCAACAAGAGAAGGCTCTGCAGTGAGAAGCCTGCTCGCCCCAACTAGAGGGTAGCCTCTGCTCGCCCCAGCTAGAGAAAAAGCCCACACAGCAACAAAGACCCAGCACAGGCCAAAATAAAGTGAAATCCATTAAAGCACTTCATTCTGCATGAATATCTCTAAAGTTTATGAATCCAATTCCCGTAAGTGTTTAGGAATGAGTGCATTTAGAAAATTGGCCCTTGGGTGAATTGATTCTTGGATGAATTGGCTTTTGCAAATTCAGCTTTGGTTGAAACATTATCAGCTAATTATGTTGCCTCTGCCTTGGAGGGAGACCCCCCCAGGAGAGTGATGCAAATAACATAATACACACCTCCAGGGCTGAGGTCCCTTAACTTTCCCCAAGAACTCTGAGTTCATCTCAGGCCAAAAGATGAGGGGAAATTAAGACCTGCCCTACTTCACAGCTAAGTGCTTCCCTGGTGGTACGGTGGTAAAGAATTCGCCTAATGCAGACGACTCAAGAGACGTGGGTTCGATCCTCCCGTCAGGAAGATACCCTGCAGAAGGAAATGGAAACCTGCTCCAGTATTCTTGCCTGGGAAATTCCATGGACAGAAGAGTCTGGCAGGCTACAGTCCATAAGGTCACAAAAGAGTCAGATAGGACTTATGACTGAAAAATCACAGCAGCTAAACAGACCTGGTGAACTCTGTGCATAGATGCGATAACCAGGTTCCTGCATTAAACTGTCTTTCTTTTCCTTGATTGAGGTATGATTGACATACATTATTTTAGTTTCAGGTGTATGACATCATGATTTGATATTTGTATATACTGCAAAATGATCAGCGGAATAAGTGTAATTAACATCCATCACCAGACAGAGTCACAACATTTTTTTCTTGTGATGAGAACTATTAATGTCCACTGTCAATAACTTTCAAACTGGGGACAAAGCCTTATTACTATAGTCACCATGCTGAGCGTTCCATCCCCAGGACTTAACTTATTTTATACTTAGCATTTGTACTGAATTTTCTTATATTAAAATCAACGAAGGGAAAAGCTTTCATCAACTAATATAGGACAACACTTCTCAAAGCATGTGATGCTAAATGTTGTCTCTGTTAGATGCTCTGCAAAATATTATTTGAATCTTACATAACGTAGGGGAAAGTAGAACAGTGTCCCTTCCTTCTTGATAACTCATAATGCATATTAGTATATTAAGTTCCTGCACTAAAGTATAAAAAAAGCTTTCTAAAGTCTGTCTTCTGATGTTTTTGTTGTTATACTTATTATTTTATTCCTCTCTTTTTGATGTACTTAAATAACTCGTAGTGTTTAGAGGTCATTCAGGATATGCTCTCACATTTTTTGACACTTTGCGGGTGAGTTTTATGCTGTTTTTTTTTTTTAATTCTAAAGTCTCTTCAAGGAGGGGCTTCCCTTAGTGGACAGTGGGGAAGGGGGAGTGGATGAAATCAGCCACACAGAGCCATGGTGAATAAGTACCTCTCTAAATTAATCAGGGTCTTCCCTGGTAGCTCAGCTGGTAAAGAATCCGCCTGCAATAGAGGAGACCCAGCTCAATTTCTGGGTTGGAAAGATCCCCTAGAGAAAGAATAGGCTACCCACTCCAGTATTCTTCGGCTTCCCTGGTGGCTCAGTCGGTAAAGAACCCACCTTCAATGCAGAAGACCTGGATTCGATTCCTGGGTTGGGAAGATTCCCTGGAGAAGGGCATGGCAACCCAATCCAATATTCCTGCCTGGAAAATTCCATGCAGAGAGGAGCCTGGCGGGCTGCAATCCATGGGGTCGCAGAGTCAGACATAACTGAACAACTAAGCACAAATTAATCGGAGCTGAGCTATAAACCAAGTGAAATCTGTAAGTGATCTGATCAAAAATTCTGAAATTAACAAATTATCATTGATGCCAGTGATCACTGTAGGCAGCTCAGGAGAACTATCGGCCTAAGAAGGTGCTAATCCCATGTAAGGGCTGAAAACCCCGATATGAAGACTCAAAATCAAACAACTTAAGCAGAATGAAGGCCAAAAGTCATAATAATAATAAAAAAAAGGTAACTGAGACAGTCACTTTCTCCAGGGGCGGATGAAGACTCAGAATAAAAATAAGTGAGGTTTGATCTCCTTGCCATGCTGTTTATCCAACTGAATCCAGACAGAAATCTTGCTGACAGATTCAGGGCACACCTTCCAGCAGTTAGAAGTGGCAATCGCTCCTCTAGCGTTGCTCCCCATCTCATTCCAAATACTTATGACTTCCGTGACCTCGCTCTGTCTACACCTTCCCAAAGAATTCCAGGACACCTGGAGCAAAAAGGCAAGCCCCGTCAAGGTTATTACTTCCCGCTGCCTCCTGTATCTACTCATAAGTCCTCCAGACTTTCACCAGGCTTCCTCTGCTACTTCTTAATTTTTGTACTTCTAGCCACTTTTTTCTCTCCTTCCCTCCCAAAAGATTTAATTCCCATGTGATACTAGTTTTTATCCATATGACTCAAAGTGATGAAGAAATAAATATACGCATACAAATAAATGAATAAATAAATAATCAGGATTCCAGGCTCCGTGTTAACTTCCGGCACATCTATGGAGTTTAAGGTCGTCACTTTTGATTAAATGTTTCCAACTTCTCAAATGCCTATTTTTGTCCACTTTTTAAACTCATAAAAACTTACATGAGGAAATAAAAAGGAATCAAGCATCTCACTCTCCCAACATATTCCCCTGCTGCTGCTGCTGCCAAGTCGCTTCAGTCGTGTCCGACTCTGTGCGACCCCATAGACGGCAGCCCACCAGGCTCCCCCGGCCCTGGGATTCTCCAGGCAAGAACACTACCTCTTTATAAAATTCAGTCTCAAATCGTATCAATGTAGAGAACACTTGAGATCTATGTTAGCTTATGTCCATATTCTTTATATTTGGGGATTCCAAATAACCTCGGATGATACATAATCACCTTATTGTTTTGCAGCATGGAAATATTTTGCCTGTCTGAAATCCTCCTATTTATGTAGCCAAAAAGGAAAAAAAAAAAGCTTCAGACATTCAATTCTGAGAGACGGAGGTCCGAGTATACTGAAATACCTAAATAAATCTATAAGTGGCTCATAAAAAAATTGAACAAACCAGCAAGCTAACTCAATTATACCAGAAAAAAAAATTTTTAAAGACCGTTCAGTACCCCATATTATATCATTTGTGGTAAAAAAGCATGTGAAGTTAAATATAAATTTAACTCCCTGACCACTGCTTATGGGTTCCAAAAAGGCCTGTCTGGTAAGGTGAAATTTTCCATGCTTGGTTTCAGCCCAAAGGGGAAACATTGATGGAGAGCTGAAGACAATACTCAACAAAGACTAGTGATTTATGAAGGGTGAAAAATGGTCTTAATTTTATCACGAAGAAGTTATTTTGAGAGTGCATAATCTATATTAAAATCCCTACATGAACGTGTTACATAGTAAGAAAAGTTGTTGAATAGTTTGAGGAAATTTATTTCCTTCTTAGATAAAAATCCATGTTGCTATATTTTCAGAATAAGAACACGGATGACATCTGGTGTTCTTAAATAAGATAAGTAGGAACTAAGCTATGATCAGTGGGTGGAGGTGCACCCAGCAAATCTTCAGTAACATCACTTAAGTATATTATTGAGTTTATTTCCACATTAGGGACTTCTATTTTGGGTGGAAAGTCTTTTTTTTTTTTTTTCGTAAAACTGTAAGTCCTTTTTCAATTCTAAAATTCTGTTGTTCTCATCATTTGAAACTTTTTAAAATAATTAATTAATTAACTATTTTGGCTGCCTCAAGTCTTAGCTGAAACAGAAGGGCTCTTTTGCTGAGGCACACAAACTCTCTAGTCGCAGAGTTAGGGCTCCAGAGCGCGCAGGTTCAGTGGCTGTGACACGTGGCAGGTGAGGTCTTAGCTCCCAGACCCGGGGTCCAACCCATGTCCCTCGCATTGCAAGGCAGATTCTTAACCACTGTATCGCCAGGGAAGTTCCCTGCTCTTCTTATACTTTGAGTGGGCAGTGCAGACTGCATCTAAGAAGTTGGCTCATGAGATGATTAAATGCAGGTAGTTGATACGTATCAGCTTCCCCAGTGGCTCAGTGGATAAAGAATCTGCCTGCAATGCAGGAGACACAGGAGATGTGGGTTTGATCCCTGGGTCGGGACGATCTGCTGCAGAAGGAAATGGCAATCCGCTCCAGTATTCTTACCTGGAAAACCCCATGGGCAGAGGAGCCTGGCAGGCTACAGTCCAAAGTGTCACAAAAGTTGGACGTGACTAAGCACGCAGGCATCGTTGATATGTATATTTTCTTAATGGCACTGTTTCCTGACTGTTGTTTGTCTGTTAACGTTACCCTTCCATTTCCCATTTGTTAACGTTATAGCTGAAACTTAGGGTTACAGTTACACTTCCTTTATTATTTTAATAAATTACATCTTTTAAATTACTTTTATTGGAGTATGGTTGCTTTACAATGTTGTGTTAGTTTTTGCTGCACCTGGAAAGCCCTTCAAATAAGTTACATTATTTTTAAAAGAAAAATAAAGAATACCGGCTACATTTAGAACCACCTGACAAATCCTCAAAAGCTTGTAGACACAGAGTTTGCTATCAAAGAGCAAAAAGGATTTTGGCCTAAATTTGCTTTGGTTTTATTTATCAGTCTCTGCTTTAAGCTGGTAGTAAGAAAGCCAGCTTCTTTAGAGTAACTCTAGTTTGGGTGAACTCAGGGAGCTGGTGATGGACAGGGAGGCCTGGTGCGCTGCAGTTCATGGGGTGGCAAAGAGTCGGACACGACTGAGTGACTGAACTGAACTGAACTGAGACATCTGAATGGTGACCCAGAGTTTGTTATAACAATGTATCTTTGGGTCTTCCAACTCCTGAGTATTTCACCTCCTTCATGAAGTCTTCGCAGATTCACCCCATCTGAGAGCTGACCTGCCATTCATCCTCAAGTGCTCTTTCAGAAAGTAGCCCTTAGCAGTGCAAAGCCCCCCATTAGGTGGTAGAGCTCCCAAGCTCAGGACTCAAACCTATTATGAATTTTACTTCTCCCTCAGATTCCTGATCCAGGAGAGATCTTGGTAGACCCATAAATGTACATCCACTCCATCCTGGCCCTCCCTGAGTTTAGAAAAAACAGCTCTCTACCAGCGATGTTCTAACTGAACTAGAAAAATGAAACAGAAAGGAAAACAAGGTTTAATGATTGTATCTAGAGAGTGATAATAGCTACCTTCCAATAAATCCAGTCTATTTACAAGAAGATTCCATTTTATTTAGTGTATTCCATAGTAACTGGTGTGGCTTCCCGTGGGGCTTCTCTGGTGGCTCAATGGTAAAGAATCTGCCTGCCAAAGCAGGAGACTCGGATTCAAATCCCTGTGTCGGGAAGATCCCCTGGAGGAGGGAATAGCAACCCACTCCAGTATTCTTGTCTGGAGAATCCCATGGACAGAGGAGCCTGGCAGGCTACAGTACATAGGGTCACAAAGAATTGGACATGACTTAGTGACTAAATAACAAGAGCAAATAGTAACTGGAATTAATAAAAAGATATACACACACACAGACACAGACACATATGCATTTTTTACTTTAAGGAAGAATTTCTGAATGACTTGGGAAGTCAAGAAAAATAGAATGAGTTTCATTAAGAGACCGTAAATTTCCTCAAACCTAGAAGACTTCAAACAGAGGCTAGATTCCCAACAAATATTGCAGAAGAAACTCAAGACTTGGCCGGAGAATGAGACCATGTGCATCATCCCCGCGGTGCCTCGGACACGGCCGTTCTCACTTGGCAGACTCACACTTTCATGTTTGAGCCGTCTCTTCTCATTTATTTCAGGACTCCGCTATTCAGGAAATTGCCAACACCTAAAATTCTTTTAAAGAAAAGTTTAAATCCTCAACAGAACCATTCTTATCTCTTCTTTAAAATGTCATTTCAAAACCTTCCTTGAAACTTACCACTAAAGAGCTTTTGGTGAAGAGCTTTTCCTGGAAAGATAAGTACTCAGCAGATAATTGCACTAGGAAATCAGAATTTTTCCTCAGCCAGGTACCATCTTTCAAAAATCAATCTAAGGGGACCAATTAATGTGCTGGAGAATAATGTGCCTTCAGAGAGAGAAAGACTGGAGACTTCTTCCCCTTGAAATGGATGACACCTTAATGCTCACAGAAGGTTCTCAGGAAATTTTTCTCTGACACTGAAATAAATACATGTGATTCATCACCAGAGACTTAGGAGCAAGCACCCACTCCTTGCTGTTCTCCTGCTGCCGTGCGTGGATGACTGTGGTACCCGAGCTGGCAGGAGCCTGAGCATGGATGCTCTTCTCCTGAACCAGCCTTTCTACGCCCCTGGTTGGAAGAGCAGGAAAAGGTCCTCCTCTTTGGCCTCCGTTCCACCGTCCCTTCTCCCCACCCTATTCTCTGGCCTTCCCAGGCTCAAAACAAATGTGTTCGAGTCAGCTAGGAGCGCATGATGGGCTAAGAGGGACGCTGAGAAGAGAAACACTGGTTTGAACAAGCCACTCAGCCTCCTGGTCTCTCCTACACTTTCAGGGTCTTCCACGCAGTAAAATGCATCTCTATTTTGTTGTTTAGTCTCGAAGTCGTGTCTGACTTGTTTGTGACCCCTATGGCCTGCAGCCTTCCAGGCTCCTCTGCCCGTGGCATTTCGCAAGCAAGAATCCTGGAGTGGGCTGCCATTTCCTCCTCCAGGGGATCTTCCTGACCCAGGGATGGAACCCATGTCTCTTGCGTCTCCTGCATTGGTAGGTGGGTTCTTTACCATTGAGCCACCGGGGAAGCCCATCCTTATTTTAGATGACAGCTAATGATTTTTTTCCTAGAAAACCTTCCCTGGCAAAGCCGATTTAATCTCCAAGCTTCTGGCAAGATGTTTGATGCTTTCCCTTATTTCCCCTCCGTGCCCTCATAAAATCTCCTAAGGACTCCACGTCTCTGGGCCAGACCTGGCCTACTTACAGTCTCCAGCCATATCTGCCAAATCTGGTGCCATTTGCCATCAGTACTTTAAGACTCTTTTTTTTTTTAAGTTTCAAAGTCTTCGGTTTCACCGTAGATCCCACCAAAACCAGATGCCTTGTGTAGGCTAACCTTCACACCTTTATACTGCCTGTCTGGGCCCTGTAGGCATTTGTGATCTCCATCCCTGAACTTTAGGCAAAATTGCTTCCACGACAACCCTCGGATCCGTGTGTCCCCCCACCGTACTTCAGGCTGAAGGCAGGGTGTGTCTGTATCTACCACATGTTTTCTAATATCTAAAACAGTGCGGGGCATTCAGCTTTCTGTAGATTTGGCGAACACGTAATCCTTGAGGAAAAAAAAAGACTATCGGGAAAGTCTGCTTCTTAGAGTTCCTTAGGCATGAGTGCAGGACAGAGTGAAAATGGGACTGATCCTGCCTCCATACTAAACAAAACTCCTGTTCCTTATTATGGCCTAATAGGTGGAAACATTTTTTTTTATAAACAGGTTTAAAATTTTTATTTTATTTTTTACAGAGGGCAAGGATTGGTGGAAGAAAGAATATGACTTTGTTAAGACTAGAAAAAAAGCCCCCCCCCTTTTTTTTCTCATCTAACTGGGTCCTGGGCTTGATTATAAGCTCCCTGGAGGAGAATGCAGTGGTCACTTGACATTCTCAGCACACACAGGAAGAGATGTTTTAATGAACAGACCTGTTGGGCTCTTTTTTTCCTTCTTCTTCTTCTTTTTTTTTCTTTGTTTGTATGTGTGTGTGTGTCCAGAGATGTCTCATAGAAATAGTGTCTAATTAAATAAATATGATTCCAAATCTGTCATATGAATTTGGATATGCTTCTCCCTGGGCAAGATCTACCTGGCTTTGAAGCCTGTTAAAGGAAAATGTTGAGACTGGAACGCTAAAGATTTAGAATGCAACAAAGTAGACTTCCCTGGTGTGCCAGTGGTTGAGACCGCGTCCTCCAGTGTAGGGGGTATGGCTATGACCCCTGGTCTGGGAGCTCAGATCCCACATGCCTCACAGTCGAAAATAGCAAAACATAAAACAGAAACAAATTGCAACAAATTCAGTAAAGACTTAAAAAAAATAGAACGGACTAAAAAATTCCAAAATAGGGACAATCTATGGCTTCCCTGGTGACTCAGATGCAATGCAGGAGACCCAGGTTCCATCCCTGGGTCGGGAAGATCCCCTGGAGAAGGGAACGGCTACCCACTCCAGTATTCTTGCCTGGAGAAGCCCATGGACACAGGAGCCTGGCAGGCTGCGGTCCTTGGAGTTCACAGCAAGTCAGACACAACTGAGTGACTGACACTTTCACTTTCATTATAAACACAGAGGGGTCTGCTGAGTCCTTGAGGACGGATTTCAAATTTTTAAAAAGATACCACTTGAAACTGGAGTTTTCTTCAGAAGTCTGATTGATTACATATTTTTGGCACATCCCTCTGATGCCTTTCAACCTCGTCCTCAGCTTTCTGCTCCCCATTTCTTTTCTCTACGTTCCTCCGTCTCCTCCCCACCATCCCAGGGTCTCCCTGCCTCCCGTGGTTGCCTCCTTTTTCTAAATGAGTTCGCGTTCCTGCCTCTGTTCTCACGGTCGCCTACCCTGCCACCCGGCTGCCCAGGACGGCTTCCATTTAAAATGCGTGCATCTCAGCCATCTCAGTCTACAAAAGCTATTTCAGGTACGGTATTCAAGCTGCACATTAAAAACAACCAAAGCAAGCACATGCCTGGGAATTTTATGGAACGGTAAAACATTTGTGCAGCTACTTCCCACAGACAAGAGTGGGGTTTGGAAGGCCATTTCGTCTCGCACAGAAACTCAGCTGGTCTTAATTCTTTGCCTCTCAGCACACTGGAGCGCTAGCCCCTTGCTGCTCCGAGCTCCACTCGCAGGAGAGGGGCTAAGCCAGACGTTCAGGGCCAGGCTTCTCTGAACTTCCCTTTCCTTTGGTCTTCTCCTCCATCAGCACACGGTTATTTTTTCAGTATTTCCGGCATAACTGTTTTTATTTAGTTGGGGGTAGTCTGTAAGGTTACAGACCATTCCTCTTGATACACTTCTGCACGTTTCTCTGCTACAGCTTAACAGCTCCAGCCTTTTCAGAGAAATGGCTCACTTTGTAGAGAAATATATGGCCCATCTGTCATCACACAAAAGTGGACTTGACCACATATCCTTGGAGAATTTTCAAACAATTCCCAGAGCAAGGATGGTGACCCTTTCTCTGCCTGACTGAATTTCATCCATAGCCTTTCCTGGGGCCAAGGGGATAGGAAAACTGATTAGAAATTATGAAACAGTGCATTTAATCGTTCTTAAAACATCCTCAAATGAAAAGCACCATTTAATCCACTGTGCAGATAGCTAGAAACACACAGAGTCTAGTGGCTCAAAGCTCTGTCTTTCTCAGCTTTTCTACCATCAATCAAATGTCCAAAGGGAGCTAATGTCATATTCTTAAGTGGTCTAAAATACCAAAATGGCCATTTTTCAAAGAAGTGCTTCTTCGCTTAAGACACACTGTCCAGGAGTCTTTCATGACAGGATCTCTCGTTACTACGCGAGGGTCCTTTCCAAGCCACTCAGAGGGAAAAAGATTTTTCATGAGCAACTTCTAATACTTTATACTGTATAACAGTTTTCATGGGATTTGGAATAATTTTAAATCAAGAATTCTATAAAAGAACATATTCTTGTTTAATCTAATTAACAAGGAAGAAACCAGATTGAAAGATTTTTTTGTTATTTTACCCATTTTGAGGCAATATAATTTGATGGCAAGTACATAGGCTCAAAAGTCCAAATTGAGTATTCAGCCATCTACTGTACCATCTGGAACCAGTCACCTCACCTCCAGAGCTTCAGTTTCTTCATCTGTAAGTTGGGGGTGTTAAGCCCAGCCTCGTAGATTTGCTAAATAAATTAGACATGCGTCTAATTAGACACAGTCGCTTAGTCATATCTTTGCAGCCTCATGGACTGCAGCCCGCCAGGCTCCTCTGTCCATGGGATTTTTCAGGCAAGAGTACCGAAGTGGATTGCCATTTCCTTCTCCAGGGGATCTTCCCGACCCACGGATCCAACCTCTACCCACTGTGTCTCCTGCCCTGCAGGTAGATTCTCTACCTGCTCAGCACTGGGGAAGCCTTGAAAGAAATTTGATGATGCACTCGAAGCAGTGATGGTCAGGTCAGACACATAGCATCGTTAATGTTTGGGGCTCAGAGTACAGATTCAAACCAAAACATTTCATAATTATCATGGCTTGGCTTAGTCTTTCAAAATTGTGAGGGGTATTTTATAGGGCTCTTGGTTGGGTCTATCAACTTATTCATGGACTTCTTTATATCACCATTATAGCTTTGATATAAGAATTATATGGGATAGAAACAAAACTCTTTATGTACACTGACACTTAATTCCAGATGGTTTGGTGTGAGGAGGGATCCGGTGGAAACAGCTTTAGGTGCTCGCGGTGGAGTCTCTGTCTCGGGTGTCCCCAGGCAGACCCCAGCCCGAGACCAGGGAGTTCAGGCCCTGGGGGGTTGGTTAGGGACGCGCTCCCAGGAGAAAACCAGGAAGGGGGTGGGGAAGCAGGATAGGAGAGCAGACTGAGTGAAGAAGGGGTCGCTTCAGGTCAAACGCCACCCTTCTGGATCCCACAGCGGGGCTCTGAAGTGCAAATTGTGTGCAGGGTGGGGTTCATCCTAGCTCAGGGCAAGGGAGCTGGGCTCAGCACCTCTCACCAAGCTGGGCTTGGCTACAGGCTGTGGACTGATGGTCTGGAGGGGACTGCAAACTCCAGGGGCTTCCACCTCTGTGGCAAACAGACAGGGCAGCTCCAGCAGCCCCAGGACTCCAGAAAGGATGGCAGGTGGGCCGTAAAATCCCCAGACAAAACAGAGGGGAGTGGGGGGAGGGGAAGGGCAGGAGGGCAGGTAGGGGTGACCAGCACTCAGCAGAGGTCCGAGGATTTGTTGTTGTTGCTGTTGTTGAGTCGCTCAGTCATGTCTGACTCTCTGTGACCCCATGGACTGCAGCACACCAGGCTTCCCTGTCCCTCACCATCGCCTGGAGCTTGGTCAAACTCACACCCGTTGAGTCGATGATGCCATCCAACCATCTCATCCTCTGTCGTCTCCTTCTCCTCCTGCCCTAAATCTTGCCCAGCATCAGAGGTCCAAGGATACAGGGATCTAAGGGGATCTGAGCCGTGACAGCACCCACTCCTCATCACATGACTAAGCCGGCACCAGTGAGCCCAACTTCACAAGGGAGCAGATTTGCAAATATAAGACTGTTTAAACGTCAAAAAGGAAATAAAATAGCATCTTTTTCCTGCCTACCTATTTTTTTAAGAATGTCCTCACTTGGGACTTCCCTGGTGGTCCAGTGGCTACGACTCCCAATGCAGGGGGCCTGTGTTCAATCCCTGGTCAGGGAACTAGACCCCACATACTGACTGAGGACCAAAGATCCTGCCGGCTGCAGCTGAGACCCAGCGCAGCACAATAAATAAATTTAAAAAAAGAAGAAGAAAAATGCTCTCACTTTAAGAAAAGACTGAAAATGAAGTTTTTGCACCCATTCTGACCCCAAATTGTCCAAATTTAACCCATTTCCATTCCGGTCTGAGAATACCAGCCCCGGTAAACTCCGAGCTCCAACAGTGATGAAGAGCCCTTCAACCCTAGCGCTCTCTGCAGTTCACAGGTCACTGCCAAGGGTGTTATGCACCCACACCCCCTCGAAACACATATGACGAGAATCATTGCCAAAGGTGTTATGCGCCCATACCCCCTTGAAACACATATGACGAGAATCATATGCTACCCCATTCCCCATCTTACAGATGAAAATCAAGGTTCGGAAGTTAAACATGCCCGAAGTCATATGACAAATGGAAGAACTGGAATTCAGTCCCAGGCTTGCTAATTCCAGTGTTTTCTCTAAGTGTCTGAATGGAGGCATACCGAGTGGCCTGAGATGGCAGTACGGTAAGGACTCTCTGCCATCCATCTGGCGAGGATACCCTGTGGACCCTGAACAGTCCACCAGTTAGGACTCTCAGCTGAGCTCATTTCGACGTGAGGGGTGATTGAGCCCCTTGGGTTTCTGGTCCCCTCTGATGGCTCTCGGTTCTTCACCCATTCTGTAAATGCAAGCTCTCTGTCTTTTTGTCTCCGGCTCCATGGACACTTCTTAGCTCATCTTATAACTACTCTTATCCTTTCAAATCTAAACTGTCATATTTTGATGACCTGTGAATCCATTCCCCTTTAGAAGAAATTACTGTCTGGTCCTTAAGATGTCTGTAGCCAAAAATCTACTGGCTAACCAACTGTGCCTCCAGTCTAACAAGACAAACTAGTAACTTGCCTTAAGACTGTTTTCCTCCCAAATCCCCTTATCACCTTACATCGGCTATCTTTGGTAGAAGCCGCAGCATTCAATCTCCCTGGAAAGTATCACATGTCTGCATTTCACAAATTTTGCAATATCAAAAACCCCAGAATCTGCCTATAAAACAAAATGCAGAATGGAAAACATTTGGATTCTATTTGTTTAAAAATGTTAAATTTTTTGCCAAATTGAACTTCTCGACTAAAAACTGACAGTGTCCGTGTCAAAATTTTAACTGTACACAGGATGTTTGTGGCAAAGATGGCTGAACAATGAAGCAAGTCTGAATTTGCACAGACAAATGAGCTGCCCTTCTCTGCTGAGATGATCATTATTTGTCTTACCCAAGAGGCGATGACCCGAACTGGATGTCTGAAGTATAATTTATGCAGGAATAGTTCTGTAACTACATTTACATAAAATATAAAGATATTTAATAAATACAGTATTTATATTTGGAGAAGGCAATGGCACCCCACTCCAATACTCTTGCCTGGAAAATCCCATGGATGGAGGAGCCTGGTGCACTGCAGTCCATGGGGTCGCTAGGAGTCAGACACGATTGAATGACTTCACTTTCACTTTTCACTTTCATGCATTGGAGAAGGAAATGGCAACCCACTCCAGTATTCTTGCCCGGAGAATCCCAGGGATGGGGGAACCTGGTGGGCTGCCGTCTGTGGGGTCACACAGAGTCGGACACAACTGATGCGACTTAGCAGGAGCAGCAGCAACAGTATTTATATTTACAAAACAGGAAACAGACTCACAGACTTAAAGAATGAGCTTCTGGTTACCAGAAGGGAAGGGTAGGGAGATAGATTGGGAATTTGGGATGGACCTGGACACACTGCTGTATTTAAAATAGATAACCAACAAGGACCTCCTGTGCAGCACAGGGAACTCTGCTCAATACTCAGGAATAACCTAAATGGGAAAAGAACTTGAAAAACAATAGATACAAATATATGTATAACTGAATCACTCTGCTGTACACACACCTGAAACTAACACAACATTGTCACACAGCTCTACTCCAACGTAAAGTAAAAATGTTTAATAAAATTTTTAAAATTACATAAAAGATCATCTACATTGGTTTGTCGAGATAAACATATTGAAAACTAGAATAGCATCCATGCTGTGTATATGTTTCCTCATCATAATTTCAATGTTAACTTTACCCATTGTCAAATAAATGAGAATTTTAAAATTATTCTTTTTTAAAAAAAAGAATTAAATGCTGACTTAGAAACCTGGATCGGTTACATAAACCATCAGATGAACAAGTGATGGATGCTGCAGGCTTTGTCTTAGTCCCTGCATTCCATCCATTAGCTTAGAAATATCCCTGTCTTGGGACCTTCCTGGCTGTCCAGTGGTTAGGAACCTGCCTTCCAGCGGAAGGGACCTGGTTTCAGCCTTAGCTCAGTCAGGAAACTGAGGTGTCGAGGGTAACTAAGCCCCTGGGCCACATTTACTGAGCCCACGCGCTGCAACTAGAGAATCCCACGTGCCACAAAGATCCAGGGCAACAAAGTAAAGTTTTTAATTAAATAAAGTAAATGCAGCCCTGTCCTCTTAAAGGGCTGTGTCCATGCGGGGTGCCATGCCACTAACCTGCGACACTCTTGACTTCTGTCTCCCAATCAGCAGGCTCTTTCTCCAAGAAGTTATTCTTGATTTTTCAGATGACAGTTACTGATGAGAGAGCTAAGAGATTTTTAATAACATTTCTACAGAGTGAGATAAACACCTCTACATAGTCCACTCCAAGCCACAGGCTCATCTCAGCAGACAAGAAAGCCTAGACCCTGCCAGTTTCACAAGAATGCCAGCTTTCCACATCCTTCTTCTGTTGGTAGGCATTGCTCCAGACATGGAGTACTTCATAGTATAGAATTTGCTAAAGTATGACTTCTGTTTTTAAAAACTCATACAAGCTAAGACAACTAGTTAAGCATTAAAGTGTGTTTCCTTATTTCTCAACGTGATTTAGTAGCTCTCATTGGAGAGACCAGTCTCCGGGCGGGCAGGCCCTGTCTTGGCCTTCTGCATGGCCCTGGTGTCCAACACGGGGCTCTGACCCAGGGTGCTCACTGGCAGGGTGGGAGAAAAATTAACGAGGGCTTTCCAGGTGGCACCGTGGTAAAGAACCCGTCTGACAATGCAACAGACAAAAGAGATGTGTGTTTGATCCCTGGCTTGGGAAGATCCCCTGGGGAAGGAAACAGCAACCCAATATTCTCGCCTGGAAAATTTTGTGGACGGGGGGTCTGGTGGACTGCAGCCCACAGGGTCGCAAAGAGTCAGACACAACTGAACGACTAAGCACCCTTAAGAGGAAAGCAAAATATTACTAATCCTGACATGTTTTTTCTGCTATTTGCCTTCAGTTGAGAAATTAGAACAGAGAGTAACTTTCTAATTCCTTTTAGTTTGTTGTTGTTTAGTTGCTGAGTCTTGACTCTTTGCAACCCCGTGGACTGTAGCCCTCCAGGCTCCTCTGTCCATGGGACTCTCCAGGCTAGAGTACTGGAGTGGGTTGCCATTTCCTTCTCCAGGGGATCTTCCTGACCCAGGGATTGATTCTGCAGCTCCTGCAGGTTAAGTGATCCTAACTTAGTTCCCTTTAGTTAATTTTAGATCCTTATTTAATCCTTTAGTTAATTTTAGATCCTTCTAGTTAAGTGATCCTAATTTTGCTGACCATGGCTTGCAAGGGTTGCAAATTTCAATTCTCTGCTAATCCCAAATAAACCCACATTTGCTGGAGAAATAACTGGAAGTGTTTTTTTTGTTTTTCAGTCAGTTCAGTCGCTCAGTCCTGCCTGCTCTTCTCGACCCCGTGGACTGCAGCGTGCCAGGCTTCCCTGTCCTTCGCCTTTTCCTTTTTTGTTTGGTTTTGGTGGCACCTTCCAGCACACATGATCTCAGTTCCCCACCAAGGACTGAACCCACTCCCCCTGCCGTGAGAGTGCAGAGTCCAAACCACTGGACCACCAGGGACGTCCCTAAACACTGGGCTTTCTTACTCTCTACGTATCGACATTCTAGGAATCAGCGAACTAAAATGGACTGAAATGCGTGAATTTAACTCAGATGACCATTATATCTACTACTGTGGGCAGGAATCCCTTAGAAGAAATAGAGTAGCCATCAAGGTCAACAAAAGAGTCCGAAATGCAGTACTTGGATGCAATCTCAAAAACGACAGAATGATGTCTGTTCGTTTCCAAGGCAAACCATTCAATATCACGGTAATCCAAGCCTATGCCCCAACCAGTAACGCTGAAGAAGCTGAAGTTGAACGGTTCTATGAAGACCTACAAGACCTTTTAGAACTAACACCCAAAAAAGATGTCCTTTTCATTATAGGGGACTGGAATGCAAAAGTAGGAAGTCAAGAAACACCTGGAGTAACAGGGAAATTTAGCCTTGGAGTACAGAATGAAGCAGGGCAAAGGCTAATAGACTTTTGCCAAGAGAACACACTGATCATAGAAAACACCCTCTTCCAACAACACAAGAGAAGACTC
>NW_011495075.1:4139272-4152133 GCF_000754665.1 Bison bison bison
AAACAGTGGAAACAGTGTCAGACTTTATTTTGGGGGGCTCCAAAATCACTGCAGATGGTGACTGCAGCCATGAAATTAAAAGACGCTTGCTCCTTGGAAGGAAAGTTATGACCAATCTAGACAGCATATTAAAAAGCAGAGACATTACTTTGCCAATAAAGGTCCATCTAGTCAAAGCTATGGTTCTTCCATTGGTCATGTATGGATGTGAGAGTTGGACTATGAAGAAAGCTGAGCACTGAAGAATTGATGCTTTTGAACTGTGGTGTTGGAGAAGACTCTTGAGAGTCCCTTGGACTGCAAGGAGATCCAACCAGTCCATCCTAAAGGAGATCAGTCCTGGGTGTTCATTGGAAGGACTGATGCTGAAGCTGAAACTCCAGTACTTCGGCCACCTGATGCAAAGAGCTGACTCATTGGAAAAGACCCTGATGCTGGGAAAGATTGAGGGCAGGAGGAGAAGGGGACAACAAAGGATGAGATGGCTGGATGGCATCACCAACTCAATGGACATGGGTCTGGGTGAACTCTGGGAGTTGGTGATGGACAAGGTGGCCTGGCGTGCTGCGATTCATGGGGTTGCAAAGAGTCGCACATGACTGAGCAACTGAACTGAACACAAGTCAGATCTCTAGAAAGGCTGAGGTATGGAAGGAAAGAAGAGTCAATCTCATTCACACTGTGATCTCGGCAGGTTTATAGGTCTCTTTACAAGGAAAGGAATGTCTGTTTTAATCAAGTGCCCATTAGACTTAAACTCTTTTTTTTTAATCTCCCCAATATTTTATTTTGAAATTTCTCAAACCCACCAAGTTGTTGCAATAATGTAACAAACATTCATATATCGTTCACCTGGATTTACCAGTTGTCCACATATTAGTATTTTGTTTTATTTATCTCTCAAATATTTGTATTTCATATGTATATATATACATCTATATGTGTATATGTTTTAGAGAAGGAAATGGCAACCCACTCCAGTATTCTTGCCTAGGAAATCCCATGGACAAAGTCTGAGCCTGGTGGGCTACAGTCTATGGGGTCTCAAAGAGTCAGATATGACTTAGCAACTGAGCACATCTATCTACATTGCTGGATATAGACATGTATACATATAGATCTATATGCATATCAGCTCAGTCGCTCACTCGAGTACAACTCTGCAACCCCATGGACTGCAGCATACCAGGCTTCCCTGTCCATCACCAGCTCCCAGAGCTTACTCAAACTCATGTGCATCGAGTCAGTGATGCCATCCAACCATCTCATACTTCAATTTTTCTCAGCCATTTGAAAATTAGTTACAAAGACGATAATTCACCTTAAACTCCCTATGTGTCTCCTAAGAGCGAAGGCATTCTCCTTCAAAACTACAACTTGATTATCTCAGGAAATAAATGTAATATTACACAAGAATACTTCCAAACAAAAATCCTCATTCAAATTTTCCTATTGTCATCAAAATGTTCTTCACAGCTGTTCCGTGCGTGTGCGCGATATCCAGAGTCCAGTCCTGGGGTCCACCTTGCTTCTGGCTGCCAGCTTGCTCTGTCTCCTTTACCCCAGGGCTGGTCCCCTGTCTGTGGTTGAATCTCATGACCTTGATATTTTGAGTAACGCAGCTAACTGTCCTGCAGATGGAGTGTCTCCTGATCTGGATGTTTCTGATTCCCACCTCATGACTGTATCAGGTTGAACATTCCTTGGAAGAGTAAGTGTGGCGTGCACGATGTTTTATAGTTTCCTTACATCATATCAGGAGACACGCCATGAGAGTTTATCCCATTGCTGCTGAGCACAAAGTTGATCTCTTCTTTAACATGATATATGCCAGGATTATCCATTGTAAAAGTACCTTTTTCCTGTTTGTATTTAATGCATCTTCTGTGGGTAACGTGCTAAGACTGTGTGACTATCTTGTTACACCACAAACATTTACATAATGGGCTTCATATCCGCTGATAATCCTTGCCTGAATTGATTATAGATGTGGTTGTAGAGCAGTGATTTTTAAATTCTATTACTCGTTTTACATTTGTCAGCTGGCATTCTGTTGCAGCAGAGTCCCTCCCATCCCCTCTCGTTCTTAAATACCCCCATGCACTCACACATTCTTCCTAGTCACAGTGAGGACACACTGCATGTTCTTGTTTTGGACGCTCCAATTGTCCTGTTTGGCTTGCTGGACCCTCTTCACGCCAGCTTCTGCCTCCCGTCCACACCCACCCCTCTTTCTCTGTGTTCCCTGTGGCTTTCAGAAACAACGAAACGTTTCAGGCTAACCTTGTACTTTCCTCTGCCCAGACGTGGACTCAGCCCTGTCTCAGTGGAGTCCTGATTCCTTGAAGAGAACAATGGAATTTGGAAATCAAGATTTGTCAGTGTGCTTACTGCTGCAAGTTATACTTCCTAAAAACAGAGATGGTGTCTGGCTTGTCTTATATCCCCAGAGTTAAAGTACAGGATCTCGTACAGCATGGGTGCTCAACAAACTGAAGTTGGATGTTAGCACGCTACCGAAATGGATACAGTGTCAAAGATTATTACATGCTGATTGCGACAGCAACCATGTCTGGTCGTGGGAAGGGTGGCAAAGGCCTCGGCAAGGGGGGTGCTAAGCGCCATCGCAAAGTCTTGCGGGACAACATTCAGGGTATTACTAAGCCAGCTATCCGGCGTCTGGCTCGTCGTGGAGGCGTCAAACGTATCTCTGGTCTTATCTACGAAGAGACTCGTGGAGTGCTGAAAGTGTTTCTGGAAAATGTGATCCGGGACGCGGTCACCTATACGGAGCACGCTAAGCGCAAGACTGTTACCGCCATGGATGTGGTCTACGCGCTCAAACGTCAGGGCCGTACCCTTTACGGTTTTGGTGGTTGAGCAAAACATCTAGCTTGAAACCTGTAGAAAAACTAAAGGCCCTTTTCAGGGCCGCAAAAAAAAACAAAACAAAACAAAAAAAGATTATTACATGCTGTCCGAGGGCAGTAGGATTGGAATAGCTGTTGCCACAAGGTCTCTGATCACGTTTTAGTCTGTGACATTGGCAGCCACAGAGTTAGACCCTTCAGTGACCTTGCTCTTTTCCTTTACGAATATTGATTGGGTCATAAGTATGCTTTCACTTTTAGGGGCCATTTTTGATGGCTAACTAAATAAAAACATGGACCTATCTATACAGAGGACCAGATGTGTGCATGCATGCTAAGTCACTTCAGTCATGTCCAACTCTTTGTGACCCCATGGACTGTAGCTCACCAGGCTTCTCTGTCCATGGTGATTCTCCAGGCAAGAATACAGGAGCGGATTGCCATGCCCTCCTCCAGGGGATCTTCCTGACCCAGGGATTGAACTTGTGTCTCTTACATCTACCTGCAATGGCACGTGGGTTCTGAACTACTAGCACTATCTGGGAAGCCCCAGAGGACCAGGTACATACATACATATATTTATATATGTAAGTATATGCAGCAAAATCCAGATAAAAGAAATGTGGGATTCAGTGTTGAATATTTTTCCCCTCAATTCACAAATTCAACCATTTGAGGTAGACCACTCATTTAGCTGTCCGCTAACCCTTTATCCTTACAAATAGCTGAGAAAAGAAGAGAAGTGAAAGGCAGAGGAGAAAAGGAAAGATTCATCCATCTGAATGCAGAGATCCAAAGAATAACAAGGAGAGATAAAGCCTTCCTCAGTGATCAATGCCAAGAAATAGAGGAAAGCAATAGAGTGGGAAAGACTAGAGATCTAAACCTGTGGCGGATTCATTTTGATATTTGGCAAAACTAATACAATTATGTAAAGTTTAAAAATAAAATAAAATTAAAAAAGAAAAAAGAAAATTAGAGATACCAAGGGAACGTTTCATGCAAAGATGGGCTCGATAAAGGACAGAAATGGTATAGACTTAACAGAAGCAGAAGATAATAAGAAGAGGTGACAAGAATACACAGAAGAACTGTACAAAAAAGATCTTAATGACCCAGATAACCACAATGGTGTGATCATTCACCTAGAGCCAGCATCCTGGAGTGCAAAGTCAAGTGGTCTTAGGAAGCATCACTACAAACAAAGCTAGTGGAGATGATGGAATTCCAGTTGAGCTATTTCAAATCCTGAAAGATGATGCTGTGAAAGTGCTGCACTCAATATGCCAGCAAATTTGGAAAACTCAGCAATGGCCACAGGACTGGAAAAGGTCAGTTTTCATTCCAACCCCAAAGACAGGCAATACCAAAGAATGTTCAAACTACCACACAATTGCACTCATCTCACATGCTAGCAAAGTAATGCTCAAAATTCTCCAAGCTAGGCTTCAACAGTTCAGAAACCAAGAATTTTCAGATCTTCAAGCAGGATTTAGAAAAGGCAGAGGAACTGGAGATCAAATTGCCAACATACACTGGATCATCGAAAAAGTAAGAGAGTTCCAGAAAAACATCTATTTCTGCTTTATTGACTATGCCAAAGCCTTTGACTGTGTGGATCACAATAAACTGTGGAAAATTCTGAAAGAGATGGGAATACCAGACCACCTTACCTGCCTCCTGAGAAATCTGTATGCAGATCTAGAAGCAACAGTTAAAACAAGACATGGAACAATGGACTGATTCCAAATTGGGAGAAGAGCATGTTAAGGCTGTATATTGTCATCTTACTTATTTAACTTATATGAAGAAGCACAAACTGGAATCAAGATTGTTGGGAGAAATATCAAAAGCCTCAGATATGCAGATGACACCACCCTTATGGCAGAAAGTGAAGAGGAACTAAAAAGCCCCTTGATGAAAGTGAAAGAGGAGAGTGAAAAAGTTGGCCTAAAGCTCAGCATTCAGAAAACGAAGATCATGGCATCTGGTCCCATCACTTCATGGCAAATAGATGGGGAAACAGTGGAAACAGTGAGAGACTTTATTTCCTTGGGCTCCGAAATCACTGCAGATGGTGACTGCAGCCATGAAATTAAAAGATGCTTGCTCCTTGGAAGAAAAGCTGTGACAAACCGAGACAGCATATTCAAAAGCAGAGCGATTACTTTACCGACAAAAGTCCATATAGTCAAAGCTATGGTTTTTCCAGTAGTCATGTATGGATGTGAGAGTTGGACCATAAAGATAAATGAGCACCGAAGAATTGATGCTTTTGAACTGTGGTATTTGAGAAGACTCTTGAGAATCCCTTGGACTGCAAAGAGATCAAGCCAGTCAATCCTAAAGGAAATCAGTCCTGAATATTCATTGGAAGGACTGATCCTGAAGCTTCAATCCTTTGGCCACCTGATAAGAAAGAACTGACTCATTGGAAAAGACCCTGATGTTGGGAAAGATAGAAGGCAAGAAGAGAAGGGGATGACAGAGGATGAGATGGTTGGATGGCATCCCTGACTTGATGACATGAGTTTGAGCAAGCTCCGGGAGTTGGTGATGGACAGGGAAGCCTGGCGTGCTGCAGTCCATGTGGTTGCAAAGAGTCGGACGTGACTGAGCGACTGAACTGAACTGAACCCTTTGTCCATGTATAAGTGGCAGAATGGCGTCCATACTTCATCTTTAAAATGATTTTATTTGAACAGCTAGTCTGGAGGTTATGAAGACAGACTCCACTTCAACCACAGGTTGCAAGAGTTTTAAAACAGGAATTCGGCATCTTTTCTGCTCAACCTACTTATTTTGTCCTTAACTTACATCTAGCTCCAAGGGGGTGAATTAAATGGCTTACTAGCTTTTTTCTTCTTACAAAAAGCTACAATTTTCCGAAATGGCAGACTGCCATTTCAAGCAGAGTCGTTAGGCGTCTCTCTTGTGGATTTAAACTGGCTGCTGCTAAAAGCTGAAAGGGCCATTTTTCAAACAGCCCTTAGGTTTTAGGAGCCAAGAGGGTCCTAAAATCTAAAGTGTCTCTACTTTTACTGGGGGAAAGAAAGTTGATTTTTGGAACCAGGAGAGAGTAGATTTTTTCACTGGTATTTCTCTTTCACAGTGATCATTATTAAGAAAACTATGTCAAGGAACTTCAGCTAGAATATATTTACATATCAATATATTTTTCTGAAAATGTCATCAGTTTGTAAGCCACCTTTCATTATTTCTATCTTAAATCTGTGTAGGGTTGCTTCAGAGAGGCAGCTTTCATGATTTTGATTTTGTCAATAACATTTTACATAAATCTTCAATAAATAAATGTAACGTGTTTTTAGTTAAATGCTTGTAAAGGCCTCCAATGTTAAGCCAACAAAATATACATTATTAATATTATAACAAGTGTTTTTTTCCCATAAAAGTACAGCAAAATTAAGTAAATTAAGTAAGTAAAACTACATAATTTAAATTATGTTTTTGCTATAATTTATCACCTGTAACCCTGAAAGTGACATCCTAGGACTTCAACATCACGAGAAGATTAAAAAAAAGTCTCACGTTTTCCTAAAGTCAGAGATGACTATGACTCTAGGTCAAATACCTTGATGCCAAGCCGTACTGGCTGAATGATTTGAAGAAATCACTGAAGAAATACAATTTATAAATAACAAAGTTCAGTAAGTCTTCCTTGACAATTCCTAGTGACATGAGGCCAGGTATTACCCGAGCAGAGATAGTTCATGGAGAAAAGGCCCTCATTCAGCTGTCGGGGGCCTTCTCTTGGGTTCCAGTGTGTCTTATCGGAAACGGCCCCTTCTCGCAGCAGTTATCCCGGGACTGCCTTTTCTTAGTCCCTATCTCTCCATACATGTGGGAAAAAGCTCTAATGGACCGTCGTCGGCAAGAATCTGAAACATCGCCAGCAGGGTGCCGCTGGTCCCTAGACTATGCCTCTTTTTCGCAAACTGTGAACAGTGAGACTGGCCTGTCTCTGCTTTAGCCGGAAGCACTTTGCAGCTGCTTGTGGTGAAACACTCTCACGCAAGGACAACCCAGTCGGAGCCTTCGCTATAAACCACAGCATCCTGGGACTGAGGGTTGAAGCTTCCTTTCACAGTCAAGGAGGAGATAATGTTTGTTAATTACCCTCAGTCCATTCCAAAATCAGTCTAACAGGTGGTATGTGTAGATGATTTAAAGAAAATTATTTAATAAACATTGGGACTGGTTTATTTCTTATGAGACACAGAAATTATAAGAAACAAATGTTCTAGAAATTACCCAAGAAATGTCTAGGGATTTCTCCAACTGAAATACTGTTATTCATGGGCAAAGATGTTTGATTCATTATTCATTTGGCAATCTTTGCAAGAGAAAAGAATTGCTAATTAAAATGTCCATCCATTAATGGTCGTTAACTAATAATTTGCTGATAAGAGATTAATTAATAAAGGACTACCACACAGCCATATAAAAAAAGCTCGACCTAAACTGACTATTTAGAGATATAGTCTCTAGTGAAAAATGCAATTTACTAAAAAGCAGGTATCATGTAATCTCATTTCTGTTATTATCCATTAGTTCAGTCACTCAGTCATGTCCGACTCTTTGCAACCCCATGAATCGCAGCATGCCAGGTCTCCCTGTCCATCATCAACTCCCGGAGTTCACTCAGACTCACATCCATCGAGTCAGTGATGCCATACAGCCATCTCATCCTCTGTCGTCCCCTTCTCCTCTTGCCCCCAGTCCCTCCCAGCATCAGAGTCTTTTCCAATGAGTCAACCCTTTGCATGAGGTGGCCAAAGTACTGGAGTTTCAGCTTTAGCATCATTCCTTCCAAAGAAATCCCAGGGCTGATCTCCTTCAGAATGGCCTGGTTGGATCTCCTTGCAGTCCAAGGGACTCTCAAGAGTCTTCTCCAACACCACAGTTCAAAAGCATCAATTCTTCAGCGCTCAGCCTTCTTCACAGTCCAACTCTCACATCCATACATGACCACTGGAAAAACCATAGGCTTGACTAGACGGACCTTTGTTGGCAAAGTAATGTCTCTGCTTTTCAATATGCTATATAGGTTGGACATAACTTTCCTTCCAAGGAATAAGCGTCTTTTAATTTCATGGCTGCAGTCACCATCTGCAGTGATTTTGGAGCCCAAAAAAATAAAGTCTGACACTGTTTCCACTGTTTCCCCATCTATTTCCGATGAAGTGATATATAATTATAATACATATTTTAAATCTGAAATCTAATGTACGGTTGGGACATATACATATAAAGAGATATAAAAAAAATAAAGAGATAATACAAAATCTCCCACATGCACACACATACACACATAAGGAGTATGTATTATTTCCATAATCAGAGGAAGAAACCTATTAAGATTTTATGAAGAAAAGGGATTCTTTAGTGATATGGTAAAATACCAACAACATATCAACTTAGAGAAAAAAATTGCAAAGTGGCACACTTGGTGTGATCTGGATTTCGTAAAGAAAAGTGTGTGCACGTGTGTGCAAGTAAGCATATGTAGTTGCATACTTAAAAAACTGAAATCACCAACGTGGAAAGTGTCTCTTTCCGGAAGGCAGAGTATGGTTAGATTATTTTCCCTTTCTTTGATTTTTTTGTTTATTGTCCTTTTATTTTCCAAAGCTTCTGTAGTAAACATTAATTATTTTGCAACTAAAGTAACACTTCTCAAAGGAAAAAGACTAGGTGCAAGGGAGTTTATTACAGCCTTGTCTGTAACAGCCAAGACATAACAAGGCACGCCTTAGATGGAGAACAACGGGGGTGGGGACTGCACAGGAGGCCAGGAAAGGTGAGAGCGTAGGGAGACAACGTAATGTACTTGAGTGGGTGTGTGGTTGTGTATCTACACTACATATTTATATATACACATGCAGTGCCTGAGTCAGCTAGGATTGGTCAACATGCCAGGACATATGTGCTTTATGCTCTTTGCCCTGTACACCTGAGTTTTCCCCTCCCTAATCCCAGGGGTGAGACCAGACGAGGTGAGCGGGTCAGTCTGACCCTGGATCATCCACTAAAGTCTCTACAGTGTTGTTCAAGGTGCCAGCCTCTCCAGGAAGCCTTCATGAACACCTCTCTCCATCCCATCTGCTTTTCAGTGCTCCCAAAATGGCTTTTACCCTGCACTGGAAACATGCTGTTCCATGTAAGCATGTCTTTCCCAGCAGACTGCATTACCTTATCTTCTCTGTACCCCCACCACCTGTATAGAGCAGCACACACAGACGCTCATTGAGACAAGTGGGTACTGACCGAATGAATGAATGCATAACCAGATCCATTCATGGAGACGCCTGCCAGAAGAAGGGAAAGTGCCAGTCACTCTGGGGGCTAATCCATGACAAGTTCAAATGCCAAAGTCAATCCCTAAGATCATTCCATGACCTGATTATTCCATGACAAGTCAGACACCAATTCAGATGTTACATGCCAAGGCCTGAACTACTCTAAAGCATGTGAGCCCATCTGAGGAAATAACATCCCAAGAAGAAAAATCTGTTCCTGGGTGGCTGTGAGAAAAACATCAAGATATTAAAATGGTTTTCAGTCTTCTAAAGCTTAATTCCATCAGACAACATCTTCTTCCATAGAACTTAATTCCTCTCCATAGGGAGAAGTTAAATCAATTTAAGTTTAAACTAATTTTAAGTAACATTAATTGATTAATTTTATTGTTTAACTTACTGACTGATAGATTTAATTAATTGATTGATTAATTGAGAGCAGGAGGAGAAGGGGGCGGCTAAGGATGATAGCATGGTTAGATAGCATCACTGACTCGATGGACATGAATTTGAGCAAACTCCGGGAGTTAGTGAAGGACAGGGAAGCCTGGCCTGGTACAGTCCACGGGGTCACAAACAGTCAGACACAACTGAGCAACTGAACAACAACAATGCATTAATTTAGTTAGAGTCTCATAAGAATCAATGAGAATCTAAAATCAATTGCACTTTGCCCAAATGCAGACCAAAAATGACGCCCCATGGTTAAGAGAGCAAAAGTAACTGCCTAGCTGATGCACTCCCAAGTATCTTGCTGCTGCTGCTGCTGCTGCTAAGTCGATTCAGTTGTGTCCGACTCTGTGCAACCCCATAGACGGCCTCCTACCAGGCTCCTCCGTCCCTGGGATTCTCCAGGCAAGAACACTGGAGTGGGTTGCCATTGCCTTCTCCAATGCATGAAAATGAAAAGTGAAAGTAAAGTCACTCAGTGGTGTCCGACTCTTAGCGACCCCATGGACTGCAGCCTACCAGGCTCCTCCGTCCATGGGATTTTCCAGGCCAGAGTACTGGAGTGGGGTGCCGTTGCCTTCTCCACCCAAGTATCTTACTCTCCCCCAAAGAAGTATGCAGCCCAGGCGTAGGTCTGCTTCTGTAAAACACACCTGACCTTTTCGCTAACCTCCTTGTCACACGCACCGCAGCGCGTTAGCAGGATGAAGACACGGGAAGAGGCAGGAGGCACCACCCCGCGGAGGGAGGAACAGGACACTGGGACGAGTGCCTGAGACAGGAGCAAGCAGCGGGCTGAGCGGATGGTCCACGACAGCTCTGTGAGCTGAGGAAATTCACAGGAGACAGGGAGGCCCCGAGGCCCGCCCCGGACATCCCCTCGGATCATGTTCCAAAACATAAAATTAGGAACCACCTTGTGGCTGCCCTCCTGACCTCAAGCACCAACTCTGCTGGGAAACCAGCGTTGGCGGGGCGGGACAGACGCGCTCTTTTGGACCAAGGCTCCACTGGTGCCCGATTCCTAAGTTTCTACCCCAGTTATCCGGCCTGCTTTTTCCTCTTGGCCTGGACTCCTCCCGGTTTTGGCTTCTTCCTCCTTCTCTCCTGACTTTCCCTGAGGCCTCAGCAGTCCAGGCTTTGGCGCCGAGGCTCCTTCCAATTACAAGACGCTTACTAGGTGACACGTTCCTTGGCCATTTCATGCCATGCGAACTCTGCCCTCCTATAAATTACTATGTATTACTCATTTCATGTATTTTGGACTTTAAACAAGTGAGGGCTCACACGAGTCTCCAATTCATCATTTCCCAAATTGTGTTCTACTGAGAAGCATGAAAAGTGAAAGTGTTAGTTGCTCAGTCACGTCTGACTCTTTGCAACCCTAGGGACCATAGCCTGCCAGGCGCCTCTGTCCATGGGGTTCTCCAGGCAAGAATAATGGAGTGGGTAGCTATTCCCTTCTCTAGGGTGCCTTCCAACCCAGGGATGGAACCCAGGTCTCCAAAATTGCAGGCAGACTCTTTACCATCTGAGCCACCAGGGAAGGCCAAGAATACTGGAGTGGAGCTACCCTTCTCCAGGGGATCTTCCTGACCCAGGGATCGAGCCAGGTCTCCTGCATTTAAGGCAGATTCTTTACCAGCTGAGCTACTGGGGAAGCCTGTCCTCGAACTAAGGCATGTAGAAATACCTAGTAGTCTCATGGGAAAGAGAAAAGAGATGCCTGATTCAATGATTGAATTCAGCTTCCCAGGCTCTGCTTATCCATGCTGGCATAAGAAGTCTGACTGATCCCATGCATGACCCTCCTACCAGGAGCTGGGGAGTCAGGGTACAGATTCGAGGAGGTGGTTTGAGATTCAAGAGGAATCTTTGGAGAAGTAGCAATGCAATAGAAGCAATTTCTTTTCAAAGAGACAAACAGCTTATAAACTTGCCCATGAAGAAAATTAAGCATGCCCTTAGGACAAACTCCAGAGTCTTTATCAGCTATTTGTTTGTTTTTAAAAAACAAAAAAACAACTTTTACCAGTTTCCCTGAGGACTAGCTCCTCAGAAGTCCTCACACTGTCATGCTGGAAATGGAACTCCCTTCTTGACTACTTTTTAAAAACATTGTCATTATTCTAGACGAAACGGTAGCTCAGTTCCTTTGGGTTACTTAGGAATTTATCCTAAGGGCATATACAGCAAATGAAGAAACATTTATTCAAGAAAATATAAAAACTCCTCAAGAACAATGAGAGTCAGGGGTGTTTGGCTAGGACCCCCTCCCTCCCTGCCCCCAGCTCAGTGATGGAGACTCTACCCCAGTCCTGAGCAGCCAAGCGCAGGGACCTCCCCCTTCCTCATTCCCTGGTCTGAGAGCCATCTTCTCTGTTTCCTATGCTCTAGATTTCTTCTATTTGTGGGATAAGCAAGGACTCTTTTAAATAAACGAGCAGTGATCTAAACTGTATCATCCAGACCTAGTTTTTTCCAGCTTCAAATCACATGCCCGGGATCGCTTGAAAGCACTTTTCAATAGCATTACGTTATGTTTTCAACAGCATGTCTTACCCACTAAAGGCTGCCTTGTTTGGCTTCTGAATCAATACAGTCTGTTTGTTACAAGTTTGGGGGAAAAAAATGTTTTTAAGCGTTAGATCAGTGTCAGTTCAGTTCAGTCGCTCAGTTGTGTCCGACTCTTTGCGACCCCATGGACTGCAGCACGCCAGGCCTCCCTGTCCATCACCAACTCCCGGAGTTTGCTCAAACTCATGTCCATTGAGTCTGTGATGCCATCCACCATCTCATTCTCTGTTGTCCCCTTCCCCTCCCACCTTTAGTCTTTCCCAGCATCAGGGTCTTTTCAAATGAGTCAGTTCTTCAAATGACTCATTCTTCAAATGAGTCAGGTGGCCAAAGGACTGGAGTTTTAGCTTCAGCATCAGTCCTTCCAGTGAATATTCAAGACTGATTTCCTTTAGGATAGACCGGTTGGATCTCCTTGCTGTCCAAGGGACTCTCAAGAGTCTTCTCCAACACCACAGTTCAAAACTATCAGTTCTTCGGCACTCAGCTTTCTTAATAGTCCAACTCTCACACCCACACGTGACTACTGGAAAAACCATAGCTTTGACTAGACGGACCTTTGTTGACAAAGTGATGTCTCTGCTTTTTAATATGCTGTCTAGGTTGGTCATAACTTTTCTTCCAAGGAGTAAGCGTCTTTTAAT
>NW_011495075.1:4152233-4152606 GCF_000754665.1 Bison bison bison
CGACCCCATAGACGGCCTCCTACCAGGCTCCCCCGTCCCTGGGATTCTCCTGGCAAGAACACTGGAGTGGGTTGCCATTTCCTTCTCCAACGCATGAAAGTAAAAGTCAAAGTAAAGTCTCTCAGTCATGTGCAATTCTTAGCGACCCAATGGACTGCAGCCTACCAGGCTCCTCCGTTCATGGGATTTTCCAGGCAAGAGAACCGAGTAGGGTGCCACTGCCTTCTCTGAGGTTAGTGTATCTAGAAAGTGAAAAAGTGAAAGTGAAGTTGCTCAGTCATGTCCGAATCTTTGCGACCCCATGGACTGTAGCCCACCAGGCTCCTCCATCCATGGGATTCTCCAGGCAAGAATACTGGAGTGGGTTGCCATT
>NW_011495075.1:4152706-4155433 GCF_000754665.1 Bison bison bison
ACTCTCACACCCACACGTGACTACTGGAAAAACCATAGCTTTGACTAGACGGACCTTTGTTGACAAAGTGATGTCTCTGCTTTTTAATATGCTGTCTAGGTTGGTCATAACTTTTCTTCCAAGGAGTAAGCGTCTTTTAATTTCATATATGCAGCGATTTTGGAGCCCCCAAAAATAAAGTCTGTCACTAGGTCAGTGTATCTGCTGCTGCTGCTAAGTTGCTTCAGTCGTGTCCGACTCTGTGCGACCCCATAGACGGCCTCCTACCAGGCTCCCCCGTCCCTGGGATTCTCCTGGCAAGAACACTGGAGTGGGTTGCCATTTCCTTCTCCAGGAGATCTTCCCGACCCAGGGATTGAACCCAGGTCTCCTGCATTGTAGGCAGATGCTTTACCATCTGAGCCAAGTGTATCTAGAAACAATTCAAAAATTAGGAAGCAGAGGGCTAAAGGAAATGGCTTTCTATCATTGCTAAAGTTTTTCACTTTGGGTTTCCCAGTTTTTGTTATATGTTGATCCTGATCTGAAGAACCAGGCTTATCTTAACGACTAAGTGAAAAATGAATTTCTGGAAGCAAATTTTCATGTAAAATTGAAAAGAAAACATTCCAGGTATGAAAACGATTAGGCTAAAAAAGGATTATTGAGTCATCTTCCAGCAGTAGGCCGGTGGCGACCAAGGATGTTAGTTGTGCAGTCCAAGAACCCAGAGCTGGGGGGCAGGAGGGGCACCACGTACCTGGGGGACCTGGAGGAGGGAGGTAATTCTTTCACCATCATAAGCAGAGCAGAGAGCCACCAAGCACCTCAACAGTGACAGCCACCTTGAGATTGAATGGCTGTTGGACAACAAATATCCACACATGCTTGGCACATAATAGATGCTCAATAAAATCCCATTAATTGAATTATTAGCTTCTAGAAGTATTTTGATTAAAAATATTATGTCAGAGAAAATAACTAAGACCATAAAAAAGTAAAACTTATATTCACAACTTGGGAATTTTCAAGACACTTGAAAATGAAAGTTGTGTCGAATACCAAATGACAACAATAAAAACGCATTTTCCAAAATGCTCCTCATTATTAAACTGTTAATGTGGGTTAGGAAAACTGCCATTCAACTCTGTTTGTTCACTTAGCAAAAATATTTTAACATTACTTTTCTCAGCATGAAGATTAATGGATGGTGCTAGTTGGATAAATTAAATCTTCAAGTCCACATGAAGGTCAGGTCCCTAGTTATACAGTCTGGGTTGTTACCAATTCCAGTTTTTGTACCTAGTGGGAAGGCTGTTGCTTAGCCAAGCCCCCAAGGTGGGAGGCATTTGGAGAGCATAAAACCCCATAAAATTAAAAACCAGGTAATCCTCATTCTAAGCAGTGATATCATTCACAGAAATATGTCCTTCCAGGAAGTCTGGGGACTGGGAAGTTATGCCCTACTCTAGGATACACTGTATTATCTCCTTCTTCATGTAAATATCTTTGTATGTCTATGTGTCATTTTCATTAAAGTAACTTTACATTAAAAAATAAAAACCAACATTTGTTCCTTTGCCTAAGTTGGAAATGCCAAAGTTGTCCTTGACTCCCTGGCTCCATCTAGTCAGCCTCCAGTTCCTGCAGATTCTGTATTAGCCAACTCATTCCCTGGTGGCTCAGACAGTAAAGAATCTGCCTGCAATGCAGGAGACCTGGGTTCGATCCCCTGGATCAGGAAGATCCCCTGGGGAAGGGGATAGCAACCCACTCCAGTACTCTTGCCTGGAAAATCTGGCAGGCTGCAGTCCATGGGCTCACAGTGTCAGACACAACCGAGCGCACACGTGCCCAAGGAGGCTTTCCTACACTGGACTCCTCCTATATCCTCTCTTCTAAGCCTCCGTATTTCCTTCACTCCATCTCCAACTCTCCATACGAATCTTTGCGAATCATGTGACTCAATACTTAAAAATCCCTGTGGCTCTCCAGTGCCTGCATGTATCCATGCTAAATCACTTCAGTCGTGTCCGACTCTTTGCAACCCCATGGACTGTAGCCCCAGGCTTCTCTGTCCATGGGATTCTCCAGGCAAGGATACTGGAGTGGATTGTCATGCCCTCCTCCAGGGGGTCTTCCGGACCCAGGGATCAAATCTTCATCTCCTGCAGCTCTTGCGTTGGCAGACAGGTTCTTTAAATTCCATACATAAAAGGCTCTTCAAAATCCAGTCCCCATTTGACTTTCTTGTCTTACTTTTCCAGCCACGCACCAGCACCCTCCCCTGGCTTGCTCCAGCCTTCACTCTTCAGGAGCAAGTCTGAGTTTTCTTGCCCCCAGGTCTCTTGCCACCAAAAAGTTGGCTTAAAGCTCAACATTCAGAAAACGAAGATCATGGCATCCGGTCCCATCACTTCATGGGAAATAGATGGGGAAACAGTGGAAACAGTGTCAGATTTATTTTTATGGGCTCCAAAATCACTGCAGATGGTGATTGCAGCCATGAAATTAAAAGACGCTTACTCCTGGGAAGGAAAGTTATGTCCAACCTATATAGCATATTGAAAAGCAGAGACATTACTTTGCCAACAAAGGTCTGTCTAATCAAGGCTATGGTTTTTCCAGTGGTCATGTATGGATGCGAGAGTTGGACTGTGAAGAAAGCTGAGCACTGAAGAATTGATGGTTTTGAACTGTGGTGTTGGAGAAGACTCTTGAGAGTCCCTTGGACTGCAAGGAGATCCA
>NW_011495075.1:4155533-4163667 GCF_000754665.1 Bison bison bison
AGAATTGATGGTTTTGAACTGTGGTGTTGGAGAAGACTCTTGAGAGTCCCTTGGACTGCAAGGAGATCCAACCAGTCCATTCTGAAGGAGATCAGCCCTGGGTGTTCTTTGGAAGGACTGATGCTAAAGCTGAAACTCCAGTACTTTGGCCACCTCATGGGAAGAGTTGACTCATTGGAAAAGACTCTGATGCTGGGAGGGATTGGGGGCAGGAGGAGAAGGGGACGACAGAGGATGAGATGGCTGGATGGCATCACTGACTCGATGGACGTGAGTCTGAGTGAACTCCGGGAGTTGGTGCTGGACAGGGAGGCCTTGCGTGCTGCTATTCCTGGGGTCGCAAAGAGTTGGACATGACTGAGCGACTGAACTGAACTGACTGAATTCTGTATTTCTCCTTCCCCATCCCTCTGCCCTGCCTGCGTCCAAGGCTCCTTGCTCACCGCCTCTCAGTGCCTGCATGGAGTGGCCTCCCACCCGACTCCCTCAGACAGAATGAATTTCCTCCTCATCTGGATTCTCACAGCCCCATCTACTCCCTTGCGTATCACTTTGGATCATAGCTGTGTTGGGCTTCCTCAGTGGCGCAGTGGTAAAGACTCTGTCTGCAACGCAGGGGACGCGGGTTTGATCCCCTGGAAGAGGGCATGGCAACCCTCTCCAGTATTCTTTCCTGGAGAATCCCATGGACAGAGGAGCCTGGAGGAGTATGGTCCATTGGGTCACAGAGTCAGACGCAACTGTAGCGACTGGACATGCATGCATAGCTGTGTCACATGTCAATAAAATTTTTAAAAGAAAGGCCTTATTTATCATCATATCCTGACAATATACCTGGCATAACTGAGATACGGATTTTGTTGAGTGAAGCTTATATAGAAACGTAGTTCAGGCAATATGAGCTGTGGACCTCTAAAGTTCTACTAAAGTTCTAAACTTCTGTAGTTTCTGTTAACCAAAGAGGCAGTGCTTTATAATGGGTAAGAGGTCACACCTGGCCAGACAACATAAATTCAAATCAGGGCATGTGTCATTCTGTGGGGTTTTTAACTTCTTGACTCAATCTCCCCCAACTACACAGTGTTGATAATAGTTGCACTAACCTCAAAGAACTATCCCTAAAAATAAACAAATTTATGCTTCTCAACCATGTTCAGTAATATGAGCACATATTAAATGCTAGATAAATGCAAGCTATGTAGTATTTCTGTCATATTGATGTGATGTGAATGAAACTGTTTACCTCAGACTGGAACTTGAACCCATGTGACCAGGACTCAAACCTAGCCAAAACCCATGGTACCTGGTTTCAGGACCTAATGAAGCTCAGGTTCTTGATGTCTCATTGCAGGAAAAGTTCAGTGAGAGACGATGTGATAGATAAAAAGTGGGCTTATTCAGATTCAGAGGGAAACACACTCCACAGACAGAGTGTGGGCCATCCCAGAGGATGAGGGTGGCTGCTAAAAATGGACTGTTTAGCTTTTATGTTGCTCTTCAGTTGTATCTGACCCTTTGCAACCCCATGGACTGCAGCAGGCCAGGCCTCCCTGTCCCTCACCATTTGCTGGAGTTTGCTCAAACTCATGTCCATGGAGTCAGTGATGCCATCCAACCATCTCATCCTCTGTCATCCCCTTCTCATCCTGCCCTCAATCTTTCCCAGCATCAGGGCCTTTTCCAGTGACTCAGTCCTTCACATCACATGGCCAAAGCATTGGAGCTTCAGCTTCAGCATCAGTCCTTCCAATGAATATTCAGGGTTGATTTCCTCTAGGATGGACTGCTTTGATCTCCTTGCTGTCCAAGGGACTCTCAAGAGTCTTTACCAGCACCACAGTTTGAATGGTTTTTAGTTTTTATGGGCTGGGTAATTTCATATGCTAATGAGTGGGAGAAGTATTCCAACTATTTGGGGGAGGGGGTGGAGATTTCCAGAAATTGGGCTACCACACACTCCTTGGTCTTTTAACAGTGCCTAGGAACTACCATGGCACCTCTGGGTGCGCCATTAAGCTTGCTGATTGAGGGTCAAGGTGTAGTTGAAGTCACTTGTCTGCCATCTTGGACTCATTTGATTCTAATAAGTTTATATTGTGTCCTTGGGCTATGTTATTCTTTTAAAAGTTGTGCCCTGGCCCTTTCCCTCCTGTTACATGAAGACTGCATTATATATTTTTGTTCTGAAAGAAGATTCTATTGATTGTAATATAGTATTATATTATAGTAATTTATTAGAATATTCCACTCTATTACATATTCTTGCTCTAAAATATAAGTATCGGGGACTTCCCTGGTGGTCCAGAGGCTAAGACTCCACACCCCCATTCAGGGAGCCTGGGACCCCTCCATGGCTGAGGAACTAGATCCCACATGACTCCACACCCCCATTCAGGGAGCCTGGGATCCCTCCACGGTCGAGGAACTGGATCCCACATAACTCCACACCCCCAGTTCAGGTAGCCTGGGATCCCTCCATGGCTGAGGAACTAGATCCCACATGATTCCACACCCCCATTCAGGGAGCCTGGGATCCCTCCACGGTCGAGGAACTGGATCCCACATAACTCCACACCCCCAGTTCAGGTAGCCTGGGATCCCTCCATGGCTGAGGAACTAGATCCCACATGATTCCACACCCCCATTCAGGGAGCCTGGGATCCCTCCATGGTCGAGGAACTGGATCCCACATAACTCCACACCCCCAGTTCAGGGAGCCTGGGATCCTTCCATGGTTGAGGAACTAGATCCCACATGACTCCACATCCCCATTCAGGGAGCCTGGGATCCCTCCATGGTAGAGGAACTGGATCCCACATGACTCCACACCCCCATTCAGGGAGCCTGGGATCCCTCCATGGCTGAGGAACTAGATCCCACATGACTCCACATCCCCTTTCAGGGAGCCTGGGATCCCTCCATGGTTGAGGAACTAGATCCCACATGACTCCACACCCCCATTCAGGGAGCCTGGGATCCCTCCATGGTCGAGGAACTAGATCCCACATGACTCCACACCCCCATTCAGGGAGCCTGGGATCCCTCCATGGTCGAGGAACTAGATCCCACATGACTCCACACCCCCATTCAGGGAGCCTGGGATCCCTCCATGGTTGAGGAACTGGATCCCACATGACTCCACACCCCCATTCAGGGAGCCTGGGATCCCTCCATGGTCGAGGAACTAGATCCTACATGACTCCACACCTCCATTCAGGGAGACTAGGATCCCTCCATGGCCGAGGAACTAGATCCGACATGACTCCACACCCCCATTCAGGGAGCCTGGGATCCCTCCATGGTCGAGAAACTAGACCCCACAACTAAGAGTTCGTAGCCCCACTTAAAGGTCTGCATGCGGCAATGAAGACCAGAGATCCCACGTGCCACAGCTAAGACACAGCACAGCCAAAAAAATTAATTTAAAAATTAAAATTAAAAAATAGAACATAAGTAATCTACTTTTTTGGGCTCCAAAATCACTGCAGATGGTGACTGCAGCCATGAAATTAAAAGACGCTTACTCCTTGGATGGAAAGTTATGACCAATCTTGATAGCATATTGAAAAGCAGAGACATTACTTTGCCAACAAAGATTCGTCTAGTCAAGGCTATGGTTTTTCCAGTGGTCACGTATGGATGTGAGAGTTGGACTGTGAAGAAAGCTGAACGCCGGAGCATTGATGCTTTTGAACTGTGGTGTTGGAGAAGACTCTTGAGAGTCCCTTGGACTGCAAGGAGATCCAACCAGTCCATTCTGAAGATCAGCCCTGGGTGTTCTTTGGAAGGAATGATGCTAAAGCTGAAACTCCAGTACTTTGGCCACCTCGTGGGAAGAGTTGACTCATTGGAAAAGACTCTGATGCTGGGAGGGATTGGGGGCAGGAGGAGAAGGGGACGACAGAGGATGAGATGGCTGGATGGCATCACTGACTTGATGGACATGAGTTTGAGCAAACTCCGGGAGTTGGTGAAGGACAGGGAGGCCTAGCGTGCTGCAATTCATGGGGTTGCAAAGAGTCGGACACGACTGAGCTGAACTGAATCTACTATATTTATCTTTGTTCTAGATTTATGTATTTTTGTTCTAAAATATAAGTATTCTACTATAACATAGTGTACTAGCAATGTAGTGATACAACAGAGTATTCCACTCTAATCAGGACTTAAAGGCAAAGCAGGGTGCTTACAAAACGGAGGCATTAGTTACCCCTTAAAGTAAAAGTAAGAAGATTCAGTGTTAGAACTAACAAGCTTTGATCAGAGACAACTGGTTTTGAATCCCAACTCATTCAGAATCAAGGTGTGTGACCAGCAGGGAAGTTCTTGAACCTCTTTAAGCTTCAGTTTCCTTACCTCTAAAATGAGTATCAAGTACACAGTCTGAAAACTGAAAGAGTTAACAAGCCTGAGGGCACACCATAGGCTCAAAAAATAGCAGTGATTACTACCATGAGATCAAGCTATCTGTGAAAGAAGCCCACATCCAAATATGGTCTAAAAATGGGTGATTGAGAGGCATCTAAGTCCCATCACTCTTCTGAGTGCTTAGCTACAGGAAAATAGATCTGCTGGAAACAACAGCAGTAGCTCCATAGAAAAGGTGTTCACAGAAGGGATGCAGTCTGGGTGGAATGGAGGACATCTGGAAACACAGGGTCAAGATTTTAACAGTAGTTATCCAACTCTGTTAGACAAAGAGGAAAAGAGATACTGAGCCTAGATGAGTCGCAGCACAAGGACACCCGTCGAGGAGTAGGGAAAATCCTCCAGGATCTACCACCAGCGTCCTTAAAACATCATCCCCACAAGTCCACTCCCTTTGCTGATTCCACTATCACTGAGCAATATTCTGTCTATTACTGTGTCCTTCCTAGTACTTAACCCCAGAAAGTGGGATCTCTAAATGGAAGAAAGAAATATCAGGATAGAAGAAGGGCATATTCTCTGGAGATCAATAAATTGTTACTTTTAGTAAAATCAGATGTGCAGTGTTATTAATGTTAATTTAATTCACATGAACCAGACTTGACGCGCCTGATTGAGTTAAGCAAAAAATGGCCAAAAAATCGGGATACTTTGCTTTCAGACAACGGGGAGACATTCCAGCGCAAGGAACTGACTGTTTTGCTGTGAAAACCTGTCCAGCTGGCCAGCCCACCTGCCCCCAGGACATCTCAACTCTGACGATATGTCCTCAATGCCAGCCAGTAGAGCACAACCTGAACGACCCGGCTTAATGAGTCCCATCTTTGGAAAGATCAGTCATGAGACACCATCTGTCTCACACCCAAAATGAGAAGAATCTCAAGATAACGTGAGACATCTTACTGAAGGCCTTCCCAGGTGACTCAGTGGTAAAGGACCTGTCTGCCAATACAGGAGATGCAGGTTCTATCCCTGGGTCAGGAAGACCATGCCATGCCTGAAGGAGGGCATGGCAACCCGCTCCAGTATCCTTGCCTGGAGAATCCCATGGACAGAACAGACTTTGGACATGACTGAGTGACAGCGACTGAGCTCACTGCACAGACAACAGAGTCACACGTTTGTCACTAGACGAGTCCAAATAGACGCAGCAACACACAGCCGCTCTGTCAGTGAAGAGCTTTTAGACTACTTATGAAATCAAGAAATCTTCCCTGCAAACACAAATTTTCATTGTTTATCACATTCATAGCCTAGACATATGCCCCTTGTATGGTCAAATTTGGAGCGGCTGTGAGGAGATACCCCACGTCCAAGGGCAGAGAAGCCCCAGAAAGATGGTAGGAGGGGTAAAATCACATTTAGAGTCAAACCCCACACCCACCAGAGATGCTCAGAGGGCTCAAACATACCTTGTGTGCACTAAGACCCAGGAGAAAGGAGCAGTGACCCCACAAGACACTGACCCAGACTTGCCCATGGGTGTCCAGGAGTCTCTGGTAGAGGCGTGGGTCGGCAGTGGCCTGCTGCAGGGCTGGGGCAGTGAGTATAGCAATGCATGCATGCGACCTTTTGCAGGAGGTCTCCATTATCTTCATTACCTCCACCACAGTTTGGCATCAGGTAAATAATACAGCCCCACCCATCAACAGAAAATTGGATGAAAGATTTACTGAGCATGGCCCCGCCCATCAGAACAAGACCCACTTTCCCCCTCAGTCAGTCTCTCCCATCAGGAAGCCTCCATAAGCCTCTTATCCTTCTCCTTCTGAGGGCAGACAGACTGAAAACCACAATCACAGAAAAGTAGCCAATCTGATCACATGGACCACAGCCTTGTCTAACTCAGTGAAACTATGAGCCATGCGGTGTAGGGCCACCCAAGACGGACAGGTCATGGTGGAGAGTTCTGACAAAACATGGTCCACTGGAGAAGGGAATGGCAAACCATTTCAGTATTCTTGCCTTGAGAACCCCATGAACAGTATGAAAAGGCAAAAAGATAGGACACTGAAAGATGAACTCCCCAGGTCAGTAGGTGCACAATATGCTACTGGAGAGCAGTGGAGAAATAACTCCAGAAAAAATGAAGAGATGGAGACAAAGCAAAAACAATACCAAGTTATGTATGTGACTGGTGATGGAAGTAAAGTCCGATGCTTTAAAGAGCAGTATTGCATAGGAACCTGGAATGTTAAATGTATGAATCAGGCAAATTGGAAATGGTCAAATGGGAGATGGCAAGAGTGAACATCAACATTTTAGGAATCAGCAAACTAAAATGGACCGGAATGGGTGAATTTAACTAAGATGACCATTATATCTATTGCTGTGGGAAAGAATTCCTTAGAAGAAATGGAGTAGCCATCTTGGTCAACAAAAGAGTCTGAAATGCAGTACTTGGATGCAATCTCAAAAACGACAGAATGATCTCTGTTCATTTCCAAGGCAAACCATTCAATATCACAGTAATCCAAATTTATGCCCCAACCAAAAATGCTGAAGAAGTTGAACAGTTGTATAAAGACTTACAAGACCTTCTAGAACTAACACCCAAAAAAGATGTCCTTTTCATTATAGGGGACTGGAATACAAAACTTGAAAGTCAAGAAATACCTGGAGTAATGGGCAAATTTGGCTTTGGAGTACAGAATGAAGCAGGGCAAAGGCTAATAGGGTTTTGCCAAGAGAACACACTGGTCATAGCAAATACCCTCTTCCAACAACACAAGAGAAGACTCTATACATGGACATCACCAGATGGTCAACACCGAAATCAGATTGATTATATTCTTTGCAGCCAAAGATGGAGAAGCTCTATACAGTCAGCAAAAACAAGACCGGAAGCTGACTGTGGCTCAGATTATGACCTTATTGCCAAATTCAGACTTAAATTGAAGAAAGTAGAGAAAACCACTAGACCATTCAGGTATGCCCTAAATCAAATCCTTTATGACTATACAGTGGAAGTGAGAAATAGATTCAAGGGATTAGATCTGATAGACAGAGTGCCTGATGAACTATAGATAGAGGTTTATGACATTGTACAGGAGGCAGTGATCAAGACCATCCCCAAGAAAAAGAAATGCAAAAAGGCAAAATAGTTGTCTGAAGAAGCCTTACAAATATCTATGAAAAGAAGAGAAGCAAAAGGCAAAGGAGAAAAGGACAGATATACCCATTTGAATGCAGAGTTCCAAAGAATAGCAAGGAGAGATAAGAAAGCCTTCCTCAGTGATCAATGCAAAGAAATAGAGGAAAACAAAAGAATAGGAAAGGCTAGAGATCTCTTCAAGAAAATTAGAGATACCAAGGGAGCATTTCATGCAAAGATGGGCACAATAAAGGACAGAAATGGTATGGACCTAAAAGAAGCAGAAGATATTCAGAAGAGGTGGCAAGAATACACAGAAAACTATACAAAAAAGATCTTCATAACCCAGATAATCACTATGGTGTGATTATTCACCTAGAGCCAGACATCCTGGAGTACAAAGTCAAGTGGGCCTTAGGAAGCATCACTATGAACAAAGCTAGTGGAGGTGATAGAACTCTAATTGAGCTATTTCAAATCCTAAAAGATGATGCTGTGAAAGTGCTGCACTCAATATGCCAGCAAATTTGGAAAACACAGCAGTGGCCACAAGACTGGAAAAGGTCAGTTTTCATTCCAATCCCTAAGAAAGGCAATGCCAAAGAATGCTCA
>NW_011495075.1:4164046-4165459 GCF_000754665.1 Bison bison bison
ATTGTCACCCTGCTTATTTAACTTACATGCAGAGTACATCATGAGAAACGCTGGGCTGGATGAACCACAAGCTGGAATCAAGATTGCCAGGAGAAATATCAATAACCTCAGATATGCAGATGACACCACCCTTATGGCAGAAAGTGAAGAGGAACTAAAAAGCCTCTTGATGAAAGTGAAAGAGGAGAGTGAAAAAGTTGGCCTAAAGCTCAGCATTCAGAAAACTAACATCATGGCATCCAGCCCCATCACTTCATGGTAAATAGATGGAGAAACAGTGGAAACTGGCAGACTTTATTTTGGGGGGCTCTAAAATCACCGCAGATGGTGACTGCATGAAATTAAAAGATGCTTGCTCCTTGGAAGAAAAATTATGACCAACCTAGACAACTTATTACAAAGCATAGACATTACTTTGTCAACAAAGGTCCATCTAGTCAAAGCTATGGTTTTTCCAGTAGTCGTGTATGGATGGGAGAGCTGGACTATAAAGAAAGCTGAGCTCTGAAGCATTGATGCTTTTGAACTGTGGTGTTGGAGAAGACTCTCGAGAGTCCATTAGACAGCAAGGAGATCCAACCGGTCTATCCTAAAGGAAATCAGTCCTGAATATTCACTGGAAGGACTGATCCTGAAGCTAAAACTCCAGTTCTTTGGCCACCTGATGTGAAGAACTGACTCATTTGAAAAGACCCTGATGCTGGGAAAGATTAAAGGTGGGAGGAGAAGGGGATGACAGAGGATGAGATAATTGGATGGCATCATCAACTCGATGGTCATGAGTCTGAGTAAACTCCGGGAGTTGGTGATGGACAGGGAAGCCTGGCGTGCTGTGGTTCATGGGGTCGCAGAGAGTTGGACACGACTGAGTGACTGAACTGAACTGAATGGTCAAATTTATCGGAAATCTTTTGTAATGAAATTGACATACTTAAATACACATTTACTAAACTAGTGTTAATGTGTTCAGAGATAAAAATGAACTTCCCTTTAGCACTGTGCACGATTTCAGGTCATTGCACTAAAGAGAGATGGGGGTTCAGAAGGCAACTAGACCTCTGTTTACCAGCAGGGAGCTCTAGGCATTTTCACTCTGTGCCCCTCAAAAGGCTTTTGAACATGAACAGTGACACTCTGGTGAGATGAGCCAGACTGAACTAGCAATTAACTATGATATACGATCCTCCCCCCCATCCTCTCAAGTCTCAGGAGATAGATTACTCAACGTGTCAACAGAAACAGAGTCATGCAGAAATTGAACTGCTATGCAAACCGTACATCTGCTCAGGTCCCACTCAAATCAAGCTCATGACACACAGGCTTCCCTAGCCGTCCCTCCTGGGGTGTTGCCCAGCCCACAGCCTTCTCAGACACCTTCTGGTGCCCACCTGCCCGCAGGGAGCACTTGCCCTG
>NW_011495075.1:4165559-4165734 GCF_000754665.1 Bison bison bison
TGCACCCCGCAGAAATACACCCCTTCTGGCATGCTGGGGCCATGTATGTCCCGTGTATGTCCCGTGTATGTCCCCTGTATGTCCCGTGTATGTTCCCTGTATGGCCCATGTATGGCCCGTGTATGGCCCGTGTATGGCCCATGTATGGCCCATGTATGGCCCATGTATGGCCCAT
>NW_011495075.1:4165854-4167908 GCF_000754665.1 Bison bison bison
AGGGAAAGAGACCTAAGGACCCAGTATCATCTCACTTTCAGCCCCTCTGACTCCACTGTATTTCCTTCTTCCTGTTCCATTTTCCCTTAGGTTAGTTGTAGGAAATTCTGTAACTTAGCCTTGTCTCAGCTTTTTCTTTCCTTCCTCTTCCTCTTTAAGCGTACGTGTGTGAGTCATGTCTGACTCTTTGCAACCCCAAGGACTGCAGCCCGCCAGGCTCCTCTGTCCATGGGATTCTCCAGGCAAGAATCCTGGAGTGGGTTGCCATTCCTTTCTCCAGGGACTCTTTCTGATCCAGGGATCGAGCCCTTGTCTCCTGCGTCTCTTGCACTGGCAGGCGGGTTCTTTACCACTAGTGCCACCTGGGAAGCCCTCCTCTTTGAGACACTGTACCAAATCCCTCCCCACCCTCTCCCACCTGGTGACGCACACGCCCCCCTGAAATAACCCATCACTTTCCAACCACCTCCTTCTCTTCGTTTACCCTTAGCAACCTTTGAAAATGTTTCCACAGGTGTCTATCGAAGCAGTAAATGAGGCAACGGTGAAACAATCCTTGGTTTTCACTTCTCTCCTGCATTCGGGGCTTTGAGGCCCCTCGGCTTAAAAGTATTTCCTTTTAAAATCGACTTGAAGTTTAATCAGAACCAGAAACATACAACCAAGAGACGACAACCACCATGCCAGCAGCACTTTGATTCCTGGTTCGTCTATGTCTGCTGTGCTTGTTTCCAACTGTTAAAAAAGAAAAAGAAAAGGCTTTCTATCTGACTTTCCATATTTTTTAATGATTTAGCACGCTGACCTGCCAGAAAGCCCAAAGCTCCAAAACCCTAATAAGGCCTTAGAACAATAGTCTCTGCCCAGAACATACTTTGCCTCCAGAGCAACTGAGTCAGCCGGCCCCCTCAGTCTCACCTCCCCTAAGAAGCTGCACTGCTTCCAATCCCTCCAACGCAGAAGGGAGGCCTGCGTTCTCAAGCCCACAACCAGAGAATTCCAAGGATAAGTCAAGCCGATGCAAAGAACTAGCAAAAAGACAGCACCAACCTTTGACACATCATGGATTAGTTTTTTAAATACATGAACACCAGTGCTTTAAATTTTTGAATCTTACCTTTTCTTTAGACCGAGAGCTCATGAGTCTTCAGAGTGAGATTTCATGCAACTGTTGCACGTGAAGTTGAAGATCATGGAAGTTTATATACATATATATATAAGAAGGAGTGAGGTATCCCCTGGTCACTGCACTGTGATGAAATTTTCTGGTGGGCCTTTGGCCAGGAGAATGCTCTCTGCCTCTCTGCCAGGTGAAAACCATCTGCCAGGTCACGCTCTGTACGTACCAAACCCTAATTGCCATCCGGTGTTTAAGAGCTATTAGGCAGATGAACTAACACCCAAAAAAATGTCCTTTTCATTATAGGAGACTGGAATGCAAAAGTAGGAAGTCAAGAAACACATGGAGTAACAGGCAAATTTGGCCTTGGAATACAGAATGAAGCAGGGCAAAGACTAATAGAGTTTTGCCAAGAAAATGCACTGGTCATAACAAACACCCTCTTCCAACAACACAAGAGAAGACTCTATACATGGACATCACCAGATGGTCAACACCGAAATCAGATTGATTATGTTCTTTGCAGCCAAAGATGGAGAAGCTCTATACAGTCAGCAAAAACAAGACCAGGAGCTGACTGTGGCTCAGACCATGAACTCCTTATTGCCAAATTCAGACTTAAATTGGAGAAAGTAGGGAAAACCACTAGACCATTCAGGTATGACCTAAATCAAATCCCTTATGATTATACAGTGGAAGTGAGAAATAGATTTAAGGGCCTAGATCTGATAGATAGAGTGCCTGATGAACTATGGACTGAGGTTCATGACATTGTACAGGAGACAGGGATCAAGACCATCCCCATGGAAAAGAAATGCAAAAAAGCAAAATGGCTGTCTGAGGAGGCCTTACAAATAGCTGTGAAAAGAAGAGAAGTGAAAAGCAAAGGAGAAGGAAAGATATAAGCTTCTGAATGCAGAGTTCCAAAGAATAG
>NW_011495075.1:4169026-4169160 GCF_000754665.1 Bison bison bison
TTCTGCTTTATTGACTATGCCAAAGCCTTTGACTATGTGGATCACAATAAACTGTGGAAAATCCTGAGAGATGGGAATACCAGACCACCTGATCTGCCTCTTGAGAAATTTGTATGCAGATCAGGAAGCAACAG
>NW_011495075.1:4169260-4173098 GCF_000754665.1 Bison bison bison
ACAGAGTCAAGGCTATGGTTTTTCCACAGGTCATGTATGGATGTGAGAGTTGGACTGTGAAGAAAGCTGAACACCGAAGAATTGATGCTTTTGAACTGTGGTTGGAGAAGACTCTTGAGAGTCCCTTGGACTGCAAGGAGATCCAGCCAGTCCATTCTGAAGGAGATCAGCCCTGGGATTTCTTTGGAAGGAATGATGTTAAAGCTGAAACTCCAGTCCTTTGGCCACCTCATGCGAAGAGTTGACTCATTGGAAAAGACTCTGATGCTGGGAGGGATTGGGGGCAGGAGGAGAAGGGGATGACAGAGGATGAGATGGCTGGATGGCATCACTGACTCTTTGGACGTGAGTCTGAGTGAACTCCGGGAGTTGGTGATGGACAGGGAGGCCTGGCGTGCTGCGATTCATGGAGTCACAAAGAGTCGGACACGAATGAGCGACTGAACTGAACTGAGGCAGATGACACTGACCTTCTTTTATTCTCCTAAAAGAAAAAAAAGGACATCAGCTTTATATTCGATAAAACTAAAAGTATTAATCATTCAGTTGTGCCCAACTCTTTGTGACCCCATGGACTATACAGCCTACCAGGCTCCTCTGCCCATGGGATTTTGCAGGCAGGAATCCTGGAGTGGGTAGCCATTCCCTTCTCCGGGCATCTTTCCGACTCAGGGACTGAACCTGGGGTCTCCTGTGTTGCAGGCAGAGTCCGTACTGTCTGAGCCTCCAGAAAGTGTTTTACAAAAGCTACAACCAGAGAGAGCTCTAGAGCAAACGATGGGTAGGGCTCCGTGGTGGTGTTTCTAGGCTAAAGTATTCAGAATGGGTGGGAGAGGCTGGGCTAATCCAGACTAGGAGCTGTGGGAGTGGCCTCCAGGCACCTGGTTTTACTGTTAATGACTTCCCAGAAGACATTCGCACTTTCTTTGCTGCCCTCTGTGGAAATAATCCCAAAGAGAAATCCCAGCCACCGGGCACTCTTAGATGTTATTTCAACTCCTATTAATTAACGAATCCTCCCTGTTGGTCAGAGGCCTCCCTGTAAATGAGGTTTGGAGGATCCTGGACAGGACGGACACAGTCTCCGTTTTCAGAACCTCTCTCTCTGGCCCCCTCCTCCTCCCCCACCAGCTCACTTCCTCTGCTACCAGGACTCCATCGACTTTTCGCTGGCGGAGAGAACCTCAATCCACGGAGTCTTTTCAAGGGTCCTGGGCACCCCCTCTCGTCACTCTTCCACCAAAAGGGCTCAGTTTCCGACGTGCACTGTGGCCACTGCTCCCTGGGCCAGCCCACCCTCTGGAGCCCCCGACACCCCGCCTTGCTCCCCTGGCCAAGCTCCAGCTCCTGCTGAGCCCATGCCTGCACCTGCTCATGACCTGCTGAGCCAGGCTGGGCTCCGTTTACATCCACCACCTTGACCTCCCTCTGTGGGGGCCCTTCCTCTGGTCGGCAACCCTCCAACCCTTCCCCAGCCTGCAGGTTCTCTGTTCTCCCAACCGGCTGATTCCTCTCTCCTTCTTCATCAAACTTCCAACCCCCACCTTCCTCGTTTTCTCTCCCTTCTGATCCCCTCGCCTCCTTCCCACTGAGAAAACTGAAGTGATCAGTAGAGAATCTCCACCAGCCGTGGTCATGACATGGACCCACCACCACACCTGAGTCGGGTTCAGTCCTGGGGTGGGGAAGATGCCCTGGAGGAGGGAGGGCACAGCAACCCATTCCAGTGTTCTTGCCTGGAGAATCCCGTGGACAGAGGATTCTGGTGGGCTGAACCTCCCCTGGTTCTCCATTTCTGTCTGCTCTTTTCCGTGACTCAGTCACACTCAGGACGTCTCAGGCTTCTCAGGTGGCTCAGTGGTAAAGAATCTGCCTGCGACGTAGGAGACGTGGGTTCGACCCCTGGGTCAGGCAGGTCCCCTGGATTGGGACATGGCGACCCACTCCAGGATTCTTGCCATGGACAGAGGAGCCTGATGGGCTACAGTCCGTGGGATCACAAAGAATCAGACACAACTGAGTGACTAACCCTTCACAGGAGAGTTACATAAGGCCTCTTCCCTGATTGGCACCGCACTCAGGTCTTGGGTGGTACCCTTTTTCTTGTCTTTAAAGCAGTAATAGAGAAAAGTCTTAGAAGCTCACCTTTGGGCTGGTGGGACTGCTGATTGTTAGGAACGAGGAGCAAAGTAATCCTTTGGCCACCTGATGAGAGGAGCAACTCACTGGAAAAGCCCCTGATTCTGAGAAAGACTAAGAGGAGAAGGGGATGACAGAGGATGAGATGGTTGGATGGCATCATCGACTCAATGGATGTGAGTCTGAGTAAGCTCCAGGAGACAGTGAAGGACAGGGAGGCCTGGCGTGCTGCAGTCCATGGGGTCACAAAGAGTTGGACACAACCGAGCAACTGAACAGCAACAACTGGAGCAAAGAGCAGACCGTCGTGCTGATCTCACGGGGCCTGTGTTCCTCTGCTCAGGCTGCCGTGACAAAGCACCGTAAACCTGGTGACCTCAACAACAGAAATGTGTCTCTCTGTTCTTCGTGGAGGTCCTGGCTGAGTCGATCCAGGTGAGGGCTCCCTCCTCCTGCAGGCGGCCGCCTCCTCCCCCACAGCGTCCCGAGGCCTGTCCTCGGGGTGGCCTGTGAGGAAGAGAGAGAGAGCACACTGCTGTCTCTTGTCATGAGGACCCAGTCCTGTTACACCAGGGCCCACCCTGAAGACCTCATTTGACCCTCAATACTTTCTTAGCCACCCTGTCTCCAACGACAGCTACACGGAGATTAGGGCTCCAATATGTGAACTCAGAGGGATAAACAATCTATGACATGACCATATTGGGTTGTCTTGCCTTTCAGCCTAGAACAGAGTAAACCAAGTTCCATTTTCCTTCATGAGTCAGGGTGTATGTGGATTCAATTCCTAGAATATCCTTTTTTTTGTTGTTGTTCCCAGTGCTATACAGTGCTGTGCTAAGTCGCTCAGTCATGTCCAACTCTCTGCAACCGCATGGACTGTAGCAGGCCAGGTTCCTCTGTCCACGGGATTCTCCAGGCAAGAATACTAGAGTGGGTATCCTATCCCTCCTCCAGGGGATCTTCCCAATTGAACTGGGTTCGATTCCCGCATTGCAGGTGAACTCTTTACCAGCTGAGCTACCGGGGAAGCCCGTGCTACAGAGTAGGTCCTTGTTGTTTATCTGTTTCAAATATAGTCGTGTATATCTGTTAATTCTAAACTTCCTAGGATATCGTTTTGTTTGTCCTCACATGCAGTACCTTTTAGTTCAGTTCAGTTCAGTCGCTCAGTCATGTCCGACTCTTTGTGACCCCATGAACCACGGCACACCAGGCCTCCCTGTCCATCACCAACTCCCGGAGTTCACTCAGACTCATGTCCATCGAGTCAGTGATGCCATCCAGCCATCTCATCCTCTGTCATCCCCTTCTCCTTCTGCCTCCAATCCTTCCCAGCCTCAGAGTCTTTTCCAATAAGTCAAGTCTTCACACGAGGTGGCCAAAGTACTGGAGTTTCAGCTTTAACATCATTCCTTCCAAAGAAATCCCAGGGCTGATCTCCTTCAGAATGGACTGGTTGGATCTCCTTGCAGTCCAAGGGACTCTCAAGAGTCTTCTCCAACCACAGTTCAAAAGCATCAAATCTTCGGCGCTCAGCCTTCTTCACAGTCCAACTCTCACATCCATACATGACCACAGGAAAAACCATAGCCTTGACTAGACGGACCTTTGTTGGCAAAGTAATATCTCTGCTTTTCAATATGCTATCTAGGTTGGTCATAACTTTCCTTCCAAGGAGTAAGCGTCTTTTAATTTC
>NW_011495075.1:4173510-4202517 GCF_000754665.1 Bison bison bison
GGGTGACAATATACAGCCTTGACGTACTCCTTTTCCTATTTGGAACCAGTCTGTTGTTCCATGTCCAGTTCTAACTGCTGCTTCCTGACCTGCATACAGCAATACCTTTTAAATGGGTATAATTATGCTTTTCCTTCCTGACGTGACTACTATGGTCCTATTTAATACTGCAATCTGTCACAACATCTCATTCACAAAAACAAAATGAACACACAGCCTGGCAACTGAGTTTCAAGGCTCCACGCACGATCTGCTTCCTTGGTAATAGCTAAGCAGTCCAAGACATACAAGTGGCGTTTCTGACGCCGTGAATCCATCTGCCAGCATTCGCTCTGCTCAGGCACAGACGCAGACGTGCCAACCACAAAAGAAACCTGAGACACCGTCCCCGGTGCCAGAAGCTCGTGATCTTAGAGAGGAGACAGGATTTGCACAGAACACAGTTGCGAAACCAGGACAAGACGCGCTAGAGTGAAGTGACACAGAAGGTGTCACTCACAGTACGTGCTGCGGAAACGCAGAGGTTGTCTGGGGAACCCAGACTAAGTGAAGCCTGTTGGTGGCATTTCTGTGTATAAAAATAGGGTCAGATTTTTTCAGTCTCAGGGAATTTTGATCAAATATACCATGCAAATTTCAAAAACAAACAAACAAAAAACTATACTGACCAGGAGAAGAGGAGCATCCTACAATAGCCCTTCTTGCTAACCAGGGAGGAAAAGGTACTCCTTCCCCACTCTGAGACATCTATCTCATTGAAGGGGAAAAAAGACAGAAAAGGACTGAGTTCTGGTAAGAATGAAGGCCTCTCCTTGTATACTCCTTCCAAAATCGGGACAAAATTATCGGTACCCAGAAGGAATTTACACAGCAGACAAGCCGTTGTCTTGTTGAATAGATGCATAGGAGAGCAGGATTCTTCCCTAAATATTGCTTTCACCCTTGAGAATGGGCCATGGAGGTTTTGAGGTCTTTTGGGGAAGAAAAAAAAGACTCCCCCTACCTCACTTACTGGAATGGATATAAAACCTTTGACAAATTTCAGAGCACAAGGTTTACAGTATGAACACGTGAACTAAAACATGCCTAAAATTATCTAGTCACATAAAAGAACTCGAGCCTTCTTTAATTCAATTTCATGTTGAGTGTTCATGACACAAAGGGAGTGATGCAAAATTTTATGTTTTGTGATACTGGAAAGTATCATATTTATGAAGGGCTGTATTCTAAAAGCAGGAGTTTCCCCGGCACCCAAGCCCAGTAGCTGTGTTTCTCAAGCCCTTGGTGACAGCGGGCTGCTGAGACTCTGCCTCCCGCTTATGTGAGGGGCACCCTGTCACTTCTCAAGGCGCCTTCCTTTCTTCAGTCCTTGTGTCCTGAGCAAGGCACTGTCTGTCTGCTGTGGCCCTGATCACTTTGCAAATCATCTCTGAAAATGGCTTGATTCAACCGTGGCTGTACAGTCCGTGCAGACGATAGTGATGTTTTTAGCACCTTGAATAAAAAAGTAGAGTCTTAATGGGCTGTGAGAACATGTTCCAAGACCTGCTTTTATCACCTAAAAAACAAGCCTTAAAAAGGTTTGGCCTTCGTGGTCCTACCATTTCTACCAACCTCTTACTAGAGACAGTAGCGGCAGAAATGGAGCAGATACTAATTCCCAGTACCCGGTGCCTTACAGGAGGCGCCTTTGGCTTTTCCTGGGACCATTATCCCCCTATAAATGAGGCGGGTAATAAACAGTGGATGAAAAACCAAAATAGGTACAACCTGGCCCCACACAAGAGAAGTGTTCCCAGCCAACTCTCACTTATACTCAGGTGCATTCCCTTCATTTCCTGTTTACTTTTATATTCTTCTTTTATATGAACCTGGATTCCAGTTAAGTTGACTTAATCTCCTGACATATTGCTCTATCTGTCCCTCTTTCGTATATTTTTTCATCCTACTCCATCTTGAAAATTCAACCCGTCAGCCCTTCTTGAATCCCCTTAAAAGGGAAGGAAAGTGAAGTCGCTCAGTCGTGTCCAACCCTTTGTGACCCCATGGACTATAACCTACCAGGCTCCGCTGTGCATGGGATTTTCCAGGCAAGGGTACTGGAGTGGGGTGCCATTTCCATCTCCAGGGGATCTTCCTGACCCAGGGATCAAACGCAGGTCTCCCACATTGCAGGCAGATGCTTTACTGTCTGAGCCACCAGGGAAGCCTTAAGAATTCCCCTTAAGGCTTACTTTAAATCCCATGAACTGTTTCCAAGATCATCTCAGCCAGATACCAACAGCAATTACCAACAGCAATTACTGGCCCTAAAATTGGCATAGCAACCAGTTACTGATATTGACAAAAGATAACAGATCATGGCATGTCTTTTCCGGTTCTTGCATCCACAATTTTTTTAAGTCTATTTTTTACATCAAATGTCTCTTATCTACTATATGCAGCTGAACAAAATTATTATCAATTTCTGGAAGACAGTTGACCATCTCACAATCATGTATTCTATTCCCTGGAGCGATGTCCTCCAACTGTGGTCCCTGGGTCCAGCAACATCAGCATCACCTTGGAATTTGTCAGAAATGTAAATTCTTCCGTGACACCCAAGACCTCCTGAATCAAAAATTCAGGAATTGGGGCCCAGCAAGCTGGGCTTTAACGAGCCTCCAGGTTATTCTGACGCTGAAGTTGAAGAACCGGAGCCCTGGAGCATCTAATACTGTGCCCTCAACTTCCTGTTATTTATTCGACCCACATTCGTTCCATAAATATTTATAGGGTGTCTAGCACATGCCAGGTGCGATGCTGGGCATACAGCGTGAGAGGAGAAATGTCCCCGGCCTCCTGAGTGTGCAGGCAAGTTAGGGAGATTGGAGTTAATTAAGTAATCTCACAAATAAATATACAGTGGCAGCTGTCAGCAGCTGTGGGAAGGAAAGTTAGGTGATACTGTGGAGCCTTGTGGCGGAGAATTGATCTTGTCAGAGGCGTGCTTCGGAGAAAGCCTCGCTCAGGCTCAAAAGGAAGGATGAGTGTGTGCTGGAGAGGCTGAGGCACACTCGGGCGGAGGGCACAGTGCGTGCAAAGGCCCAGCTCAGAGGAGACCGCAGCCCGCGAGGCTGGAGCGCAGGGTCAGAGGGCGCACAGCTAGAGGCGGGCCTTCCGTCCCGAATTATTCAGCCAGAAACGGGCCTTTTTTTCTGAAATGATGGAGAGCAATTTAAGAAAGGTTCCGAGCAGGAGGAGGGGCAGGGAGGGTTGTGTCGAGCCGGTCACACAGCTCGGAAAGTGAGTGAGGAGAGCAGACAGAGCCTCAGACCTGGGGGAGGCATGCTCCGACCACAGAGCTGGCGAAGGGAGGCATGGATTTGACAAATACTCCGGAGTAAAAGCTGACAGAATGTGATGAAGAATTGGCTATGGGAGATAAAACTAAGCGTTTAAAAAGAAATGTTGGGAAAGGTGTGGAGAAAAGGGAACACTCTTACACTGTTGGTGGGAATGTAAGTTGGTAGAGCCATCATGGAAAACAGTATAGAGATTCACAAAAAAAAACTGAAAATAGAACCATCATATGATCCAGGGATCCCACTCCTGCGTATTCATCAAAAAAAAGAAAGAAAACACTAATTTAAAAATATATATGTTCCCCAGTGTTCATAGCAGACCTGTTTACAAAAGCCAAGACAGAAACAATCTAAATGTCCATCAGCTGGCGAATGGATAAAGCAGCCAGTGGCACACACACAGTGGGATATGACTCAGCAGTAACAAAGAGGAGAATTTCGACATTTGCAGCAACATGGATGAACTGTTAATGGAGGGCATCATGCTAAGTTTTATAAGTCAGACAGAGAAAGACAAATATTGTATGATATTGCTTATACGTGGAATCTAAAAATACAGCAACTAGTGGATATAACAGAAAAATAAGTAGATTCACAGATACAGAGAACAGATACAGGTGGTGTTAGCGATTTGACAAGAACGGAGTAGATCTGAGGAGTTGTTGCCAAGGGTGGGGAAAAATTGATCACAGGAATTCTTGGATGGCCAGGGAATCTTGAGGCTCATATTGTGACTTTCTCACAACATCCATCTGACCTATTGTGCAAATCTCTCCAGAAGAGCTCAGCTGTTTGACTTCAGTTGAGGAAAAAAATAGAGGCTCATCCAAGTCTGACTTTTGGTCATTCAAATGTGATGAAAAGATGGAGTGAGAGAACTGAGATTGTTAGCAAAAGCGTGTAAATGAGTGAATGAATAATGGAAAAATTCTACTTCATGAATATTTCATACTCGGTGCCTTGGAAACTCACATATGAAAACAACCGCAGCCAGGCCATGTTCCATAGGACGTGTGTCATCATAACCCACGCTTGGTCTTCTAAGCTTGCTTGAAGGCAGCCCTCATCTAGCCGTTGGCATGTGGGCTGTCGCCTCCCCTCTCCCTGTGCTCCATCTGATGAGCCGAAATTGCAGTGAGCTTGACTCTAGCATCCAGGGCTGACCCTGGGGAAGGTTCTAGGATCTCACGACTGGTGACCTGATTGGGAATGAAAGGACCACTGTGACCCTTCCAACACTGCCTGCGTCCAGCAGAGGCTGAAACCAGCCTTGCTTGATCTGCTTCATTGTGGTGATGTGTATCTTCACACTGAGTGAGAGAAAAGCAGGACTATGCCCTGGAAAAGGTTTGCTTTTAAGTGGGAGGGGGAGAGATGGGAAACTCAACAGGCCAGGGGCCATCTGAAAATTCATGAGGAAGTTACACCAAAGTACAGAAATATGAGTTGCTTGTCTACACAGGTCTCCTACCCTTTTCCTTTGATTCCTGCACTGTGAATACCCAAGCAGAAGGCTTATTTTTGAGAGGGAGACAGAGAAAAAGAGGGAGAGAGAGAAATATCCAACTAATGAGGTTCTTATGAGTACACTAAGTTCCCAACACACAAACCTTCCAGTTGTAAAATTTCAAAGAAATTGCAGCTCGCTCTCCATTTCCTATCATTGATGATCCTTCAGCTCTACCATCTCCCACCTCCTCTCCTCCTCTGGTCAGAAACTCTTCTTGCCTGTTCACTCAATGCCAGGCCCTGTGTGCCAGCCTCTGTACTTAATACTGTACTTTTCAGGATATTGTACTGTAAGATTAAAAGTATTTATTTTTTGTGTTTGTTTCTTATGTATTTTTGTGTGAAAGTATTATAAACCTATTACAGTACAGAAGGAAAACCATCACAAACCTAGACAGCATATTAAAAAGCCGAGACATCACTTTGCCAACAGAGGTCCATATAGTCAAAGCTATGGTTTTTCCAGTCGTCATGTAAGGATGTGAGAGCTGGACCATAAAGAAGACTGAGCACTTAACTGATGCTTTTGAATTACAGTGCTGGAGAAGACTCTTAAGAGTCCCTTGGACAGCAAGAAGATCAAATGAGTCTATCCTAAAGGAAATCAACTCTGAATATTCCTTGGAAGGACTGATGCTGAAGCTGAGGCTCCCATACTTTGACCACCTGACATGAAGAGACAACTCATTGGAAAAGATCCTGTCACACTCAATCCGGTCACACTCAATATTGATGAAGGACTCCTAAGATCCTTGCTTTTAGCAGGCTTATATCAATATTTATTAGATAATAAATATTGTTATATTAGAAATTAAAACTGAGTCTCACTTGTGCTTCTGTTTTCAATCTGTTACAACATGTTGTTTTGGTTGCAGTATGTGAAGAACGTTTGAGCTGGTTAGGAAATGTAAGTGGGAAAGAGAGGGCTATTAGCCTTTCAGATCATTTTAGATAGCCTCCTTTGATCCCACCCCCGAACTTGACAATGGTAGCTTCTTAAAGGTTAGTTGCAACATGGGATCTGAAAACCTTACCACAGACTTCTCACACTCTGTACACTCATGAGAGAGTCAGAGTTGAAATGGCAAGTTACATCTTAGTATAATTATGCAAAGAGTTTTGACCTTGCAGAAACCCTGGAAGCATCTAAGGAGCCCCTACCCGACAGTGTTCCCGGCACCATACTTTGAGAACCATTGTTTTGGAATCTCCTCCAGGGAGGTTGCTTGACTCTGAGTGAAACGGATAGATTTAATGATAATATAATGTGTTGGGGCCTCCCAGGGGGCGCTAGTAGTAAAGAACCCACCCACCTACCAATGCAGGAGACATAAGAGACCTGCGTTTGATCCCTGGGTTGGGAAGACCCCCTGGAGGAGGGCATGGCAACCCACTCCAATATTCTTGCCTGGAGAATCCCCAAGGACAGAGGAGCCTGGCGGGCTAGAGTCCATTGTCGCAGACAATGACTGAAGCAACTTAGCACACACGTAATGAGTTAGGATGCTGGAAAAGATTGAAGGCAAGAGAAGAGGGCAACAGAGGATGAGACGGTTAGCTAGCATCACTGACTCAATGCACATGAATCTGAGCAAACTCCAGGAGCCAGTGAAGGACCAGCGAAGCCTGGCGTGCTGCAGTCCATGGAGTCACAGGGTTGGACGTGACATGGCAACCCGTGTGTTAGGTGTCATCAGCTCCATCTCTAAATGACGAGCTTTCATCGATGAGGAATGACCATAGAATTGTGAAGCACTGAAGTGGAAACCAGCACGGAGATCACCCCGTCCAGATCACTGTTTTTAAGAAGAGGATGCAGAGGAGAGCTGAGTCGCATGATAACCCTGAAGCCACCCTCTAGCTTGAGGAAGTCACAGTCCACTGCGGATTGTGGAAAGAACACTGGAAACCTTAATTGTACGGACTGTTTGTATTGCCTTGTGTGTTACTCTCGTCACACACCCCGACAAGAAAACAACACACTCTGGTGCTACTGTAATTCTTTAAATCCTGGAGAAGCAAATATCTTTTTAAAAAATTTATATTATTTTCTAGCTATATGCTTTGGTGTATGTTTGACCTTAAAAGAAGGCAGCTTGGAGTTCCGAAAGACAAGAAAACTGAAGGAAAAAATGAGAAAAAATGAAGAGGAACAACCTTCTATAATCAATATTGTCTTTGAAAATGGTGTCCTTGGACTTGCTCCGCACACAGCCTGTGCAACCATATGTGACCTCCTTGGCCAAGTTTCCAACAGAGACAGAATGTTTCTAAAATAGTAAGATGCTAAGTTATAGTTCCCAGATGATCACAATAGTGTGAAAACATCATATCCCAGTATGGTTTGTCCAGAAGACACGTGTTCCTAGTCTTAGTACTCTGGGTCCACTAACCCATCCTCAGATAAAATCATGTGTTTGCAGGAATGACTACCTCACACTGTGAGCTCCTAGTGAATCTACCTTGAACTGAAACTGATCCAGCTGTTTTCAGAGCCCTGCACCATCCTCCCCCATCTCTCCTCTCACTCTCTCCGCCACCCCAGAGCCAAGGGCTTTCAAATCATGTTTTATAAAACCTCTTCAGAAGCCATGGAGAGAGGTGAGGAGGAGTACAGGGTCTCCAGGTCCTCCACTCAAGCCTCACCCAGAACAGATTCACTCTCTTACATGAGAATTCTGGTAATATCTTGTGTTTTGAAAGCATTTCATGGTAAAATACATGCAGTGATCTCTACAACACTTTAAATCTGTGCAGGTGGAGTTAGGGGTCTCCATGTTCTTCCTCCTAAATTTTCTCTCTTAGGTTCCCATCAGCCTCCCAGCCTCTTGGCATCTTTTCCGTTCTGCCTTTGCCATCCATTGTATTTTTCTATCCCTCCCAGCTTCACACCATCTGCAGATGTGACCAGCTTGACAGCTCTGTCCTAACTCAGTAATAAAAATGCTGAAGACAAAAAAAAAAAAAATGCTGAAGACAACAGAGTCCGTGAACAAGACCCAGGCACCTCCCTCAAGGGTATTAATTCATTAATTGACGCTCTCTGGGATTGAGTTTTCAAACCAATTCCCAACCCGTGCAGCTCCGTCCAACCTTGAGCCCACATGGTGATTCAGATATGTTAAATCAGGTCTGGCAAAACAGACAGACATAAGATGAGTGTATCTGCAGGAGTTGGTTGTCTGAGGACTTCTGTTTGGGGGTGGAGGGGGAAGGAGGATTGGGTGAGGACATCTGAGGGTGCATGGGGAAGATGTTGAAATGATCTCTCTCCCTTCATCAGTCCCAGGGGCAGGCAGCAAAGTCTAGGGGCAGGAGGTCCCCAAGCAGAAGTTGACGAAGGACTCAGACCACAGCCCTGCTCCCACCCCAGGAGACAGAGCAGCTAGGGGTCAGCAGAGGCGTGCACCTTCCTTAGGAGTCTTGAGAAACAGCATCTTGGGAGCAAATGTCCAATTCTCAGAAGGATGCTCTTGTTTGGAAGATACCTGGGGAAACCAGGGCTGGGGAGGGGGACGTGAGGGCACCTCCTTCATGGACCTGCCAGGCGGGCACACGAGCGTGTCTGAGACACCCCCAGGGACGAGTGGAGAGGAGCACGAAGTGGCTCACACTGAGACTGGGGTGACTGAAGTCATGGGAGGCCTCTATGCTCCCAGACTGACAAACCTTGGGTGATGCAGAAATACATACCTTGTAATCAGTACACTTTTCACCCCCAAAAGATATTGAGAAACACTTTACTAGCTTACTGAACTCAGAGCACAAAATCTTTGCTATTTTCTCAAAGATTCCTGACTGCTATTTGTACATGTTTTCTGGGGGTGAAACATTTTTATATAATTGTCATTACTCCCCTGGGTTTAAATTCCTGCTTTTTCAGAGTTGCTAGACTCTTACCAGTCTAAAGAAACATCCCTGTTGCAAAGTGACCTGTGGAAGAAATAGAGGAAGCGAGTGGAATCCTGAAAAAGTTTGATGTTGGAAGCTGTGGCAGAAAAGACCGAAGCCAGTGTTTTCCCAAACTCACCCGGCCACCTGGAGCACAATTATGAAACAACAGATTTTAGAACTCTTCCAGGGAGTAGGGGCGGGGCAAGAACCCCTTCTAGCCAACCCTCCAGGTAAAGTGGAGGGTCAGCTGACTTTTAGAAACAATGGTTTAGGGCAGCTTCTCTTTACATCTATGATAAGACCAAGATCGAGACCGCTGGAGCAGTTCACCCAGGTCCCAGCTCCGTTCACCACTTTTACATTCTCCCGCTCCCAACTACGGCCACCAGAGGTTCACCTGAGTGCTCCTCCACGTTTTTACCAAAACCTTTTAACAGGACCGCTGGACTGGTTCCAAAACCTTGCTGTTTTAGAATAGGCACCTGAAGACCCCAGGCCCACAGCGCAGGTCGGAGGGGCCACGGCCTCCCACACCCCTTCTTTTCTCCACCAGCACAGTCTGTTTTCATCTGTTTCATGTATTCAGTTCTGTAAAAAATTCCCCAAGCAAGGCTCTCTGTAAAAGATGAATTTGAGAGCGACTGACCTGAAACATCGGCAAATCTGATCGTACTTGAAAAGTTCACCTGTCTCAAAACAGAAAAGAAAGAAATGCTTCACAACCTCTTACTTCAGTGTTCATGGGATGGTCATTAAGTCTCGCTGCTACTAAGAAATGGAATATTTCCTGCCATATCAGTAAACAAGGGTTTCGCAGTCAACAGAGATTGCAGCCGCCATGGACAGTGAGCTGGTGAGCCCTGGGGCACTCAGGACCGAGAGGACCAGCCATCAGGCTGCAGCCACTGCCTTCCGTGAGCCCCAAGGGAGCTCAGGATGAGAACAAAGCCAGTCCTGGCCAAGGAGAGCTGAGGGGCTTCTGAAAGGAATGAGTCAGTGGGCCCAGACTCTTGCATCTTCCCATTCACGGAAAAGCACCAAATTCCTTAACTTGGGATAGCTGTCTTCCTTTCATTAACAATAGTCTTTTGATGTTCAGACTGGGGCTTCCCTGGTGGCTCAGATGGTAAAGAATCTGCCTGAAATGCAGGAAACCTGAGTTCGATCCCTGGGTTGGAAAGACCCCTGGAGAAAGGAAGGGCAACCCACTCCAGTATCCTTGCCTGGAGAATCCCATGGACAGAGGACCCCGGTGGGCTTAACAAAATGGAAAGAACTACTGCAGTGATGTAACCCAAAGATTCAAGGCCAGGAGCTCCTGTGTTACCCATGAGGATGCCAAGACTGGTCTCTGGGATTCTCTCCTTATGAGAAATCTACAGTGACCATTGGTGTTGTATGCCCTCCATCCTGGAGAGGTTAACTCCAAGAAGCATTTACTGGTCTCAGAGAAGGAAAGTAAGACTCAGATAAGACCTGCTGGAAAAGTATCTGTTGCCTTTTCCCTGCCTGACATCTTGGAGAATTCTAAGTGCCAGCAGTAATTCTCCAGAATGAAAGCTCAGAATTCAGGTCACTGTCTTCTTCAGCCAATTCTATCCACTGATCCATGAGAGAAGTATCGCTTCTCAACTTAGTTGTTAAAATGCTTATTGAACAGCTACTATTTTCCTAGCACCTATGCCAAGGAAGAAGAGCTATGACAAACCTAGACAGCATATTAAAAAGCAGAGACATCACTTTGTTGACAAAGGTCTATATAGTCAAAGCTATGGTTTTTCCAGTAGTCAGGTACAGATGTGAGAATTGGACCATAAAGAAGGCAGAGTGCCAAGGAATTGATGCTTTTGAACTGTGGTGTTGGAGAAGACTCTTGAGAATCCCTTGGACCGCATGGAGATCCAACTAGTCCATCCTAAAGGAAATCAGTCCTGAATATTCATTGGAAGGACTGATACTGAGGTTGAAACTCCAATACTTTGGCCACCTAATGCAAAGAGCTGACTCATTTGAAAAGACCCTGATGCTGGAAATGATTGAAGGTGGGAAGAGAAGGGGATGACAGAGGATGAGATGGTTGGATGGCCTTACCGACTCCATGGACATGTGTTTGACTAAATTCCCAGAGACAGTGAAGGACAGGGAGGCCTGGTGCACTGAAGTCCTTGGGGTCACAAAGAGTCAGACGACTGAGGGACTACACAAAAAGAATGCAAAGGCAATAGACATATAAGACACCATCCACCTTCTTAAGAAGAACATAATGTTTGAGAAAGAGGAAGTAACACATCCTTCAAGACAAAAATACTCATGTTGAGGATGTGGGCAGTGAGAGTTATGGGGGATCTGGAAGGAAGACTTGGCTTATCACAAGCATTAATGAAGGCAATTTTCATGGGGATAGAATTAGAATAACAAAGAAATGATCATTCTGAGGTTCAAATAAATTGCCATTTATTGAATGCTTTTCATGCCCCAGCTTACCATGTGATGAGATTTAACAAAATATCGAAACTGGAAAAGAACTTGGAAAATATAGAGAGAGATGTTATGTGATTGTTTGAGGCTGGTGACAGCGTTAGTCATTCAGTTGTGTCCAAACCTCTGTGACCCCAGGGACTGTAGCCCTGGGGGGACTGTAGCCAGGCTCCTCTGTGGATGGAGCACCCCAGGCAAGAGCACTGGAGTGGGTTGCCATGCCCTCCTCCAGGGGATCTTCCCAACACGGGGGTCAAACCCAGGTCTTCTGCATCGCAGGCAGATTCCTTACCATCTGAGTCACCATAGGTCGGTAGGTGATTTTCTTTCTTCTGAAATTTTTTCTTGATTAGTATTATATATGCCCAAAGGACAGGGAAAAAAAAAAAGAATTTATAAGATGTAGGCAGATAAGAAGTAATGAGAAATGTTTTATAATTAAAGAAGGGACTGTGGGCAAAAACATGGCAGAATACAGCCTGTGCTACAGACAGTGAAGGGTTCGTGTTGGGGGGAAAAAAGTGAAAAGTAAGACAAATTCTTAGTATGAGGAAGCTTGGCTGTTTCAGAGAGGGATTTATACTTAATCATATCTATACTGGGAACTCATTAGTTTCCTAGAAAGAAGGTACAGCTGAAAGATAATGTTTGGAAAGATTGCCCTTGTAACAGATAGAAAAGATTTTAAGTGGAGAGAGACTGGGTGGGGGGGCAGCGGGGAACCTCACAGAGCTGTGATTGTAGATGAGGAAAGTTAGCAAATAAGAGCTTAAGAGCTTGGACTAGAACCCTGTGCAAGAGGTAGAATGTGACCTTGGGTGGGCCTGCCTATTCACCATGCTGCTTCTTTGCAAATCTGTCACATGTGATTGGAACCAGAAAGAATCTTGGGGACCATCAACCCCACAGCTTCTCAGAATCCCCCACCAGTGTCCCTAAGGGCTGAGGGCACAGCCGCCTAGAAGCCAAAATTTTATGTGAGATAGATTTTGCATTTCAAGCAGCATGCATTTCTTCTGTTGTGTATACCATTTGTTTTGACCTGAAGTTAACATTTAACATCTTTGCCACATCAGAGTAATTATTTGAGAAGAGGTATATTCTCTTCTATTTATCCATGGCCGTGAAAGCCCTCCTCCAGCCGTTCAAATGCGTGACAGCCATACTTCTTTTATTATCTATTTACTTATTTATTGGCTGACCCACACCACATGCAGGATATAGTTCACAGATCAGGGACTGAACCTGTGTCCCCTGCCTTCCAGCAGTGGAAGTGTGGAGTCTTAGCCACTGGATCACCAGGGAAGTCCCAACCAGGCTCTTTTTAAATCCCCACAAAGAAGAGTCATTATCTTCTAGATCATAGGCGTCTATGTTAGTGATAAAGTTATGTCATATGAGTAAAAGTCACTCAATCGTGTCTGACTCTTTGCAACCCCATGGACAGTAGCCCACCAGGCTCCTCTGTCCATGGAATTCTTCAGGCAAGAACACTGGAGTGGGTTGCCATTTCCTTATCCAGGGGATCTTCCCAACCCAGGGATCCAACCCAGGTTTTCTGCATTGTAGGCAGATTCTTTATCGTCTGTGCCACCAGGGAAGGCCCCTATGTCATATAATTAGTTTAAATATTGGTTGTCGTTCACTTACTCAGTCATGTCTGACTCTTTGCAACTCCATGGACTGCAGCACACCAGGCCTCCCTGTCCATCACCAACTCCCAGAGTTTGCTCAAACTCATGTCCATTGAGTCAGCGATGCTAGCCAACCATCTCATCCTCTGTTGTCCCCTCTCCCGCACTCAATCTTTCTGATCATCAGGGTCTTTTTCAATGAGTCAGCTCCTTGCTTCAGGTGGCCGAAGTATTGGAGCTTCAGCATCAGTCCTTCCAATGCATATTATGGGTTAATTTCCTTTAGGATTGATTGGTTTGATCTCCTTGCCGTCCGAGGGACTCTCAAGAGTCTTCTCCAGCATCACAGTTCGAAGGCATCAATTCTTGGGCACTTTGCCTTCTTTATGGTTCAACACTCACATCTGTGCGTGACTTCTGGGAAAACCATAGCTTTGACTATATGGACCTTTGGCAGCAAAGTGATGTCTCTACTTTTTAATACACTGACTAGGTTTGTCACAGCTTTTCTTCCAAGGAGCAAGTGTCTTTTGATTTCATGACTGTAGTCACCACCTGCAGTGATTTTGGAGCCCCCCAAAAATAAAATCTTCCAGTTTAAATAAAATCTTTTTAAAATTGCTGACCATTGGGTCTACTGTAATAGGGGGTCAGAGTGCAGAGATGGGAAAAGCAAACAATATCTGGAACAACTCATGGCTTCTGCAGAGAATACCTTCCCACAAGATAGTTCTAGTGTGTTCCCCACAAATTCCAGGGAGTACAGGGATGGAGTCGTGGCCAAAAGAATAATAATAATAAAAGGTGAATCAAGAGGGCTGATTAGAGATATAAGATAAAGATAGCATCAGTAAGATTTGGTAACAGAATGATACAAAATGATTATTTTTGTAAAAGAGAAGGCAATGGAGAAAAACTGATAACTGGGTAATTCCCAGTCTGGGAAATGGGGGAAGAGTAAAATTGTGAGCAGAAATAACCAAGCCTAGAAATAAAGTGTGCAGCAGAGGAAAAAATATGTTCAATTTTGTTCCTGCTGCATCTCCACTGACAAAACCGTCAGGGGAAGATTCCCAAGAAATGTATTTGGAGTCATCACTAGAAGAGAGCAAACGCTAAGAAAGATGCTGTTTTCAGGGCGGCACACACAGCCAGCCAGAGCGGGCCCCCAGCTGGACGGTGAGCGGACGGCCGTGAGCCGGCAGGGCAGGTGGGCTGCCTGAGGCGAGGTCCTGGTGCTTGGTGGTCAAGTTAAAGAAGAGCAAGTCTTCAGGGGTATAGAATCTGGCACCAAAGCCAATGTGAATGCAGGGGAAATTTAACCAATTAAAACCAAAGTATCTTCTTTGAATGTCAAGATTTTTATATACAAAAAAAAAAACAAAAACTGCTAACTTGAAGGAAAATGCTTTCAGAGTTGGGATGGGAAGAGTTGTGAGATGAAAGAGAATTTTACAGGGACACAGGTGAGCAGTGGATAAGCTGAATGGAAGCTGTAGACAGTCATAGAAAATTCCGGGCAGTGATAACCCCGGTCTTCTGTTCTCATCTTTCTAAATGGAACCTACATAGCACTCACAAAGAGGCAGCTTTAAATAAGCTGTATCAGTAGCGGATGTACTGCTTCACAGACTTGGTTTCGGCATTGCTTTAAAAAAAAAAAAGTAAATCTGCAGAAGTTAAGGGCTCCCCAGGTGGCTCAGTGGTAGAGAATCTGCCTGCTAACGCAGGAGATGGAGGAGACATGGGTTCAATCCCTGGGTCGGGAAGATCCCCTGAAGGAAATGGCAACCTACTCCAGGATCCTTGCCTGGGAACTCCCAGAGACAGAGAAGCCTGGTGGTCTGCAGTCCATGGGGGGCGTCACAAAGAGTTGGACACAACTTAGCGACTGAGCACACATGCCTGCAGAGGTTAAATTGGAACTCTGGCTATCCATGTTTTCCTGAGGGAAGCCCACAACAGCCTCTGAACTAGAGACAAAACACATCTGTCTTGGTGTTTTCTATTTCCACCGCAAAAGGAAAAGAGACGGGCGTGGATAGGATTTCAACCAATTTACTAAGGTTCTTTCCAATCTACACAGGGATTCCATGAGTTTACACATATCCAAGGCAAAACTAAAACTAAAGCAAAGCCCATGGTGATCATTTTTATTGGTGAAATGTTTCAATGCAAGGTACTCTAGAAAAGCAGAACGCCAGAGTTGATACCAAATGTTTCCTAATCTAACACTTAACAGTTAGGTGTTTAGGCTGTGAGGCTTCCCTGGTGGTTCAGTGTAAAGAACCTGTCTGTCAATGCAGGAGACACAGGATGGATCCCTGAGTTGGGAAGATCCCCTGGAGAAGGAAGTGGCAACCCACTCCAGGATTCTTGCCTGGGAAATCCCATGGACAGAGGAGCCTGGTGGGCTACAGTCTGTGGTATCACAAAGAGTCAGACACGACTTGGCAACTAAACATCACCAGTTCGGGCTATGGGAGTTGCCTCCATGGTGAAATCCCTCTGGGTAAGCCTCAGCATCTAGCTGCCTTGTTACATAATGTGCATATTTAGCACCCCAGCCTGTGTGCTCATGTGCTACTAGCAATCCTCACGATCCCTAACGAATGCTTTGAGCTCCAGCCACCTTAACACACGAACACAGCTCAGCTTGGACCAAAATATCTTTTCTGAATTTTTCGTTTCTAACATGCCCCTTTTAATAGAGGCAGCAAGTTAAACTATACACTCCAACAAAAATGGCCTTTTTTTGTTTTGTTTGTGTTGAAATATAAGCCTTGGTCACACTGTGTTGAATAGAAAAGTCCAACCCAGCAATGTAATCCCAATAAAAAGTGAAGTTACGGCCACACTCAGGGAAGACAGTAACTTGCAGAGAATCCAGAAAGAGCAGCAGCATCCACACGGAGCTGTCAGGAGCGAGGCTTCATGTGAGGACGACAAAAAATGGACCTTTCACAACATTTCCAACTTAAGAAAAGTTGCCGTTATTTTGCCTTTTTGTTTTGCTTTTAATTAAAAATTGGTTTAAAACAGATAAACCTTTTTTCTTAAAAATGTATGTCTTTTCATGGGTGTTAGGAAGGAAACGCACAACATGCACACACAGGCTCACGATGCTCGAGGAAAATTGAATCCAGAATTCTCTTAGAGCCCTCGGAAATAGATCTTCCTGTCTTTAAAACAGCCAAGAGTAACTCAGACCTGCACTGAAATGACAAAACGCCTGTGTAACTGTATCTAAAATAAACTCTCTCCATTTATATTACAGTAAAATATCATCACTTAATTATTTACATCATAACATTCTGGACGTTTTTTATAGCTCTTTAAAATTCCTGTACAGCATCCAGGTCAAGCTGGTAAAATGTTACAAATATTACATTTAAAATAATTTCCACTATACTTTTTTTCTGGGGAAAAAAAAAAACCAGTTTGTAGAATTCAAACAGTTTCAGCTGCTTGAGATGGTGAAATGTCTTAGCGCTTTTCAAAAATCACATTTCATAAAGGGCACTTATTCCACAGAATTAAAGTTTACTGAATAATAAATATAATTTTAAGTGATGCAAGCTGTCAAAACCCTTGAATGTCAAAGTTAAGGCAGATATCCCTTCATGATTTTTGTTGCTTCTGAAAAAGAAAGGAAGCAGAAAGGGAATGATTAAGGAAAGGCAACCTTACCTTTGGATTCGTTCATCTTTGTATATTTATCATAAATAACAATGTAAATGTCCTTCGAGGTTAATATTTTCTGGTTCAATGGGAAAGTACAGAGAAAATTAATACATTCATGCATAATAGGAGGCAATGGAGACTGGAGCATATCTGTAGCAAATTTTATTTTCAAATAACCATAAAAGGTATCCAGTTAACTCTTCAGATTAATTTATAAGATCATGCAAGATGTAAACATGATGTTCCAAAGGGAAAAAAATATCATTCTTGAAAATTCTAATGGATGAGGAAAAATTCACAGAGATACACACCAGGAACTTTCTACATATGGCTAATACCTGGATCTTTATTCTCGCCTGCTTTTTATCATTTCAGCGTAAAAGTAGTGCAAAGAAGCAAAAGTTAATAACCCAAGGGAAGAAAAACTCATTAATGTGATGCATGATATAGGAGAGTTTACTATATTAATATTCAAAAAGGAATATTGGGAGTGAAGAGTGATGTTAGATTTAAAATATCTATTTTGAAACAGTTAAAAAGAAATTTAGTTGTGGTGACTATATTGCTACTTACATCATATTTATTCACAGGCTTTCCCTTAAGTACCATGCACAGTTCCAAACTTTTTTATTTTCTGGCTATAGAAACAGATAAAATGAGATGGAAATCCTTCCAGAAGGCATTCAAAATAATATGTTAACTTAAGAGTTATAATGTATTTTGAGAATATGGTAGATGGTAGTATTATCCTGAAAAAAATTACATGGGCAAAATAAGTGTTATAAAAATATTTTTAAATCAGTGTTGCACTGTAAAGAAAATAACTCCCTAATTTTGAGATTGACTATAAAGCAAAGGACTGTGGCTTTATATCAGAAGGGTTTTATTTATTTGAGTATTCAGAGTTGGTTCCCAATTACTAAATGTATAAAATAGATCCAAAAGGCCAATGCAGAGTTTATCTATATAGCTATATATAGCTGTATGGTTTCAAAGCAAACACAATGCCATTTCTGCAATTTGGACTAAGTCCTAGTGTCCTCATTTAACCCTGGTGTCTAGAGACCATAAAATATTTTGGATCCCTTGGTACACAACTCTCTACAAGTAAAGCTAGCTTTGTTTATAACAGTTGAAAATTAAATAGCAAAACTGCATACAAAATTAGTTCTTTACATTTATTTTTATAACAATCTTATTCCTAGGATTCTGATAAGAGCCTAGGATGCTGATAAGAGCCTAGGATGACATGACTCCAAATTTCCATTCCCGAATTTCCCACTTCTTTTAACAATTTTTATTGAAGTATAGTTGATTTACAGTGTTAATTTCTGCTGTACACCAAAGTGATTCAGTTATACACACACAGATTATATATATATTTCTTGTTCATCAGAGTTTCCCACTTGTAACACTTCTCCCCATGATGCTGTGGCAGGCACACTGCAACAGAAACAAGATGCTATTTCTGTGTGGCTTTTAAAATGCTAGGCGTCCAAAGATTGTTATAAAATAGCATGCAGTGGATTCCACAGGGTTTATTAAATAAAGTTATCTATTTTGTACGTGATGAAACATCACCAAGGTTTTTTAAAGTGTTTGCTCTGGGTCCTTTACTGTGGAGTCATGTCCTTATTTGAGGTATATATTAAAAAAAAAAAAAAAGAACCCACCCACTCTGCAAGTCAGCCTGAAGGTGGTAACTCACCTAAGTCGACAGCTGCTGACTCTCAGCGAAGGTTTTTTGTTTTTTTTTTGCCCAAGATCAATTTGCAAGAATTCAGCCAACCCAGACATCTGGGAGGTAGAAGCTACAAAACCGTAGTGCCCTGCCCCCGGCCAAGAGGTCCACGTCCTTCTCTCCCACACGAGCGAGGGCGCAGTCCTGCAGACTCAGAGCCCGCTGTCCATCACGGGAAAGCACCACGGCCCTTCGGATTCGGCATCCCGTGCTTCTTTCTCTTCCCACTCGCGTAATTAACGCTCCTTTCTTTTCCTCTTTAAAAATGCGCCTGTTTCAAATTTGCATTATTTTTTTTTCAGACGCCTAATTTCAGCTCTGTTCTTTCCCTCTGTGGTCTCTTCCCGAATTTCACATTCCAGACAAATATTTAAAGGTCTGTAAAACCAGGCGAGGTTCCAAAATATTTCTAAACGAAACTGCCATGGGTGACAGCACGGGAAAGAAGGAAAGTGGGAGGACAAGGATTGGAATAAACTGGCTGGAAATGTATCGGAAAATCTGTTTAAGTTACTCTAGCTGTGGATGAGGTTTCAATGAGGCATAAACATTCAAGTTACTGACCAAAGGAACATGTTTCATCATCACGCAAAATAGTCTACTTGTCACGGTGCACTGCTTGTCTTTTTTTTTTTTACTAGTAAGTTGCTCTCTCTTTTTAAATTTTTTTTTCGTATTTAGTATTCAGGAAGTGAAAGCATTTAAGAAAACATTCAAAATTCTGAGAATACATGTAAATGAAATATTTAATGTCTATCATTCATAAAAGTTAACATTATTTACATAGGGTTCATTTGTATATAATAAAAATTTCATCATAATGAAAAAATTTCTGGAAAGGTATATGTTAATTTGTTTAACATACGCTTTGGATATACAGCTAAATATGCGTCGTTAAAAAATTCTATCTTCAAATATTCCCTTTAACCATTAAAAACCCTCATTCCTAAATATTTGTTTTTCTTTCCACTTGCTCTTTTGTTTGTAATATCATATGTAATCTGAACCATGCGAAGACAGGATCTCATCACAGCTCAGAATATTTTTGTGTACTTTCAATAAATTTGCTCATTGCATAGCAAACATGTAAACTTACAGAGGATCTATAAATTTTATCCTAATCATCTAAAAAAGCTGCTGAAATTTTACATGACAGTATATTGAGGTTTATTTATGTTGTAATTTGGGTTTTTTTTTTTAAAAAAAAAGATACTTTTAGTCTATGTGTCAATTGAATACAACAAATAAAAAGTCATGAAAAGTCCAAAACCAAGTAAATAATTTTATCCTAGATTACCAGAACTTAACCTCCTTATATCACTTGGAATTTTTCCTAAGTACAACAAGTTGGAAATGGGTCGTGCTGCCTCTGAAGACAGTGTTCAAAATTAATTCCAAAAGTGTGTGTTTAACATAAAGTTAACTATGTTTCCATCGAATAAGATGTTTATTAATGAAAGCTATTTATCATACAAGAAACAGCAAAGAGAAGTCATCATACAGAGATGCACACTAGAAGTGACAGATGGGACAGTGCATGCAGAGATTTCTGTTTCAGAAGGAAGGAATGAACAATAATGCTAAAATTACTGGGGTCTGATCCCTAGCCTCTTAAATGAGTGATAGCTTTTCTTTGAATTTACAGTTGGAAAATGTCATTAACAGATAGGACTAAAACACATTAGCAAGCAGGTGAAATGAATGCTTTTGGACTTTATTTTACAAGTACTGTGCTTGACAAATGTGTGGGATTGTTTTTTTCCAAGAATAATTTTCTTCAGCTATGGGGTGGGCATATTACTGCCTGGCTGCTCTGGTTTATACACGGTTTGTCTCACTTTGTTTAAAATCATATAATTTTAAGCCTCCATTTGTGTTAGACATCATAAAGAACAGAAGTTTTGTTAACATTCAGTAAATGACATTTAAGTCTCTTGGTCTCTCTCTCTCTCTCTCTCACTTTCTCTCTCTCTGTCTCTCTCTCTCTTTTTTTGGCTCAATAGATCTTTTAATGTATGATTATCATAACCTAATATTGTCTTTGTCTTCACTGCAGTGGATTTCCGATCAAACTTTTCCCCTTCTTTTAATACTTTAGGGAATTTTCAAACGTCGGGATGTTTGGCTGTAATGCCCCAAGATTTGTTCTCCCTGAAAAAAATCATAGTGACAATTTATTAACTCCAGAGCAACTTGGCTTTTAGGGGTCTTCAATTTCTATTTAGATTTACAAATATCCATTTGTGCTCAATAGACCTAACATGAAACTTAATCATATTTAAGGTTTCTTTTCATGCAATTACTTTTTCTGCTAATTATCTATTTTTTTTAATTCTAAAAATCAGGCTGAGTCAAATCCATGGGGCATTACTTTTATTGTAGGAAAATATATTTAAAGGTAATTCTAAGCTGAATTGCATTGCACATGCAATGGTAACTTAAAATGAATCGTAAGTTTGGAAATCTCAAAACTATTTGTATGTCTGTATATTAAAAAATTTTGTATTACCATTTTAACAGCTTTACAAATAGATATCAAAAACACACTAGTACAGTTAAACCTTAAATAAATCTGATGGGAAATAAAAGTCCTTAGATTCAAAATGGTTTATTCACACAAATTTAATAGGATATATCACAACTGTTTGGTCCATAAATATTTAAGGGAAATAGTTTCTATACAATGCATTTCTCAATAAACAAAGAAACATGGACAATTCTGCTAGACCACTTACTGTACTATAAACACGAAGCTCAATATATAAGATTATTGAATTTATCAACTATATTGGAAAGAGTGCACAACTGCTTTCTATGACATGTCTGTCCCCTCTAACAGGATACACCATAAAAAGAGTTTCAGAAATAAGAGGTAAAACAGTACAAAACTAGTGAGGTGTCAAAAGGGCTTAAAACAGTTAATTTAACAAACAACACATATATCCTGATTTTTCACAAACTTACTTCCAAGTTATCTCATAAGGCACGTAGGAGAACTGAGTTATAATTAGTCTACTTAATAAAGTAGATCTATAGTACCATATATTGTTCTGTCAAAGAACAAAATTTATAAGTATCAATATTTTACCTGTAAAAGTGTATTCATAAGATCTCAGCCTTACCAAGGTTGTTTGGTCTGGTTAGTGGTAAATGCCCAAAATGTAATAGAAATATGAAAAGTCAAGATTTAAGCTCCATATAAGATGATAACCACACTTGCTAAATATATAATGGCAAACACCTTCTTCTGTTACAGTGTTAACTTATCTTCCATCATCTTTTTTTTAAAAAATAAGCTACTTTCTGTGCTAATTTTCTAAAGACCCTGAGCAAAAGTTACAATAATGCACTTTAATGTGGGCAGTGAACTGTCAATATGTAACCACACATTTATACAACCAGAAGGACACCTTTAAAATCTATTAAATAACCACTTCGAACGCCAGAGGAGATTTAAGGGGTCCGAAAAGTGGAGAATATGTGCAAAGTTATTCTTAACAATCCACTAAAGCAAGACATGTATCTTGACTTCTTTTTTATTTTTATTTTTTTTAGGAAATCCACAATCTAATTGATATTTAACTACAACAGAAGCATATAGATGAACATTCACCACTGCCCAGACCATTAAGATTTTAGCTTAAATTAAAAGAAAAAAAATGCTACTGTAAACTAGGAAATATATTCAGATTAGCATCCACAAGGCTTCTGAGTTTATCTTTAAACTAAGAACTTCAAATCTCTAACGTCAGAAAAGTTTTTTTTTTCTGACAAATACATCAACCTGTGCCAAAGTAAAATGAAGCAAAACAAAACCAAAGAATTTTCATTGTTAATATTACTTACTAAGTTTTTTGTTTTAACTTTATTTGTATAGAATGCCAGATACAATATCATGGTACAGCTAAAGCCAATTAAGAGCTATCGATTAAATTATACTGATTTTTTTAACTTCTTAAAAAATTATATTTTGCTTATTTCCATTTTCCCTGGGGAAAAATAATTTAGAAAGAATGGTTTCATACCTATCATCAGCTTGAGAAGGTCAAATGTATAAAATTTCAAATTCTGTTTGGAATTTTCATGGATACACAGGAGGTTTAAGTATTTTTCAAACGTTGAAAAGCAATAACTAACTAATAAGAAAGTTTTGTTGGGACTGTACCCCTAAGAGAAAATAAAAGTCACATTCCTGGTTAGATTTTCCCATGTAATTCATCTTTAATATTTAGATTAGCTACTGTTTCTTTAACCATATTCCTCATTTGTAAGAAAAAGGAATGATTAAAACATTTTTTGCATTTTAAAATTTTTTAAAAAGACAATGTGAAGTTTCCAAACTTTCACAAGTACAGGTAACAGTTGCAAGATTAAAAAATAATTTTAATCAATTATCTGATTCCTTATTAGCCTAATCATGTAACTGGGAATATGATTCTTTGCCCATCACAATACCACTCTTTGTTGGTTTTTGGTTTTTTTTTTTTTCCTTTGAGATTCTGGAAATAAGTAACATACAATTTTAAGAGGCACTTATTAGAATGATTCCAAAATTCCCCTTACCGACTGAACGATCTAATTAATCTTTTTTAAATCCAAATACACTTTGTAACAAATAATAATAATAATAATACACTTTGTAAAGGAGACGATACTGTAAACTCATTTGCCAAGTGGCTGCAAGACACTACAAACCAAGCTGTCATTGTTACTTGCCAAGTATCTTGGGGGTGAGGGAAAAAAATATCGTTTTGTAAATAATAAAATAATCATTAGAATAATAATAAAAAGAAGAAGAAGAATTAAAAAAAAAAAAAAAAAAACCCCAAACCCAATGTTAGAAAAGGTTCGTTAAGGTAGTTTGCGAGGGGCTCGCGGACTCGTGGCTGTCCATGTTAGAGGTCACGGCTGTCACTACAGTGATAGAGGGATTGGTCAGGTCTGTTAAAGTGGTCGCAGTGCCCGGTGGACTGAGCGCGCCGCTGTCTGCCGAGGGCGGGGCCGGAAGCGACGTGCCATCGGCTTTATCAACACCCCCATTCTCCTGCCGCAAAAGGTTCCTTCTGAATTTGGCTCGTGCGTTTTGGAACCAAACCTGCAAACCAATCCCAATGGATTTCTTTACCGATGTTTATTTTTATACTTCCTTTTTTCTTTTTTCTTTCCCTTTCTCTTTTTTAATTCTGTTTTGGATATACGTTTCTCTTTTTAAATGTTTCTTTTCCTTGGGGGAGAAGGGCCTTCCACCCCCACTTTGTTTTTTTTTGTTTTTTTTCTTTCTGCTTTCTTTGACAACAGAGTAATCCCAGTTAAAACTACAGATACCCTGTTAGCTGCACAGGGGCCCCCACCCCCAGCATTAACGAGTGCCGCTTGGGGGCACAGATGGTTAAGTGGAGATACCCTGGGGAAATGAAGGCAGAGCGATCAAGGGGGTGGGGGTGGGGTGGAAATACACCCTCATCCCTCAAAGGTTGTCTTTCCAGAAAGAGGACAGGCGAGGTCAGCGGATGTTTCACCAAGTTAGAATCACTCGCATGAAATGAACATCATTGAAACAGATTTCTGGCTGTTCTTGAGTCTGACACATGCCAAGTACTCCGTGCACAGGAAAAACCTCCAGGGCCAGACTCCAAGCAACCGGAAACGGGTGCGTGGAATTTAAAACGCCTGCTGTCTGTCACTGAGGGTGAGAGCATCAGAGGCGACCCCCAGCCACCCACTATCGGTCTCTGGTTAGACATTCTTACCATGATGAGCCTAGCAAGGCACTGGGCCAGCAGGTCTCACTGCAGTATGCAGCGGTCAAATGCGGTTGGTTAAAATGGGAAAATACTCGCTCTGATTGGTTGCAGAGACAGCTAACCATGCTTGTGGCTTTTCAGGAGCTGACTAAAAGGATCCACGTGAATTTGGAAGCTTGGAACCGGGGAGTGAGGCCGCCAAGAGTGTGCTGAAGCAAGGGGGTAGCAGCAGGTCTCCCCAGGTGTGTGCGCACTGACCCTGACGTGGACAGAGGTCTCCAAAGCCACAGCTTGTGCAGATAGCACCACCTGCGTTTGCAGAGCAGTGGGGCAAGCTGAGCTGGCTTTGTGGGCCTGTCTCCCCATCTGTAGGAAGGATGTGGCTGCATTTTAGGAGACCCTGGGTCTCTCTCTCTCTCTCTCTCTCGCTCTCTGGGCAGTCTCCGGGAAGCCCCTGCAAAAGCTTGATACACTCTCTAGGGCGGTAAGTAAGGTAAACTAATGAGAAGCAGTTCAGGAAATCAAACAGGGAAGAGAACTACTTTCACTGCAAGGGGAAGTCGTAGGCACAGCCAACAATGGACACTTCTTACCTGCAAAACTCTTTTGGTCAGGCCCGTTTTCTGAGCAAGTTGCTTGAGGTCCTTGGCGTCCGGGTTGTGGTTGATGGCGAAGTAGGATTTCATGGTCCGCAGCTGGTGATGCTTGAAGGAGGTGCGCATGCGCTTGGTCTTCTGCGAGGGCGGGTAAGGCTGCTGATCCCGGTCCAAGTGGTCGGCCTCGTTCTCGTTACAACCTGTGGCAGCCACAGTGGACGAAAACAAGGGCTCAGTGCAAGGGTCTGCTTTAGCTGAAAAGATGGCCGGTGGCATGCTCCTGCCGCAATGGGACAGCAACGGTGGAGAAAGCTGTCGACCCAATTATGAGCAGGATCCAGACAAAAGAAGGAGGCTAATCGGCCCAAGTCCGCCAAACTAGGCTGTTAAGCGTGGACCCACCCCAAGTTTACGCAGTAGAAAAGTACTAGATACATCTAATACAGTTAGATAAATTATTAGATAAATCTAATCTCTTTGGCTTAATGGTTGCTAGAAAGACTTGAGAAGACGAGTAAGGTCTAAGTGTGGGAGTGAGAGAAATCTTCTCCAAGAGCGAAAAGGAAAAAAAACAAAAACAAAAAACAAAAGACCTTCTTCTACTCTGTGATGTGTATGAGCACGCTGGCCCTCCACACACACGGCTTTCAGAGATTCTTCCTTTCGTCTGTGTTTGTGAAACGAGGTGTAGTCTGTGAAGACAGGAGGGATATGCAAGCCAGTAATTTCAGCTCTCTCAAGTCTAAAAGTTTTACAGAGCCATCTCCCCACCCCCTTCCCAATGAAGGAAGAAATCTAAGTTCCAATTTTTAGCCTTTTCTGCACATCCTAGAATGTTTTCAGAAAAAGTTAAAAAGAAGAGGGGGAGAGGTTACAAAATAAAAGCCTGCAAGATTCTTACATAACCAGAAGAATATTACTTTTGAGGACTTTTAGCGGTAACTGGTTCACATGGGGCTAACCAAGATGAAGAGAGTTTTCCCTTGGAGTCACTGGAATAGATATTTCTGAAAGAGAAGGAGCCCAGGTCTGTATTCACTTGGTTCATGCCAGAATCTCTCCTCACAACGCCCAGCTCAGAGACCCTGATGTCCCATTCGGATGGTAGCCCTTTTTGCTCTGGTCCTGTGAGAGCCAGAGTGTGAGCTGTGCCCCTGGCTGGCAGGCCAGGAGGAGGGGAGTGACACCATTACCCCCACTACACAGCCCCCTCCACACTGAGGGCAAAACAACCCAGCCTTTGAAACCAGCCTGAAAGTCTTCATCCCCAGGATGTAAAGATGCGCATTTAAAAGGTCATTTCCGATAACCTCCTAGCTTTGCATAATAAATATGATTACAAGGAAACACTTTGTTAAATGTTTACTGATTCAGCCAACTTTCAAAATTTAAAGGGCATGGCAATTTTTTTTTCCTTTACACCTTACTTCAGTTGTTTATCTGATGTATATCTGACCATCCAGCATTTTAATGCACTGTAATAGAATATCTAAAATCAACGTGATCACATGCCTGTGGGAGAAACCAGAATCTTGAAGAATGTGAGGCGTCTCTTATGATTAGTTGTTCCGTTCTGCTTGATAAAATATTATATGCCTGCGATGCTCTGGTTGCACGCGTGCGTGATCAGTCGTGTCCGACTCTCTGTGACCCCATGGACTGTAGCCTGTCAGGCTCCTCTTTCCATGGGATTTTCCAGACAAGAATACTGGAGTGGGTTGCTATTCCCTTCTCCAATGCTTTGGCGAGAATTACTTTTAAAAAAAACGCTTTCAGTGAATCGGTATACATCCAGAGACCCAACAAGAGTCACCTGCATCACAAAATCCACTTAAGAAATTCTCCCCAATGTCATGAGAGTAGGCGTGAACTAATGACTCCTTTGTTCACATTTCCATGAGACCCGTGAAGAGGGCAGGCAAGTTCCTGGCAAGAAAGACACTATCATGCTCGCCATCGGACCCTCGATGTCCAACACGGGGCCAGGGATTCAACGAGCTTCACATCAAGATTTTGAATATTTGTTCATCCATAAAATCATCAATGACTATTCATGCAAAGTCAGATCAACTTGAGATGATATACACAGCCAAAGGTTGAACAGAGACTCCTTAAACCCCACTGAAAGGGCACCAGGTAACCAGAAATACAGAGAGGATAGAATATGCTTTACATTTTATCCTATTGCACCCCTGGGGAGAGATGTCAAGTTCAAATATTCTACAGAATTGCCCTTTTGTATCCCCAAATGGATGAAACAGCATCTTATGACCTACTATAAAACCATACTTATCTCAGTAAACTGAGCTATATTTCACAACCAGATTATGAATGTAGCCACACCAAAACAGTCAAAGAGGCACACCTTAGTCATTAGAGGCTTCTTCAGGTAAGATTTCAATCCTATCCTAGGTGAGTGATGTGTAACTCTTCCTGAACAGCTTATTAAATGGAATATTACACTGGGGCAGAAGACTTAACTTGGTACTTAAATAATGCCCTTACCCACAAGTTACTATTTCTTAGAAATGAGTTTGACTCCTAACCAAATTGTATTACTCATTAGTCTCTAAAATGAATTAATGAAAAATAATTATAGACATTTTTTTCACACACACAATTATAGACAGGTATGATAAAACACAACTTCTCTGAATATGCATTCTGTATCCATTATGGCTGATTTAAAACTCAGTAGAGAATTTCAGTGTATTAAACACTGCTACGGGACTTGTTTTCAAACAAAATACAATTCAGTGTGCAAAAAGATTAAGTTAGCTCTTGATTAAGATGGTATTCATATAAACAGACAACTGTGGGATCAGTTATGACATTATGCCACTTAATAGCGCAGTCTGTGTCATCTACAGAGTAACTCAGTGCATTAGCCTAAACTACTTAGATTTAACTACAAATGCCTTATGTAAACTTACAGGTAGCTGTGCTTCCCCAGTCTACTTTTAAAACTACAGGGGTACCCCCTCCCTGCCCACTGAATCATGAGATGAAATGATAACTCTCTTAAAACTGTCTTAAATATACACCTGTGAGTACACACATCTGGCACTATAAAATTAATAAGAAGATCTAACTATTTTATTCTCTGATCACTTAGGAAATGGTCACCTATCCGGAAGTGAGTTTCTATTCTGAAGGAATGCAACCCTCTGAGAACTGATCCCAGAGAGACCACTAGGGGTCAGTGCCAGGCTAATTTAACAACTTCAGGGAGCTTTGGAAGTTTGGAAGCCAAGAAAGAACCTAAGGAGGGGAGATTTCAAGAAGTGGCAAAAATCTAGTCTCTCGATTAATGCTAAATTACCCAAACCAGAGCTATTGGCCCTAGACTAAATCTTCTTCTCACCCCGGAGGGTTTCATTTCAAACCAGCATCCCAAATAGATTTCCTGTGGCTCTAAAATCTCCATCTGCTATCTACACAAAGAGATATTAGGAACAGTCTCAAAGAAAGGCACTTGCCTTATGTCAAACATTTACGGATCTTTGCCTAGCTTCACATCTCTGGAATTCTGAGTCACAAACATATTTTGTGTACATGTGTTTGAAAATATTATCAGTGTAGGAATCAGATCTGTTTAGTAGCAATGTCACTCTTTTCTGAGACTAGTTTACATTTAAGCAGAGATGGCTTCAAAGAAAGATAAAATAAGGCGCTAAAACTGTGGGTCCATTTTATTTTCTGCGCTTTTAATGTGGTTTTAATTCACTGAAGCGTTTCCTTGTAATAACAAATGGGCACTGGCTTCATAAACTTTTTTTTAGTGGTAAGCTGATTTCTGGTCAGGCATCTTTAACCCAGTTTCTCTAGATTATTTCACCCAGATCCTTACTGTATGCTGTTTGCTCGTGTCTCTAGGGAAAGTCCCAAAGGGATGCGGTGGACGTTAATTAAGAGTTACTGGCTCTGTGATGCACACTGGCTCTGTTCCGAAGGCCTCCGCAACCTCTCCCTCCTTAATGAACAGAAGCATCAGCTCTCTCCAGAACCTTGCAGCGCCTTAATTTGCAAACTAATGGCCGAATTGGAAATGGAAGTGGAATGGTCGAAGAGGAAAGAGATTCTCATTCTTTTTAAGAAATAAATCTGTACTCTCTGGTGCTCCTCAGAGAAGCAGGAGAAACAGTTTTATTGTCCTTAAAGCTCCCCGCATCTTTCTAATGTAAAGTAAGATCAAGGCGAAATCAAACGAAGCTAATTAGGTTAAACAAACAATCGAAGAAACCAGGCTTGCCGCCTTTGGCTAGAAAGCTCCTCCCCACACTTCTGGACCTTCTGGGAGCCGGGGGCTTCCTGCTCTCTGCAGACCCGGCTAGTCTCTCTCCCACTCTCTCTATTTCTCTCTCTCTCTCTCTCTCTCTCTCT
>NW_011495075.1:4202617-4203595 GCF_000754665.1 Bison bison bison
CCACGCATCAAAGGAGCCCGAGTAACCACACTGGGCATTGTGGCCCCGAATCAGCCTGCTGGCCGAGGCGCAGAGGGGCAGCAGGAGGCCCTGACCCCCGACAGGGGGTTGGCAAAACCCAGGGATGCACCCGCTGCAGGACACTGACCCATCTAGGCGAGGTTTGCAGCCAGCAGTGGGCCCTCCTCCTCCAGTGACCTGGGGTTGAACCCCTGGGATAAAGGTCCCCACCTTCTCGGGGACACCCCCGCTATGCCTCATCTGTGAAATCAGAGCCAGGAGGGAGCTGAGGGGAGAGCTGGGCAGATTTCCCCTTCGGAGCAGGACCCATTTCTGCTTGCTCACACTGGCTGAGTGTCCCTGGGCGAGTCACTTATGAGGGGGAACAGCATCCCTTTACTACTGAGCCACAGCAACTCACGCACCACACCAGGTATGTGGGGACTGGAAGAGAAAAACAGGCAAGATCCACGCTCTGGGATGCCCACCCTTCGACTGGCATCTGGGTGCACCTGGTAACAGAGCAGGGTGGCCACCGTGAGGTCCCCAAGGTCCTTTCCAACAGAAAGGACTCCCCGAGCCCGAGTCTCCTGCTAAGACGTCCAGTGGGGCTGGGCCAGGGCACCGAAAGTCAGAACGGCTGAACGGAGCGACAGAGGATGAGATGGTCCGACGGCATTGCTGACTCAAAGGGCATGAGTTTGAGCAAACTCCAGGAGATGGTGAAGGACAGAGGAGCTTGGCGGGCTGCAGTCCATGGGGCTGCAAACAGTCAGACAGGACTTAGCGACTGAACAAGAACAAACCAGTCCTGAGGACGCCCCTGAGTGAGCTCCAGGGTTTTCTGTAACCTCTTTTACAGGGGGCTGGGACTCACAGGAAGAGGTTCCATCCTGCTTAGAGGCAGACTGTGGTCCTGGGGGCCTGTCACCATCCTCACCTGGGGGCTGGCGAGTGGGGGGACAGGCTGCCAAAGGG
>NW_011495075.1:4203815-4207600 GCF_000754665.1 Bison bison bison
GGGGCAGGCCAGCTCCCATGGACTCTGGAGAGTGACTCCCGCCCCTCCAGCCACTCTGCGCCAACATGAGGGATTTGGTTTTTCAACACTCATGCCAACTGTTTCCCTGATTAACTCTGGGCTGGTGACCACAGCCTCTGTCCCCTCTAGACACACTGGGACTGGGCTCTGAAGATTTTTTTTTTCTTTTTTAGTATTCAGGGAAACCTCCTCCAGGATCTATAACTTGGCCTCCACACAGGAATTGCCCTGGGGCTGTTTCGCTCCAACTGGGAGCCAGAAACTAATGGGCTCATTAACTAATGGGCAACAAGGGTTGGGCCCTGCCTGTTTGGGGGAAGTCGCTGCAGCCCCACTGTTGTGAATGTATTTCTGGCCACAAACGAAATAAAGGTGTCTCTCTCTCCCTTTCTCCCTCTCGCCTCCCCCGTCCCCTTCTCTCTCCTCCCTCTTTCTCTCACTCCATCCTCCAGCTTCTTTCTGAGTGACCGAGAGCTGTGGCGAGAAAAGGGCCATGCTAAGGAAAGAGCCGTCTTGCAACCAAGGAGGGGTAGGGGAGAAGCCAGATGGAATTCTCCTCTGGGCAGACCCGGGGCTAGGGCGGCAGGGGCGGCCAGGAGCGGGTGGGCGCCCACCTGAGTTGTAATTGACGATATCCACCCCCAGCGCTGGGCTCTTCCGTTTCCGGGGCCGCCCCTTCTGCACGGTGCCCGTGCCATTGAAGTAAGGCAGGGCCAAGCCGCCGCTCTTGGCCGCCAGCTCGGTGTAGCTCAGCTGCGGCGGATACTCTCCTTGCAAGAGGGTCTCGAAGTGGGCGCGGCAGTACACCAGGCTGTCCTTCATGCCAAAATGGTCGCCCGTGGTCAGGGTCTTGTTGCACGTGGAGCAGGTGAAACAGCTCAGGTGGTAGACAGAGTCTCGGGCGCGCATGACCATCTCGGAGGCGGAGATGCCGAGGTGGCAGCGGGCACATCTCTGCACAGAGAACCTTCTGGAAGGAAACAGTGGCGTCAGAGAGCTAGTGGAGGCCAAGGCAGGGCCACCTCTCACCGCGGCATCTGGGGGCTTGGTCAGAAGCGGCCCAAGATGAAGATCTGGGAGGGGACTGGGAGGGGAGGACCCACGCCCTCTTGGATATACATTCATTTTATCTGCTGATTGACCTGCTCTGATGAATATGACAAAGAACCCTTACATTAAAATAAGAAGAATCGAGGAACTGATCCTCAGTTTTCTTCCCTGTAAAAATTTTAAAAAGCAAAAACCAAAACAAACCGTGCCCTGGCTAACTCACAACAGTATATTAAGAATATTAAACTGCCATGCCAAGTGAAACCGTCTCCTCGATCACAAGGCATTCACAGGAAGGGTGTTGTTATTTATGAAAGTGTGAGTGTGCATGAAGACATTCAGACACAGCCAAGGGGGAGAAAAAGAAAAGACAGTTCTGCAGAGGCGAGCTAATTCTTTTTTAACCACTGTTCTCGCCCCGGCCTAGAACGAGCCGGATCGCCTGCCCATCGCTGCGGTCCCCAAGCCAAGAAACACCCAGCAGAATCAGTGAACTCGCTGCGGCCAGTTCACTGTCCGGCGTCTGGGGAGTCTGGCGGGCAGGTTCCAGCCCGCGGTCAGGGCATCTCCGAACTGAGTGGCCTGCGTTTTGGCAACAACAGTTATTTATTCCTTTTCATGGTCATTTAGGTGATTTTCCCGCCACCCTCACGAAAACCCGACAGCCAGCAGCTACTGCTGCTGCTCCGGCCGCCGGCTCAGTTCCAAGGCACCGGCCTGGCTGAGTTCGTACGTAGCAAACGGAAAACACAAACCAAACCCGCTTTAGCCTCGGTAGATGCGGACACGTTCACTGACCCTCCGAGGACGTGCCCAGTTCCCTCAGCGGTGCTCCGGGGGTCGCCTGAGCGGGAGAGTCTAGACCTAGCTCTAGACCTGGGGTGCCCCCCTCCCGGGGCGTCCTCCCCCCGCGTCTGGCGGGAGTGATCACTCTGCAGTTTGAAGGCGCGCGCGGGGGGCTTCCCTGGGCAAGGGGTAGCCGGGAAGGGACCCAGGGGCTCGGGCTGGTGGCACTGCCAGGCGGGGAAGGGATGGGGTGGGAATACCTGTAGTAATCCTCCTTGCAGTAAATGCTGCCGTCCTTGGCGAAGCAGGTGAGCTCGGACTCGAGCGCCAGCTTACATTCACAGCACTTCAGGCACCTCAGGTGCCACTGCTTGTCCACGGCCAGCAGGTAGTACCTGTCGGCGATCTTGCCCCCGCAGCCAGCGCACAGGGCGGGCTTCTCCGGGCTCAGCGGTGGCATGCCCTGCAAGGAAGCGCGCGCGCGGTGAGGAGCGCGCGGGGCCGCCCCACGCGGGTCCCCGGCGCTGAGCCAGCCCCCGGCCTTCCCGACTCGAGGACCCCCTAGACTCGGCCCCCCCCTGCGCGCGGGCGGGCTCCGCGAGCGCCACCGTGTCAGGGGCGCCTCCGCGAAGGCAGGCATCGGGGAAACGTTTGCAGTTTTTCCTTCTGCCGCTCGTACTCTTTCTGCCGCGTCCGTCTGAACCTGGACTCAACCTAAAGACCCGCGCCGATCACCTCGAACCTTTTCCACAAGGGCTAGAAGGGCATGGACTGTATAGATAGTGGAGGTTTCCGAACTCAAATAATTAAAACTTAAAAAGTGTGGCTTTCGACTCGCCCGAAATGAAACAGAAATTGCTGTTGGAGGATGAAAGGGAGATCTGAACAAGCACATACTGGTTTTCAACAAACACTATTACATTTCTCTACAAGCGACGTTGAAAGTAAAAGAGAAGGGAGAGCGTTTAATACTCCTGCTCATAATGTGGTGGATGTTGTTTCCATCGAGGTATATTTGGCAGATCTTGCTGGGGTTATTGGTCCTTCTCCTACTAAGGGAGCACCATATCTGTTCCCGGGAAGGTCCGTTATCCCATCACCTCTACACAGGCCCCCATTCCCTGACATAAACATACCTCGGAGATCTTTGTACTGAAAATCTTTCCAATGCCGGCCTTAAGTTTTCCGCCTGTGTCCCCACGACCCGGCGAGGAAGGGGACCCCTCGCCTTAAGCGCAACCCCGCGGTGAAATTCGGGTTTGCATTACCGCTTTTTGTTTTTAAACGGGATAGCCACAAAAGGTGGGTGGTTAACTGCGGGAAATTTCCCTCAGAACTAGCAGAAATGGGTTGGACTTTCCCCCATGAAACCCTGGCAGGCCTGGAAAAGTAGAGTTTCGCCCTTTACTCAGACCAGCTCCCCCCACCCCCCGCACTGAAATTATTTTGCAAATGTAGAAACATCCACCAGCTCGGCTACTTGGTGCTGACCGGCCCCAGGCAGTCTGTCCACCGGCTTAGTTTGAGCTGCGATTCCCGGTGTGACGCCCGAGGATCTACACAGTTCAGTTTGGTTGGAACTCTGCGGAGACTTCTGTCGTTTTCCCCCTCCGGCTCGTAAATGGGAAAGGCGAGCACAGAAATTGTTCATTAGTTTTCTTTACGAAGCGGGCCTGACTTCTACCCTACGTGCCTAATCGACACAGCGTGGTCGACCACAGCGTGGAAGGGTTAGAAAGTTCTCGCGCTTGGGCTCGGCGCCCCGCTCCTCCGGATCAAGCTACGCGCGCCAGGCCCGGGAGCTGACCGAGCCGGGCAGCCAGAGATCCCCCGACCATCGCGGCCTTTGCGCGTTCCGCGTCCCGAGCGTCCGGAGGACGCATTCTAGTGCACCCCGAACGGCCGGTCTCCAGACCCAGGGACTGGAA
>NW_011495075.1:4207725-4208769 GCF_000754665.1 Bison bison bison
CCCGCTCGCCCTCGGGCCGCCGACCCTCGCCGGGGAGGCGCCCGGGAGTCCAGCGGGCTGGGAAACCGGCGTCTGCGCCGCCGGAGAGGACGTCGCCATCCTCTCGTGCCCGACTAGCCCTGCTTCCCCCGGACCAGCTGCGGCGGAGACGAGCGAGCTCGGGCTCTCAGGAGTGTAGCTAAATCAGAAAGGGGCCCTTTCTTACCCTGTAGAAGCCAGGCGAACAGAAGATAACCCACCCGCCGATCGCAGCGGACGCGCCTACGAACCGCCACCCTCGCCCGGGCGCCTCGGCGGCTCGACTCGGCTCCCCCGGCGCGCGCGCGGGCTCCCGGCTCCCGCGGCCGCCGGCCCTTCCTTACCGCGTCGCGGCCGTTGAGCTGGGCGCCTTTGGCCAGGCGGGCCTCGCTCTTGGATCTGCGCTCCATCTCTTCCATGATGCCTTGGATGTGGCCTCCGGAGATCCCGTGGAAGAGCATGGCTGGGGGGCGGAAAGGACACGAGCTGTCTTCTGCTCGGCACCCCACTATTTCCATATACACTCGCCCCGGGGGCTCTCAGCTCATCCGAGAAGAAGAAGCGGGGAGCGCAGAGGCGGGGCGATGGGAGAGCGCCGAGACGCTCGGGGACAGAGGGAGAGGGGGAAGAAGAAAAGAGGCAGCCGCGGTGGAAATGGGTCTGCTCGGAAAAGAAGAAGCAGGGGGGACCCCAGCCCCGGCGACTCCCTGAAGGAGATGCGCAGAAAACAAACAAACACGGGAAGGGGGGAGCGGAGGCGAAGCAGACGTATCTGACCTCTCAGAGCTCGAGTTACTAACGGGGAACAACTGCGGGGCGGGGGAGGGGGGAACAAAACCTGGTGGAGAAAGAAAATAATTTTGAACACAAAGAAAGAAAAAGAAGTACTATTTTCAGCGGTCCCTGGCTGCTTGCAAGTTCCCAGCGCCTGTAGGTTGGGTTGGGGACTGCTCCTGCCGCCGGAGCGGTGTCCAATTTGTTAAGAGACTAAAGCCAGCCCATTTTTGATAATTTAGTAGGAGGAGT
>NW_011495075.1:4208926-4210255 GCF_000754665.1 Bison bison bison
TTCCCCCCAACACACACACACACACACACACACACACACACACACACACACATCCTTCCAGGAGTTCCCAGCAATCACGTTTTAAAGTGAAAAAGGAACCCTTATTGTCCCCGCCCTGGTGCAGAAGGCAGAGAGTCGGCCTGTTTGGTCCAAGTTCAAGATCAGACCCCAACTCAAGAAATGCAGAATCCTAGCCCCAAACTTCACGTCTCCTTCTTGTGGACTTTCCGGTCCCCAGCTCGAGGGGACCCCAAATAAATAAATGTTGGGCAGGCATTCCTCTCCTCCCCCACCCCTGACTTCCTCAACTCACTTTTTAAAAGCAGGCTTGCTTCACCTCCCCACGGCCTCCCGACCCCACCTGGGGCTGAAGCAAGCCCCAAAGTGAACGGGAACTAAGAGAGCCTCTGTTTTGGGAGTTTACTTATGGCAAAAAAAAAAAAAAAATTCTTGGAACAATCAGTGTAGGGGACAGGGCGTGGGCTTGGAGATGTGTGCGCAACTGCAGCGTGGCCCCGGGGGTTGCCGGTTCAGGCTGGGAGAGAAACCGATGGCGAGTCCCGCGTCCCGGAGGAAACCTGTCCATGTGGGCAGCGAGGCGGGGGCTCGCGCGAGCTTAGCGCCGCCCCCCACATCCCGGGACCGGGCGCGCCCCGCTGCCCCGGCTGGACTGGGGACCTGTAAACGTGGGCGCCCCGCGCGGTGAGGAGGATGCGAAGGGGCTCCTCGCCATGGAGGAGGGCGAGGTGAGAGCTGACGGGCAGAACGGCAGCCCCCGCGCCTCACAAGAGGCGGGATTGTTCCGGCGAGCCGCGGCCCCTCCTCGGCCCCGTTAAAAAGTGGCCACAATACTCGGATATTGTCGATTCATGCAAAATGCCAGAAGCCCCGGAGGGCCCGACGCGGGGAGCGGCGGCAGGAACCGACTCAGCTCCCAGCCGAGAGCGGGAAGACCCGGCGGGCCTCCACGGGTCTCCCCCAGGCTGCCCGTTCCCCCACCGCGCCCCGTCGGCTTTGCGGGGACCGCGCGCTTCTCCCGGCAGGTTCGGGACACCCGAGGGGTCCTCTGGTGGCAGACTCGCGTCCCTCCCGGAGGAGCCCGACCGGGAACGGGGGCCAAATCTCGAAAGATGGAAAGGGGGAGGAAAGAAGGGGGGAGGGAGGAGAAAGGAAGGAAGACGAGAACGGTGCCGATCCGACTTCCTGTCCCAAAGCATCGCCTTCTGAAGCTGCTGGAATCGCCTCTGCCATGAAACCCAAGACTCGCCGGCTTCCCCCTTGCTCTTTTCTCAGGGTCAAAAAAAAAAAAAAAAAAAATGTTATTTGCAG
>NW_011495075.1:4210533-4212235 GCF_000754665.1 Bison bison bison
GGGAGGGAGAGGAGGAGGAGAGGAAAGAGGAGGGGTCTCTGAGAAGGACATCCTTTAACCAAGGAGGCTCCAAGGGAAAGTGAACCCGGGACCTCAATCCAGGGACTCGCTTTGTCCAGTTTCTGGGCTAACTCCCCCCACCCCTCACCCCCAGGTGGAGGTTGGGAACTGGGTTTGGGTTTGGCTCTTGCTGCATCTGGGTCCTGCTCAACAAAAATAAACAAAGAGCCGGAGAACACCACTGCCTTCTTGCTGGGGATGAAATTTTGGAGACTTCATTAAGTGAGGGTTTACCAACAACTCCAAGGAGAGGCCAGAACTTTGTGAAGCGTCTCCAGGGAAGCAGGCACGGAAGGTCCTGAGGCCTCCGGTCCCTGAGCCCTCCAGTCCTTGCTTCCCTCATCCCTCTCCTGCATACACAGATTTGCTCCTTGACAGTCGGGTACAGGCAGGGCGGGGGACCTCCTGCCATCAGCTTCCGGGTTGGAGCCCGCTGTCTCCGCTTTTTCTCATAAACCTGGGGTTATAAGTTCCTGTGCCGGGTGGGATTTGCTAACTTCCCATAAAGATGCCAACTGCTTGCCTTCTTCCTTCTCTGCCAGTGCAGGAAGTTTGCCCAGACCTCGGGGTGGGGCAGGGGGGCTGCTGGAGTTTGGGAGGTCCTCCTTAGTCCTGTGGCCATCAGAAATCGCTCCCGGTGGGCCCAGCCCTGCCTCCTCTCCCGGCTCCAGAAAAAGGGCTGTGGCCTGGGACGTCCTAACCTTTTTGTCTTGCAGCCTCGGGGAGTTGGCCCACTCCCCCCCCCCACTCCCCAGCACTCTCAAGGGACAGTAAGCACTTCCAGGAGAGGGTCTCTGCCTTCTTTCATCTCTCAAGAGGAGGTGCTGGGGCGCGGAGCAGCCCTGGGGTGCTCTCTACACGCTGGGGTGCTGCTCACTCAGTTCCCGGGTCTAAGTCCCCGCACCTCTGGCTGGGACTGGTGCAGGGACCGCCCCCGTCCGCGGCCCACAGTGACTCCTCCAGTCTCCCGTCTAAACTCAAAGCTCTCTTTGGAGCAAGGCGGCAGAACCCTGGCTAGGGGCTGCCCTCCGTCCGACGGAGCACACTTCATCCACTCTGCCCTCTTTGCTCCGCCAGCCCCTGTCGCGGCTTTGAGGAAAGTGGACGGCAGCGACTGCGGGATCTCGGAATCTCCTCGAGGGCCGCAGCCGGGTACCTCTCCAGGAGAGAAAGAGAGAAGCAAAGGGAAAGCACCGCTTCACCCATGGGCTGACAGAGGCTTCAGGGTCGAGAGAAGAAGCCTCGATTGTGAGCACAAACGAGGTCGCTTTAGACCTGAATTTTGGAGGTCAAGACGCTCTGCCCCGAGTTTGCCCTTAAAAGGGCAGAGGTCACCTTTCCTCCTGACCCTATTAAGCTGATGGAGGGTCCTCCTTGGTCTGAAAGGTGCAGCTCTCGAAGAGGCGTCCAGCTTCCGGCATTGCCCTGAGCACCCCAGGGCCAGGGGAGTCAGCGCCGTCCTGGGGCTGGGACCCGAGCACCCAGCCCTGCACGTCGCGGGGCCTCCGCCCGGCGGGGGGGCGAGGGGATGGTCCTGAGGCTCTCCAGCCTGTCTCCATCCTCGGGCTAAGGGCAACTGTGGGTACACCGAGGCGGCAGAGCCAAGCCTGGAGCCGCGCACCTCGGCGTCAGTCCTCCGAGG
>NW_011495075.1:4212485-4212685 GCF_000754665.1 Bison bison bison
CCCTCGGGTGAGCGCTGCGCCTACGCGCCCCCTTCTCCCCGCAAGGCTCCCCACCCGACCCCGGTTTCTTCTCTAAGGGCCCGCCGCCCGGTGGCGAACACCGCTTCTGAAATCTGAAGCCCTTTCACCTGGGATTTGCCGCGCGGCGGGCCCGCCACCGCCACCGGAATAAAGGGGGCCGTCCCCCCCAGCCCCCACTC
>NW_011495075.1:4212785-4214636 GCF_000754665.1 Bison bison bison
CGTCCGCGGAGATTGTCCACAGAAACCGCTGCGCGGGAGTCAGATTGAACCAAAAATGGGGGGTGAAGGCAGTTTCCGGAGGAGACGCGGCATCTTCATGGCGCCTCCTCCCCACCCGCCTCATCCCTCCCATATCCATCCCCGTGAGGAGACGCCCCCAGCAGCTATGCCGAGGACCGGAGCGCATCCCTGGCGCCCGGACAACTCGCAGCGCAGTGGCTGGGCGACCTCCGGGCCCCCGAGCCTGCACCCCGAGAATCTCAGGCCTCGGAGAGCAAGGCCGGACGAGGGAAAGGCGCCTTTCAGGACTAATGTCAGCGGACTCTGAACGAGACCGCGTATTTTAGAGCCTACTGATCGCGGTACGATCTCCAGGGCAAGCACGACCCCTCTTCCTCCCACCCGATGAAGGCGGGTACACGCGTGTGCACACCCACTTACACACCCACGAGACAAATGCTCCGGCCTAGGGAACAGGGCACGAGAGAGAGCGTGGCGGGTAACTCACCTGCCTCCAGAGTGGTGCCGTTCAGCATTCTGCGAGCTGGGGTGGCTCACGCCGCGATGGTGGCTGCACCGCAGAGAACCGGCGCGTCAGCTCCAAGGTGCGGCCCGGGACCCCGCGCGCCTCCTCCACCCGGGAGGCGCGTCCCAACCGCTTCTCCCGCCGAGGCCTCGGGGACCGAGCGGCCTTCGGGGAAGCCGGGCTGCCTCCGGTAGATGCTCGGGGCGCTCCTGGGCGCCCGGAAGTCGGGAGCACACCGAAGGCGGAAAACTGCTCGGATCAGACAACCCCAATCGAGATCTTACCTTGAGGTCCAGACGTTCCCTCCAAGAAGCCAGTCCGGGGAGAAGAAGAAGGGCGGCGGCGGCCAGAAGTGCGAGCCAGTCCCCAGAATCTCGCCAAGGGGGCCTCTGTGAATCCAAATAATCAGGTGGTTGGTGGGTGGGTCTTTCTGTGTCTCTTCCTTTCTCCTCTCCCTCTCGGTCGGAATTGACCCGAATCCCTCACCTCTGACCCGCAGCTCGCTCCACCTGTCTTTTATTTCTATTTATACTTCCAGATCGGGAGGAGGAGGAGAAGGGGTGGGCAGAGGGCACCGGCGCGGGCCAGGGCCGGGCGACAGCCTCTGAGGCTGCGTCCAGCCCTCCCAGCCTCTCAGCAATCAGGGGAGGTGTTAATGGAGGAGACGGCCGGGAGGGACCCTCATAAAGCCGGGAGCCCCCCAAGGACTGGCGTCCCGCGGCGCGCCCTGCCCCCCTCTCCCCGCCCGAGCCCCAGGCCCTCCTTGGCCTTCCCAGAGATGCTGGCACCTCAGAGATGCTGCCGCTGCCAGCTGGTGCCCGCATAGACGGCGAGCGGGCGGGAGCGCCTGGAGGGGCGCCGGGGGCTGAGCCACGGATTGCCCGCCCGCCGCACCCCCTCCTTTCCTCTCGGCGCTCCGGGGACAGGTGCCCGCAACCCAGCCCTGCGCGGTGCGCTCTGCTCCCGAGGGTGGCCTTCTCCAGCGGATCAGCGCGCCGGCCCCAGGTATCCCTGCAGCCCGGCTCCGGCTAGGAGGCGGGGACGGCGATCCATCCGGAGAAAACCGACTCAGACCCCGGGAGACGAGCGTTTTCCGGCACAGATCCGATGCTCGGGACACGGCGGGTGCCAGGGTACCTGGTCGGTCTCGGCTTCCCGAGTGGCTGCGTCGCCCCCAGCAACCCCGGACACAGGCCGCGAGGAAACGGACGGAGAACCGAGAAACCTGGCCCCTGGCCAATTATTTACCCAGTCTCCCAACCCGAGCTCCCCGAGCTCTCAGAGGTGGGGGTGGGGATCACCCGGAGGTGGCTGCGCGGATGGGG
>NW_011495075.1:4214957-4224913 GCF_000754665.1 Bison bison bison
TGATCTAAGTTTCCCTCACCCCCCACCCACTCCCGTTTCCCCTTCCCAACCCGTCCTCCTTAGCTCTTTCTCCCCGGAGAACGCCCCCATCTCCGCTCGTTTCCCCAGCCTCCCGGGGTCCGTTCTCCCGCTCCCTGGCGAGGCCATCGAATTGGATGGACGGCGACCCCGACCCGAAAACGTTCAGGTCCTCCCGCTCGTCGGTGTCCAAAGCAGCGGGCTTTATTTAACCTGTTTGGGATCACTAACCGTTTTAGGTTATTTGGTTTTTAAAAATGCATTTTACGCACACACACACAGAGGCAGGCAGAGGCGCGCGTGCCCGGAAGCCCACGCTTCGGGAGAGATTTCGGATGGGAAGATGCGATTGCCAGGAATCTTCCAGTGCCCCCCGCCCTGCATCCCTTGGCAAAATGCACCCCGCCGGGCTGGGTGGGCTGCTCGTGCCGGTGACCACCGGCCTCCGGCAAGAGACAGTTGCGAGTTCTCCCACGACCTTTTCTCGGGAATCAAGCTTTTCCAGGGGCGCGCACCAACCATCCACCCCACCCCAATACAAACTTAACCGACTTTCTTTTTTTTTTTTTTCCTGAGGAGGGGATAGTTTTGGCATCCAGAAGTACCTTTTAATTGTTGAAGGGTAGTGAAGACTACCAATAGCAGCGAGTTTTAATCCTCCATCACGGGCAGACGTCCCCTTCACAACTCAGGCCCTTGCTCGAATGTAGAGAAGATAAAAAGGCAGGTATTCCCACGCAGTGGAGGCGCGGGGGGCGGGGGGCGTTCCTTTGGCGGGGGGGGCCGCGAGGCTTCAGAGAGCTCAGGAAAGGCGACATGCCCATGGCCATTCGCCAGGTCGTGGGCCCCCTTCTCCAGACTTGTTCGGAGACCCCCCGCTGGCTTCCGGCGGTGGAACCCGGCGGGCCGGACACTCCCGAAGTCGCCTTAGGACACCGCGCACCGCGAGGGACAAAGACCCCCGCTGCGCCCGGGGAGCACCCCTCTTTCTCGGGCCCCTTCTGGTCCAGACACAACGAGACCGGTGTGGGAGCCCCAAGTTGCACGGGATTGTGGGGGGTGGTGGAATAAAAGCCCCTCCCTTCCTGGCTCTGCAAAATCCATGGGGTCGGTGTGGCTTTTGAAGAGCGGGGAGTGTGCTAGCAATCCACCTGCTGGGCGAACAGCCCAAGGCCGGGCCTTCCCGGGAGAGGGGACCGGACGCCTCGGCAGGAAGCTTTCCCCACCCTCCACTCTGCTAAACCCCGCACGAGAACCCCTGCTTCCCCCGGGTTTTTCCGTATTAGAAACCATCTAGAAATCAATCTCTCTTGATTTATGGTGCCCGCCTCGGAGCGGCAGGAGCCTCCAGAAGTAGCCCCAGAGTAGATTTAAACCGGGAAGTCTATTTCTCAGGCATCCACATGTGTTTGTACACACACACCCAATAAGAAACCTGACTTTTTACTTTACAATGTGCGAATACAATATAGCTGGAAGCTCTCGCAGCGAGGCCCATTTATGTGGCCGTATTGTGTTTAATGTGGGAGCACCCGCCGCTGCCAGCCCTCCCAGGGGGCTTCACCAGCATCTCCCCCAGAACCGCGGCGGAGAACTTCAGACCTTGATTCGCGGCGAGCTCTAGAGGCAAGAGAAGAGTCAGAGCGCCCCCTCTCCCCGCCCGCAGCCCACCCCAACCCCACCCCAGCAGCGGCTCCTTGGCTGTGACTGTGGGGGACGCTTAGAAGTTATGGCAGGAAGAGTCACAGAATCCCGATAAGGGTCCTCCCGCGATGGGCATCCTACTTTGGGCCAGGTCCCCGCTGCAGGAAGTGAGCTGGAAGGAGGGACAGGCGCGCGGCCAGGAGGCAGCATCCGGACCTTCTTCCCATCTTCCAAGCAGCTTTCTCGAACACTGTCTAAACAAGGCTGGGCGGGGCAGAACTCAAAGTGAACTTGCTTTCCTCTTCCTCTCGTTTCTCCAGAAAAAAAAAAAAAAAGTCTTTTAGACTCTGTTTCCTTCTCTTTTTAACTCTTGGGACTGCTAAAGAAAGCCCCCTCCAGCCCCCACCCAGAAGATGGCTTTGGTAATCTTCAAATCTGCCCGGAAACCTGGAGCTAGCCACTGCTCCTTGACCTGAGAATGGAAAAGAAATTGGCTGCCAGGAGTCCACAGACCTTTCTGGAAAGACTACCTGCTCTGTCACAATGCGGATCTGTTCTCTGCTTCTCCTCCAAAGAGCTCCTGAAGAGGGCAACACCAGGCCACAGACACTACTCTTTAAACCCAAGGAGGATGCTAAGACCCCACCAGGCCCATGGGACAGGGTTGTTCAGGGCACCTCAGTTAGAGCATCAGAAACACAGGGGCACCAAAACTGCCAAAGTTTTGGGAAACAATTTAATATTTGACATAAAATGAATACTGGAAGTCATGTCATATTAGAGAATGGTGGGTTTTTTTTTTTTTCCCCATTCCTTTTAAAGTTTAGAAGGGCTTTTGTTCTGAATCGAATATGGGAGAAGGTATCAGACATTTTTGTTGCTTAAGATTTGTAGAAATCTTTGGGGGAAAAAACCTTCATTGGGGCCACAGGCAGAGATTAAGGTAGACCTCGGAGATGTTGGAGAACCTTTCAGATTCTGCTGGGAGTAAAAGCTGAGGGTCAGCTCTAGGTAAAGCCAGCCTGCCATCTCACCCATTAGCTTCCCCTGCCCAGGGAAGCAGAGAGGTATGGAGAGGGTGGTCCCGGGGGGTCCCAGAAGCCGGGTTGGAGGCTGAAGTCCAGGGTCTTCACAGAAGTGGAATGAAATGGGCTAATAAAGCTAATAAACACCCTAAGACAGATCAGCCTGCAGAGCGCCATCAGAGGTAGAGGGGTAAAATGTGGGAGAGAGGAAAAAGAATGGTTCAGGCGAGGCATCTTCAGTGGCCTGATCCCCAAATCGGAATGATTTAAAATTTTTATTAGGGGAACAGATGGAACATGAGCGTGCTTCTTGCTGCGGAATAGCACTTATTGGGCACTCATATGCTGCCCAATGCAGTGTTACATCAACCTCCTCATCACTCAAGATATAAATGAAAGGAAGGATGGAGTCAGACTCTTCTATCTGCTAGCAACCTCCCTGGGTTGCTAGCACTGAAAAGAAAAACAGTAGGAGAAGTGGGGCTATAAAAAAAGAAAAAAAAATCAAGAGCTACTAATGTGACCTGATTGCTGGTATTTATTTAATGGAAGAGTCATTATTTTCTTTTTTCAACATTGTCTGATAATGAAGCAAAAAGAAAGCAAAATAACTATCAATGTGCCACTTCAGAAACACAAATATTTGCTAACTTTTTCATTTTGTTGATGTTCTTTTAACATATGTACTTAAGATGAATCCCGTGGTTAAGCACTAACAGCCCAGAAAGCCATTCTGGATTAAAATTTTATTTATTTATTTTTAATAAGGCTCAATTAGATGGAGAACAGAGATAAAATTGTTGTCACACATAAAAATATGAATTGAACTGCTTCTTTTTGGATGGATCTTTAACATTGATTTGACCATATGGACACTGCAAAAAAAAGAAAACAAGTTATTGTTGAATTATTTAACAGTCATCTTGGAAAAATGCATATCTCATGGTGAAAAAGAGAGACTGCTGATAATGTTCTATAGATTATTTGATCTACGGCCTACAGACTCAGAGGAGGATGGTGGCAACGTCTGGCAAATGGTCTTAATTAGGGTCCAAGAATCACTTCCTAAATGCATCCTTCCAACTTGAAGAATTTTACCATCAAAAACTCACCCTTAAAAAATATCCTCCAAGTCCTCAATTCAGGCAAAGCTCTTAGGCATTTGATTAGAAACAGCTAATGGCACAGGTAGGAACATCCATAAAAGTGAAGGCTTAATTTATCAATACTGGCTAATACAAGGATTTTAGTGTTGGTCCCTTGATATAAAGTGGGTCAGTTAAAGCAAATGACAACTTCTTCCCCCCAAACATTCGAAGTGGTCTATAAGCAGAGGTTATCTGTTTATAATTAACTGCCTAACAGTTTCCCTTCCTGTGAAAGGGACCTACTCGAAAAAAGGCTACAGTGAAGGACCCATTCACATTTATTTTTTGCTCAAAATGGGGAAGGGCTACATATTTAGCACATCTTAATCGGTGAGCACAGGGATTTAGGGTCGCTGAAATATGCGTTTTAGGAAATGTACAGCATAAGTGTGGGGTGGTGAGTTTCATGGTTATTTTAAAGACAGAGTAGAAAATAGCTACAGAAAGAACAGGAGGCAGGAGAGAAGGAGGAAGGGAGGGGAAGTAATAATAATAATACAGATGGAAGAAGAGGAGGAGGAGGGAAGGAAGAAAGAAAGGGAGCAAGGGAGAAGGAAAATCATTACCTTTAACAAAACCCTCCCTGCCAATGTTGGGCAAGTATCTATCGATTCAGCTAAAAATGAAAAATAAATGCTTCCTGGGATCTAGTCTGCAATATTCTGGATTTCTTTTCCTGCTGTCTTTGAACTCGCCTAGTGAACACAGCTTATTTGAAACCTCGTGAAAAGTTTCCTCACAATAAAAGAGCTCCCATGAATTTCCCATCACGGCATTTCAAGGAACCGATGCTCACGGTGAAATGTTACAAAATTCCATTAACTTTAAAGGTCCTCTGTTGATCCTTAGGACTTTCACTGTCCTAGACTAGGGAAGCTTGTGAAAGTGCACCACAGGTCTATTTAGCATTTTTATTGGACTTGTTTTCAAATAATAGGTATTTATGAAGTCACAGAAGCACCGAAAGCTGCTGCTGTACTGCGATCGGAGCTGGTACTCACGTGTCTACAGGCTGAGCCGCAGCACTGGCCTCTCTGCAAGTGGGCCAGCTGGGTGAACACCACGTAGCCGGTAGCTGGGTCCACGTAGTTTAGCTGGCCAGCCTGAAGAGTAATGAAATCAAACAATTCATTCATCTCAAAATTCATCATATCTCCTCACCATAATTCCTACCCGTAAAATACTGCAACATTTTTCTTCAAACAATATTAAACTTCTTCCCAGCAATTTTCGTGGCACTTGCAATTAAGGCCCACATGCATTCCGACATAATACACAGTCCAACTTTATGTGACATGAGGAGAAAATATAGTTTGAGAAAAACGAGAAGTTGATGGAAAAACAAGAACGCCTCTATACCCAATAACGATGCAGCCACCGCGCAGGTATTTTTCATTCAGTTTCTAGGTAACAAGTTTAATAACAGGTGATTTAATGACTTTAAGAGCTTAAGAGGCTGAAAATGAACTTTCACTCAGAAGTTGCAGTTGCAATTTCAGTGCTTAAAATATGCGGATAATGATTTAAACTTACAGAAAAGGTGCTAATCAAAACCAACGGTCCTTCTAGAAAAAGTGCGGGCTTCGCTATTATTGAACACTTTTCCTTACCTTCATGATGTCTACTCCCCTGCACACTTTGCACTGTTTTCTTTTTTTGGAGTGTTTTTATTACCGTTTTTAAGCAAAATGAAAGTATTGTTTTAGCATATTAACACTCACTGCTTCATGAGTTTGATCAAAAGCAGCTTTTACTATAGCCCTTCAGATGTCAAGGATGCATCCTCTACTTATTCAATCATGGTTTTAAAAAGCTGTCCCAGGTACATGTGTGAAGACAAAGTAAACGATGCAACCTCTTTTATGGATGTGGACTACGTGGCTGACATTATTTATCCTTGAGATTTATTTTTTAACTTTTAATTTTGCATTGGAGTATAAAAGAGCCGGACTCGACTGAGTGACTTTCACTTTCACAACTGATTAACAATGTTGTGATAGGGGGACTTCCTTGATGGTCCAGTGGCTGAGATTCCGAGCTCCCATTGCAGGGGGCCTGGGTTTGATCCCTGGTCGGGAAGCTAGATCCCACTTAATGCAAATAAGAATTCAAATTGTACACCAAAAGATCCTGTCTGCTGCAAGACCCAGCACAGCCAAACAAATACTTAAAAACAGAAAAACAACGTTGTAATAGTTTCAGGTGGACAGCAAAGGGGCTCAGCCATACATACAAAGATCAGCCCTGGGTGTTCTTTGGAAGGAATGATGCTAAAGCTGAAACTCCAGCACTTTGGCCACCTCATGCGAAGAGCTGACTCATTGGAAAAGACTCTGATGCTGGGAGGGATTGAGGGCAGGAGGAGAAGGGGACGACAGAGGATGAGATGGCTGCATGGCATCACTGACTTGATGGATGTGAGTTTGAGTGAACTCCAGGAGTTGGTGATGGACAGGGAGGCCTGGCGTGCTGCAATTCATGGGGTCGGAAAGAGTTGGACGCAACTGAGCGACTGAACTGAACTGAACTGATGCACGCATTCTCAGTCATGTCCTACTCTTTACAACCGAGTAGGATCCTCTATCCGTGGGACTCTCCAGGCAAAAATACTGGAGTGGGTTACCATCCCTCCTCCAGGGGATCTTCCCAGCCCAGGAACTGAACCCACGTCTCTTCTGTCTCCTGCATTGGTAGGTGGGTCCTTTACCACTAGCACCACCCGGGAAGCCCACGTGTATCTGATCGCCCCCAGACTCTCCTCCCATCCAGGCCGCCACATAACATTGAGAAGGGTTCTCTGTGCTGTACGGTAGGTCCTGGATGGTTATCTGTTTTAGACACAGCAGTGTGGCCATGTTGATCCCAGACTCCCCAGCTATCTATTCCCTTTGGCAACCATAGACTCATTCTCTAAGTCTGTGGGTCTGTTTCTGTCTTGTAAATAAGTTCATTTGTATCATTTCTTTTTAGATTCCACATAAAAGGGGTGTCATGTCCAACTGTTTGTCACCCCATGGACTATATAGTCCATGGAATTCTCCAGGCCAGAATACTGGAATTGGTAGCCATTCCCTTCTCCAGGGGATCATCCCAACCCAGGGATCAAACCCAGATCTCCTACACTGCAGGTCGATTCTTTACCAGCCGGGCTACCAGGGAAGCCCCACTTTCACTTTCAAACTATATTTCTCCTTCTCTGTCTGACTTACTTCAGTCAGTATGACAATTTCTTGGTCCGTCCATGTGGCTGCAAACGGCACTATTTCATTCTTTTTAACTAGCCTTGGGATTTTGAAGGGGAGAAACTTTCTCCTGGACTTTTTCTGTAACCCTTTACCATGCAGTAAGTGCACCACTCTTGCATAGAGCCTTTCCATTAAATTACATGTGACACTGAAATGTCTTCTGACTTACATTTTCGTGTGTGCCACAAACTGCTTCTTCAGAGTGTCTTCCTTAATGGCTGGATATTTTGTTCTAGTTCATCTTTTAATCAGCTATAGCTCATGAATAAAGTGTGGAGCAAAAGGACAATTAGAGTTCAAGTCTAGGCCTCCTCCAAGGCAACAAGGGCAGCAGAAATCCCACAGTTGAGTCCCAAGGCCAGTCTAAGGGGCCTCCAAAATCCTTTGGGGTCACAGAAGCAGATTACGTGAGACCAAAGGCACTAAACACCCACTGTCAAGACCTCACTTCTTTATTAATACAAAGTCGGTGTTGGAAGACTTGGAAGAAAAGCGAAAAAACACTCGTAACTCTGTCCGCAGACATCTCTCTGCTTTTCATAGCTGGGGGTCTTCTGAGAGCAAATTGCCTGGAGCCTGGGAGCTTTACAGACTGCTTCTGGGTATGGGCAGCTCTCTTGCTTTCCCTGTTGATGGGGAAACTCTGAGCTCGTTGGCTGCCTGCACAAACTGAATTTATCCTTAGTGAATGAGCCTTAGGTAATGGTGGCAACAGACAAAGGTGGGGCAGGAATGCTGACCGAGAGCGAGATGTCCAGGGAGGCAGATCAGCAAAGGTAAGAGAGCTGCCTGCCTGCAGGTGTGGGAGAAGGACCGGGGCAGGGGGCTCTGATTTGTTGAATAAGAACAACAAGCTTGTTATCAGCTTTACTTATAGGCTCTGGGACAGTCATTTAACCCGCAATGCTGACACTGATGGATTTCCTGAGTTAGAAAATGTTTCTTTCCCAGGCTGATGGAGCCCATCTTTCCAGGCCACTGGTGTTTGCTCTATAGAGAATGACACTTTTTGCTTCTATTTACACATTTATATGGTGAAATGTGCTTAGTTGCTCGGTCGTGTCTGACTTTTTGCGGCCCCATGGATTATAGCCCACCAGGCTCCTTTGTCCATGGGGTTCTTCAGGCAAGAATACTGGAATGGGTTGCCATGCCCTCCTGCAGGGGTTCTTCCTGACCCAGGGATAGAACCCAGGTCTCCCGCACGGCAGGCGGATTGTTTACCATCTTGAGCCACCAGGGAAGCCCATATGGTGAAGTATGGGAACAAATTACACATGTTATTTTAAAAAGAGTATAAACAAGAACAATAAAAGCTGCCAGTCATTTCCTAAAGAGTCTCTGTGCAGAAGTTTCAACACTGGAATGAATCAGGGAGTGGATCTCAGGGCCTACTAACTGCCAGCAAAAAAGTCCACTTCAGGCAACCTGCAAGTTTTCCTTCTCTGCTCTCTTGGCTCCAGCTCAGACCTGGTTAACATCAGACCGTGAAGGACTGATCACCTGCAGTGTATCACAGGCTGCTTTCATATCCCTTTTTGTATCTTTATCATAGAACTCACTTGCTCTTTAAAGATGATGCAAATATAAATCAGATCAGATCAGATCAGTCGCTCAGTTGTGTCCGACTCTTTTCGACCCCATGAATCGCAGCACGCCAGGCCTCCCTGTCCATCACCAACTCCCGGGGTTCACTGAGACTCACGTCCATTGAGTCAGTGATGCCATCCAGCTATCTCATTCTCTGTCGTCCCTTCTTCTCCTGCCCCCAATCCCTCCCAGCATCAGAGTCTTTTCCAATGAATCAACTCTTCACATGAGGTGGCCAAAGTACTGGAGTTTCAGCTTTACACATCATTCCTTCCAAAGAAATCCCAGGGCTGATCTCCTTCAGAATGGACTGGTTGGATCTCCTTGCAGTCCAAGGGACTCTCAACTTATGTAGTCTAAGATATTAGAAAGCATGATGGGAGGAGACAACTTTTGATTTTAGTGTTGCCAAACCCCGAACCAGAGAAAACAGCTCAAGATTACGAAGCAGCTCAAGATTACGAAGAATGTAGACTCCTGATTATAGTTTCCTTAGGTAACTGTGCTCTGAGAGGTGCAAAGGACGAAAGGATGGTAGCAAAAATTAAATTTTAAAAAAAGTTCATCTTTGAAATCATTGGTGTTAAACTGATACTGCGGATAAAAACACACATATTTTCCTGTGACTTCTCATATTCTCTACCTCCTACATCAATGCTTCACACCCCTCCAACACACACACACACACACACACACACACACAGCGTGATGATGGACCCCATGGAATTTAGTTCGGACACAGATTAGAAGGGAGCTGCACTCATACTGAGCCATCAGGGAAACCCCATACTCAAGATAGATACATGTTAATTCTTCGCTGAGAATAGGGAACTGTGGCTAGTTTCAGGAGAAAAGTTCAGAACGGGACCCAACCGCGGGACCAGAGGCCAGAAACACGCCTATGCGGGCCTCTAGCCACCTGGTGCGGGGACGCGCATGCGCACAGACACCCCGGGCGGCGGGGCGGGACGGGACGCCCGGGGGGCGGGGCCTCGCGGCGCGGGCTCAAGGCCCTTGGACGGAGGCCCGGGAGGGGCGGGGCTTAGGCGTCTCGGGAGGCGGGGCCTCACCGCGCAAGCGCACGGCCCTCCGGCGAGGGCCGCGGGCGGGGCGGGGCAAGACGGGGCGGGGGCCGCGGGCGGGGCGGGGCCTCACTGCGCAAGCAGCCGCGTGTAGCTCCGCGATCCTCTGCTCCGCCGCCGTTAACTCTTGGCTCGCCGGGCGATTGGTCGCTTCCTCCGGCCCGCCCCGCGAGTCAGATCCGGGGCCACCGCCGTCTTCCCGCG
>NW_011495075.1:4225199-4238376 GCF_000754665.1 Bison bison bison
CGAGCCTCCGGAGCCCGCCCTCCGGTTCTGGACCCCGGCCCGCACCCCTGACCGCAGACTGAGGGACCTCCTCACCCTTCCCGACCCCGAGCTTGACCCCTGCGGACCCCGCCCGCGCCCTGAGGACCGGACCCCGGGCCGTCCGCCGACCCTGCGGCCCTGCCCGGAGATGAGGTGGATTCGGGCGGCTGAGAAGACTCCCGCAGGACGCGGGGACCGGAGATCGTGCCTTCTCCAGCCTCAGGACCTCCGCTCCAAGTTTCCCATTGGTCTTCTGACAGGACACGTGGACATTCTTTTTCTCCTGTCAAACTGGCCTTGGGATCTTTTCAGCATAATCGCTACAACTGATAAAGTGCAAGAAAGTGATCCGAGTGGCCCAGGTTCGTTTATGAGCTTGGGCTCATCCAGGAAAGGCTTGAGTATTTGCAGGTGCTGTGTGCTGGGAGGGGAGCCCTCGCGCGCCTGGCTCTCTGACCCAGACTAACCTGAGGACCAAAAGCAGGAAGAGGCGGCGGTTTCAGGTTGCTAAGTAATTTGCAAAATCGAAACTTAAGATTATATTTCCTGTCTGAAAGATGAAAGTTATCCCGCTTCTCCCCAAAAAACTGACTGAGAAAATTAGCACACATCTCAGGAGGTAATGTCAGGCGTTAGAATTAACAGTACTCCTGCCTCCTCCCCTCAGCCTGTGTTTCAGGCTTGAAGAGTAAACTGTTTTGTAAGTGTTCTTCACTTTTTGAAGAACTGAGAGCAGCAGTTGACCCCTGAGGATAAGAGCAGATTGTAGAGTGGTACACAAAGATGAAGGCAGACCATCACCACTCCTTTTTGACATCTGCATTTACCTTGCAACCCTGGCATTATATTTGTATTCTTAGTCGGCGCTGATTGAAATGACCCTATTGGTCCGTTGTAAATCTCATAGTAATTAATAAATTGGGATCTTCTTTTGTAAATCTGCTTCCTTTGTGCTGGCATAATAAATCAGGTTCTGGAGAATGCTTAGTGATCTGAGAAAAGTTGAAAACCTGGGGGGCCGAGGAGGGACCCTCAGTAAAACTGGAAAGGGCAACTGTGGTTATAAAGGGAATTGACTGTGAATCAGCTGTGTGTTTGTGTTTTTTGCCAAACCAAATTCTCAAAGGAAGTGAGTCTGGAAGTTCTTATTGATTACATTGTTTTTAAAATTGAGGATGAGGACCAGTTAATAGTTTGTAACATTAATTCAAAGGATAGAGACCGAATTTTACAGAAATGAAATAGACTATTACCACATTCATGATAGAAAATAGTCATCTACAAAGAGTGAATACTGGTTTTGTGAAACATTTGCTATACTGAATGAGGGGGCAGGTGTGAATATAAAGGGGTGTGAGTGAGGGAGATGTTTGTGAATGGTAGTAGTAGCAATTCTGTGTTCTGATCCTGTCAGAAGTCTACAGCTGTGCTTAGAGGTAGAACTAGAGTACTTTGTTCCGAAGTCCCTTTCCTAGCCTTGGTACTGTGTTACAAATACGGAAAATGTAACCAGTTGGGGAAACTGGGTGAAGGGAACCTGCTGTGCTATTTTTACAACTTCTGGTGAACCCACAGGTGGCTCAGATGGCATATCATCTGGCTGCAATGTGGGAGACCTGGGTTTGATCCCTGGGTCAGGAAGATCCCCTGGAGAAGGAAATGGCAACCCACTCCAGTACTCTTGCCTGGAAAATTCCATGGATGGAGGAGCCTGATAGGCTACAGTCCATGGGGTCCCAAACAGTTGGACATGACTGAATGACTTCACTTTCACTTTGAATTAGTTTAAAATTTAAAAACCTTAAATGCAAAAAGGGATATAAAAATAGTGTTCAGATTACTGGGTAAAGGAAATCACTGAGTTAACCAGAACCTTAGATTATATCCTCCATTGCCAGATTTAAAAATCGTCTGTCAGTTAAAAGCCTTTGGGCATTTAGGCCCCAGAAGCTGTTTTGCACTCAGGTGTTATCAGTGTGTGCATTCTTTTAGATACATATCCTTAAATCTCAAAAAACTAAGATCATGGCATCTGATCCCATCAGTTCATGTCAAATAGATGGGGAAACAATGGAAACAGTGAGACTTTATTTTTGGGGGCTCCAAAATCACTGCAGATGGTGACTGCAACGGTGAAATTAAAAGACACTTGCTCCTTGGAAGAAAAGCTATGACCAACCTAGATGGCATATTAAAAAGCAGAGACATTACTTTGCCAACAAAGGTCCATCTAATCGAAGCTATGGCTTTTTCCCAGTAATCATGTGTGGATGTGGGAGTTGGATTATAAAGAAAGCTGAGTGCCAAAGAATTGATGCTTTTGAACTGTGGTGTTGGAGAAGACTCTTGAGAGTCCCTTGGACAGCAAGGAGATCCATCCAGTCCATCCTAAAGGAAATCAGTCCTGAATATTCATTGGAAGGACTGAAGCTGAAGCTCCAGTGCTTTGGCCACCTGATTTGAAGAACTGACTCATTTGAAAAGTCCCTGATGCTGGGAAAGATTGAAGGCAGGACGATGAGATGGTTGGATGGCGTCACCGATTTGATGGACATGAGTTTGAGCAAGCTCTGGGGGTTGGTGAGGGACAGGGAAGCATGGTGTGCTGCAGGCCACGGGGTTGCAAAGAGTTGAACACGACTGAGCAACTGAACCGAAATCTTACCAGAGCTGGAAACCTATGTAATTAACAGTTGATGAAGTATCTTAGTATAAATAATAGTTTCCAGATTTGATCATTTAATTAGAGTATCGTTCATCTACCCCTTTCAGTTTTTGTCTCATCTTCACATTTGGGAGTGTCAAGGCACGTCAAGTAACTTTCATTCACTGCATCTCTTGTTTGAAAGAGCCTCCTTGGATCTTGTTGCCTACCTTATTCTGCTGTTGCTGCTGCTAAGTCGCTTCAGTCGTGTCCAACTCTGTGCAACCCCATAGACGGCAGCCCACCAGGCTCCCCCGTCCCTGGGATTCTCCAGGCAAGAACACTGGAGTGGGTTGCCATTTCCTTCTCCAATGCATGAAAGTGAAAGTGAAGTTGCTCAGTCGTCTCCGACCCTTAGCAACCCCAAGGACTGCAACCTACCAGGCTCCTCGGTCCATGGGATTTTCCAGGCAGGAGTACTGGAGTGGGGTGCCATCACCTTCTCCGCTACCTTATTCTAGCATGTGTTAATTTCCTCTTAGATTCTCTGTGCTAAAGCAGACAGAACTGTGTGAAAGTGGGGTGCACAGCGTTCCACCCTAGAACGGCACCTTAGTCCCCGCTTTCTTTAGAATGCACTTATACCCAGGTTGGCTCTAGGAAGGGTTTTGTACCACCTCTGCATGTTCCATGATGTGACATACATTCTGTACTCCTTCTTGTCGTCTTCGATGTTTGTGTTGACATTGAACATGCTTGTTATTTGGAGGAGGAGGAAGAAGGTGTTTCAGAGACAGGTGTTTCCCTGTTTCATTTGTATCCATTTTTTCAGTAGCTACATGAGGCTTCTAGGCGGCAGGACGTGGGTCGGGTGGCTTTACTTGTTACAGTAGAAGGGATAGGCACTTGATCCAGGTGCAGGGCCTTGGCCATGGCTCAGACTGAGTTTCTTCCTTACTGCTGAAGGCTGCTTCCTGTGGGTGAAAGATGGGGTAAAAGGCTCCTAGGTTTCTCTTCCTTGTCCCTCTGAAAGAGAGTCTTGTAGAGCTCCTGGGGGAGAAGCCTTTTTGGCCCCAGAAGTCCTAACAGCCATCTTTTTATTGTGTGTCCGTCCATGAACCAATCTTCATGAGTATGGGTTGTGCTGAAGACAACTGGGGCCTGCCCAGGGCACTGCCTGGGAACAGTTCTGTACCAATGGTGGGGATACAGTTAACCGACGTCCACCAGCGTGACTTGCAAAGGCAAAGCGAACTCCTCTAGCTCGCCAGTCCTTTTAGCACTTAGCATGTTGTGTTTTTGGCTGCACTGGGCAGGATCTTAATTCCTGGACCAGGGATTGAACTCCTGCCCCCTGCAGTGGATTCATGGAGCCCTAACCTCTGGATCTACAGGGAATTCCCTAGTATTAATTGTTTATCATTTAAAACATTTTTCACTGGTCTCTGGTTCCCCTCTGGACATCTTTCCTTTGATTGCCCACAATTATTTGCTCCATTTTAGCTTTTTATATGTAATAATTTGGGGGCATTGTTTTCCCAACAGATCATAAACAAGACAGTAGGGAGGATGGTGGGGAGCACGCTCTTCTCATCTTTGTGTCTCCACAGCCCATCTCACACTTTGTTGTTCTATGACACTTGGGCTTCCCTGGTGGCTTAGTGCTGGAGAATCTGCCTGCCCATTCAGGAGCCCCAGGAGACACGGGTTTGATCCAGGGTCGGGAAGATGCCCTGGAGAAGGCCGCCAACTCCAGTGTTCTTGTCTGGGAAATCCCATGGACAGAGAAGCCTGCAGCCCAGGGGGTCGCACAGTCAGATGCGACTGAGCACACTCGTACTGTGACACTCAGTGAATGAAGTCTTTTCCAGTGGGTGAATGAATCCATGGATTTTTCCTTCAGAAATCTACAATCCTTAACTAGTAGATGGGCACTTCATATGAAATTCTAAAATTAACATTTTTACATAACAATGCAAATTTGAGAAATTAATGATTGCAAATAAATACCATAAAAACTGGATGATAAAGATGCTAACTCTGAGGTCATGTTAACTTGTCTTTATTGAGTTACATTGGGCCGTTTTACTGACGGCTCAGATGCACACATTATCAAACTGAACTAAGCCCCAGAAAAGCTGCCTGGGGTTGACTTTGAAATGTCACCGGTGTTACCTTTTCAGTAACTATGAACGTATTGCCCTAGGAGTGGGCCAGTGGGTGCTGGGGTCCGAGAGCCACCCACAGAGGTCCTGTGCAGACACTGCCTGATGGCGCAGTTGTTTGCACGCGATTTGTGTATCTGATGCTTTTCAGATCGCGGAATGGCGTGTTGTGGCGTGTCACACCATGGCTCTGCATACAGCGCATTTCACTCTCAATCATCATGATTGAGAGCAAAGGTTACACGCCCCTGAGGTCACCCACAGGGAATCTTTGTTTCCTTCCATGGGACATCCGGCAGTACCCTTTGTCTCACTGAGCTGGTCTTAGAAAATTCTTGGGGGAATTACAGCCGTTTCTGTTTGTGAGCCCAGCGCACCCAGGCTGTCTTCCCGAGCGCCCACCCACCGGTGCCGCCTGCCCCGAGCTCCCGGGCCCTTGGCTCCCCTCCATCCCTCGTTTCTGTCTCCTGGAGGAGCTGTGGATGTGCTGCCTGACAGGAAGCGATCTAGCTGTTGCGGGTCCTCTTCCACCCTCTCCATCATCCTCTGCCGAGCAGTAGGCCAGTAGCTTTGCCCACCTCTAGGGTGAGGAGCAGGCACGACCTGAGGGTTAAATGTGGGCCATGCGTCCAGTGCTTGGCTGACTGCTTTGAAAGCGCTGATCACCTACTTCTTCAGCAGCACTCAGCCTCTCCCACTGCACACTCTGCCCTCACGCAATTTTATCTGTGTTTATGTTTTTAATGTTTCTTGCACGCTCACGACTCCCAGATCTCTGGTTCACGCTTGTGAGGTCCACACATCCATCTACTCTCCACCCACCTGTAGTACAGATATAAATACCCCTGAGCTCAGAATGGACTTTGTGATCATTCCCTTCCAAATACTACTTCGCCATTTATTTCCTCTTTAATATATATATATATATATATATATATATATATATTCATCTAATTGCAGAGAGTGCTAGTTGCTTCATTGGAGATCTTTCCTTGTGGCCCACAGGCTTAGTTGCCCCGAGGCGTGTGGGATCTCAGTTCCTTGATCAGGGATTGAACTCAAGTCCCCTGTATTGCAAGGTGGATTCTTAACCACTGGACCATTAGGGAAGTCCCGTCGCTGCTTTTAAAGGCACAGCTAATTCAGAGATTTTTTTTTCCCCCCAAATTTTCTTCCCACATCCCTGCATCCAGGTGATCACCAAGTCTTAGCCGTTTTACTTCTTTGTGTCTCAAAGTTGTCTTCCTTTGCCTCTCTTTGTTCTAGTTCAATTTGTTACCATTTCTTTCCCCAGGGCAACAGCTGGAACAGAACAAGTAACAAGGACTTATTCCGTATCAGGGCCCTCTGCCAAATGGCTGGAGATGGATTGTTTATACATTGCCCATGATATTTATTCTGACAAAAATACCCCTCATCTCCTGGGAGTGGTGATGTTATACCTGTGCTTGAAGCCTCCGCCCCTACGACCCCTCCTCTGTGAAGCCCTCTCTGACTGCTCACCTTGCTCATTGCCTCCTCTGCAGCCTGAGCTGGGCAGACCACCTCAGCACTCCACAGTATCCAAAACGTGTCTCTATATTTGCACTTTCTTACTTTTTGGCCTTGTGTTTATGAGGGCTTTTTTATTGGCAACTCGTGAGGTCTTCAAGGGAAAAAGATTGTCTTAATCATCTTTTTTATCTCTACCAGCACAATTACATAGAAAATGCTAAAAAAAAAAAATGCTTGTTGAAGTGAACAGATGAATAAATAGCGACAAAATCCCACACCTGAGTCACACAGTAAAGAAATGATACAAATGCACTTTTCCCTAATATCTTATGGTTAAGGATCAGCATTGGTTATATCCACACGTCAGTCGATCTCAGCCTGTTGTTCTGAGAGACAATACCTACCATAACAACGAGGTAACCATGATTTTATTTGGCAATCCAGTCAGTAGGCTCCCCCTGAGCAGTCACTGAACTAATGGTAGGTGCCGTGTATGGGCTGCATTTCAAATGAAGTCAGTGTATGTTGACAGTAAAGTGCAGCCTTGTTAGCCCTGAACAATCATTCCAATTATAAACTACATGCACACAATCACTGTCATATAAAATATCCAGACTAATTACCTCTAGCCCTTTTGTCATGCAGGGATTCAAAATGAAACCTACTCTTCAGGATGTTCAGTACCAGCAGTGTATTTCCCAGAAAGAACATTGCTGAAGATCTAGCAAGAACGTGATTCCATTTGTACCTTATTACAATAAATGGATTAGAATTGCGCTTTTAAAATGACACGGCCAGCCTTGATCTGTAGGATTTCCCACACACCAGCACAGAGATGTTGGTTAAGGTCGTCAGCAGCACGTACAAATCGGAGCCGTGTTCTCTGCACTCACCACTGCCTGAGGGAGAAAGCATGTCCACTGTTCCATGACCACACAGAAAGGCACCCTGAGCTTCAGGTCAAATACCCGTGACATTGACGTGTCTGACTCGTCTGCCGAGTGCGATCCGTGGCAGTATCCTCCCCGTGGTGGACGGGAGGGACGAGCCTCCGGGATCAGCACAGCACACACGCCGTTCACATTTACTCCAAGTGTGAAATTGATGCCTCTGTGGGACCCCGTGGAACACGGATATTCTGCGTGCAGCTAAACTGGACACTTGATATGAATGGTTGTATTTGTATGATTGTGTAAGGGCGTCATCGCCACCCACTGCTCTGTCTGACAGCATCTCTTGATGACATGTTTTGATAGCATTGTTGAAAATAGCTTTGGATGTGTCTATGCTTGCGACTTTTTCAGCTTTTCCTTCATGGACTTTGAAGTTCTGTTGTTAGGGGCATAAATATACTGGATTGTTATGTGCACTTGTATGACCCCCTTACCTTTATATAACGTCCTTCTTCTGATATTTTTCTTTGTTCTGAAATTCGCTTTGTTTGATATTCATATAAGCACTCCAGCTTTCTTAGGATGTGTTGTAATGGTATAAGCTCTTCGTATCCTTTTATTTTGGGGGGCTTCCCTGATGGCTCAGATGGTAAAGCGTCTGCCTACAATGTGGGAGACCAGGGTTCAATTCCTGGGTGGGAAGATCTCCCAGAGAAGGAAACGGCAACCCCCTCCAGTATTCTTGCCTGGAAAATCCCATGGATGGAGGAACCTGATGGGCTACAGTCCATGCGGTCGCAAAGAGTCGGACACGACTGAGTGACTTCACTTTCCTTTTTATTTGTCTTTACAGTAAAAGTGTGTTTCTTTTAGGATCATATAATTGGGTCTTTTATTTTATTTTTTATTTTTATTTTTTTACATTTGAATAGAAAATTTATTATTTTCATTTTCCAAGTGTTTCCTTTTTCTATCAGGGGAAAAAAAAAGAAATCTTAAGGACAGTTGTCACTTGCTGCCAAATTGAGGGTAGTCTTTCTCTGGTGATTTAGTCTCTAAGTTGCGTCTGACTTTTGTGACCCCATGGACTATAGCCTCCCAGGCTCCTCTGTCCGTGGGATTCTCCAAGGCAAGAATACTGGAGTGGGTTGCCGTTTCCTTCTCCACTTTTTATTTTTAAGAAGTATCTATTTATGCCTCCTTGGGTCTCCCTTGTGACACTCAGGCTTCTCTCGAGTTGTGGCACAGGCTTGTTGCCCCGCGGCCTGTGGGATCTTACTCCTCGATCGGGGATTGAACCCGCACCCCCTGTCTTGGAAGGCAGGTCCTTAACCACTGGACTACCAGGGAAGTCCCTAATTGTTTTTTTTTTTTTTTTTTAATCCAGTTTCACAGTCCCTTCATTTTTAATTGCTTTTTTAGGCCTGTGGTGGGGTAATGGTGGTCCCCCCTAAAAATGCATGTCTGTGCTCTCATCTCAGGAACCTGTCTGTTAATGTTACCTTTGACAGGGGAAAAGGGCCCTTTCAGGTGTAATTAAGCTAAGGATTTTGAGATGAGGGGATCGTCCTGGATTGTCCGAGGCGGGGGTGTGAATCAAGTGGCAAGTGTCCTTAAAACTGACATACAGAGGATGTGGGGACGCCACCATGGGGGCCGCGCCTGGCGGGAAGCAGCCTGGAGCCCAGGGAGCTTCGCGAGGCAAGAAAGGGCCTCCCCGAGACTCCCCGAGGCGTGGCAGCAGCCCTCCTGGACTTCGGCCTCCAGTCCCCCACGCTGTCAGTAAATCACTGTCATTTTCAGCCTGATAAAACATTTCTGCATCATTCAGGCTCCACCTGAAATGGCTTTTCCTCCTTCAACCTGTTCATGTGCACATAAAATGTGATCTCTTGCTCTGCGTGACGGCTGGTTTGTAAAACTGACGCCTTTCAGACATAGTTGGAGTCACCAGACCATGCTGTAATCAACAAGCCCACACTAGACTTCAGCAGAAGCCTTGAGGAAAACTGAGGCACCCTTGCTGACAGCTGCGCCCACTGCCCAACATGTGAATAAGGTCACCTGAGCCCATCCTCAGTCAGTCTCAGATGCACACGGACTCAGGAGTGACTTCTGGGGAGAAGAGAAAAAGAGCTGCTCAACTGAGCTGGCCCAGTTTGCGGCTCATGGAGTCATGACGGGTAAAATGGTTGTTGGCTTAAGTCAGTGGGTGTACTGGGGTAACTTGTGTCATCAGGGGTTCACTGAAACACTTTCTTAACCCCCGTGTTTCAGTCACAGCAAGGTAACTGCTGTAATGAGCACCAACGAGATCCGAACGAGTTTCTAGCATGAAAGTTTGCTTACTCGTGCAAAACCCACTGGAGATGTTTTCGGTCAGTCAGCCCTCCTGGTCAGCCCGCCTTGAAGTAGAGCAGGAATTCGGTCTCCTTTGGCACCGTCTTTTTATTTATTCAAAATTGTTTTTATTTGGCTGCTCTGGGTCTTAGTTGTGGCATGCAGCAACTTTTAGTTGGAGCATGTGGGATCTGGTTCCCCGACCAGGGATTGAAACCAGGACCCCGCGCTGGGAGCAGAGTCTTAGCCACTGGGCCACCAGGGAAGTCCCTGCACCACTACTGTCAACTGATAGCCTCTGAACCCACCAAAAGGTACTTTAACCACCTTGGCCTGGAAGTGACCGCATCCACCGGCCACATCTCCTCCCCCGGATGGAAATGGATCCGGACCCGCCCTTGCCATCTCTGATTCACCCTCAGCCCCTTCCCTCTCCACAGCTCCTTCAGACATGAATAATCACAGGTCCTTCTCCCAACACGGAGCCATAGCCTTAAAGAGTCGTGTCGTATCTACTAGCTGCTGTTGTAATACCCAAGGTAAATCCTCCTATGTGGTGGAGCTGCCCCAATAAACATCTGTAATCTTCCATAGTTTTCTGTGTACATTTAGAAACTCTTCATTTAAATCTCACGACATTTTAAGATACAAACTATATAATCATAGCAAATTTTTACAAGTGGTACAACAGAGGACCAAAGATTTCTGAGGGATTTGTCCGAAGTTGCCAGCTGGGAAATGGCAGAGCTGGAACTGAAACTCTGACTTTTCAGTCTTTTTCACACTGTCATGTATACTTAAGTAGACTAAAGCTCTGCCTCCCACTTCACAACTTACCTTCTATCCAGTTCAGTCACATTTTGTTCATTCTTCTCTCCGAATGTCTTTCCCTTCCTTTGACTTCCCATTGAAATCTTACCTGGTGTGGGTTGTTGTCATTTCTGCCTCAGTTATTGCAAGACTCCTAAGTTATAATTATTGCCTGTACTCTGTTCCTCCTCTATTTCACTCTTAACACTGCTGTCAAAATAGCAGTACTAACACACCGTTTTAATTGTTATCTTCTGGTTCAAAAGTCCTCAGTGTCACCATCTTACACATAAGTTAAATTGTGAACTCATTAGCTAGGCATTTTTGGTGCTCCCACGCTTGGGCCCCTGAAATACCTTTCTGCTTGTATGTCCTGTTACTCTCTACATCAAACATTCTGTGCTAGTCACGCCGACTGACCCAGTGTCCACGACATTGCAGGCATACTACGTTGTCTCCACAACAGTTGTTCTCTCCCTATCCCCCAGATCCGTCTCATTGTCCATCACTCCCCCATGCAGCCCTGAGATAAACTCTGACCAGTTTCTGTCAGTCTTCGAAATCCCATTCTTCTTGAATTGATTGATTGATTAATACGAAGGCTCCTACCAACGAGACACAGGGAAATTCTGTATGAAGGCCCCTAGGAAAGGTTTTTTACTCTTATAACAAGACGTGGAGGACCTCAGTTTCCAGATATATGGCATGGTAGATAGCCTTAAAAATATCCCTTACAAAATGCCTAAATGGAAAAATAAAACCATATTTTAAAATACACAGTTAAACCTGAAAAATTAGGGAGAATCTAGGTATCAAAAGCTGAAAACCGAGCTAACCACCAGGGCTGTAATTTGTCTCCGGCACTGCTGCTGTGCTGCAGAGTTGGTCAGTCTTGGTACTTGAGTTTTAGTGGCTGGTGGAATCTTTGGCCTGTGCCTGATGAGTCATCTGAGCCAAGATTCTAGAGGTGAGGCCCTCAAAGAGCTACTCCCATAGTTAGAGCTGCACTTGACCTCTGTCAGAGCCCTGTCCTTGGTGAACAGCTGGAGTATAAAATCTACCTGCTAGGAGTGAGAGAAGGCGGGCTTCCTAACTGTCTCCAACTGGACGCCCCAGAAAATCTGTAAAGAGAGGTGTGCACACACACACAAGGTGGAGGTTAAAGCTTTACTTCCCACTAACGTTAATCTGCCAGGGCAGCCATAGCAAAACGCCAAGTCTAGATAGCTTAACCGACAGAAATGTGCCTTCTCGCAGTCTGAAGGCTGGAAATCCAGATCAAGGTCTTGTCAGGTTTGGTTCCTGCTGAGACCTCTCCGCTCGGCTTGCAGACGACTCTCGCCCTGCTGCCTTTGCACATGGTCTTCCGTCCGAGCCCTGTGACCCTGGGGTCCCCTCCTCTTCTTACAAAACCGCCAGTGGTATTGGATTAGCTGAAAACCAGTGTTCCACCATCACCGGTGTTCAAAGAACTGGCAAGATGCAACCAGCAACTGTGTTCTTAAACATTTTTAAAGCCAGGTTTGGTGTGTGGTTTTTTTTTTTTAATTTTAAAAGATTCTTATGCTTTAACTTTTTTTCTGGTTTGTTGGACCAGTTATTCTTGCTCACTGATTTTATTATGAAAAGTAGAGGAGAACCTATGTCTATGACAACAGAGAAGCAGACGGAATGCCCCAACTGTCTAATAATGAGTAGATCACTGAAATTATGGCAGGTTTTTAAAGAGTATAGATAGTCTCCCCCCGTCTTTTAGGTCCAGTCCTGCTGCATGTGGGATTTTTGTACCCTGGCCAGGGACAGAACTCATGCCTTGTGCATCGGAATCATGGAGTCTTAGCCACTGGACTGGCAGGGAAGTTCCAGTCTGATCCCATTTTAAAATAACACAGACACATACACATATGAATATATATGCACAGAACAACGCCTGAAGTTATCCACTGACGTCTTTCAAGGTGAGTGAGATTGTGTAGATTCATTATATTGTTCTTTTGATTATCTGTGTTTTCTGATATTGCCTTTGTGATCATAAGAATAGACAAAGAAATTAGATGAGAACCTTACTGCTGGCTGTTACAGCTGTTTCAACTGACATGTATGCACTGCCGTCTCATAGCACTTGATCATGACATATATTCAATGAAACTATTTTCCCCAGCCAATCTCTCTTTGCATATTTGAGTTTATACTCCTTTTAAGTTACGGATATTTTGGGGAAATAATTTGAAAAGCACTGCCTTATTATGTGCCTTCAGATTGCCACATTAACACACATGTTAAATATCATTTTTAGCCATATTCACTTGTACCTGTATAAGTAAAGGATCTTACCATTTATTATCACTGCTTTTAAATTTACTGTGACAGAGGCAAACTCTTTAAAGTAATCTCATTAGTTTTATTTTTTTTAATTTGAAGTCTTCAATAAGATACATTTTGAATGTGTCTTCAGAATATTTGGTAAGTACATACTCAGCTCCCTGACTTAAACTGATATTTCAGGTTCAATTGCTTAAGGTACTAGGCTTGGTATTGCCTTATATTGAGTTGGCCAAATAGTTCATTTGGGTTTTTTGTAAGACGTTATATGGAGAGTGAAAAAGTTGGCTTAAAGCTCAACATTCAGAAAACAAAGATCATGGCATCCGGTCCCATCACTTCATGGGAAATAGATGGGGAAACAGTGGAAACAGTGTCAGACTTTATTTTTTTGAGCTCCAAAATCACTGCAGATTGTGACTGCAGCCATGAAATTAAAAGACACTTACTCCTTGGAAGGAAAGTTATGACCAACCTAGATAGCATAT
>NW_011495075.1:4238553-4242886 GCF_000754665.1 Bison bison bison
TGCTTTTGAACTGTGGTGTTGGAGAAGACTCTTGAGAGTCCCTTGGACTGCAAGGAGATCCAACCAGTCCATTCTGAAGGAGATCAGCCCTGGGTGTTCTTTGGAAGGAATGATGTTAAAGCTGAAACTCCAGTACTTTGGCCACCTCATGCGAAGAGTTGACTCATTGGAAAAGACTCTGATGCTGGGAGGGACTGGGGGCAAGAGGAGAAGGGGACGACAGAGGATGAGATGGCTGGATGGCATCACTGACTCGATGGACGTGAGTCTGAGTGAACTCCGGGAGTTGGTGATGGACAGGGAGGCCTGGCGTGCTGCGATTCATGGGGTCGAGAAGAGTCGGACACAACTAAGCAACTGAATTGAACTGAACTGATGGGAAAAAACCAAAGAAACTGTCTGGTCAACCCAATACAACATCAACATTGTTCTCCTCGGGTAAAGGGAAAAAGTAAGAGCTGTGCTTAGTTATAAAGACCTTCACTAGTACTGCTTTTTATCTTTCAGATGTTTGTGGGCATATGGGCTCAGTTGCAAACTTGTGTCCGACTCTTTGCAATTCTGTGAACTGCAGCCCGCCAGACTCCTCTGTCCATGGGATTCTCCAGGCAAGAATACTGGAGAATGGAGTGGGTTGCCATTTCCCTCTCCAGGGGATCTTCCTGACCCAAGGATTGAACCTGTGTCTTCTACTTGGCAGGTGGTTTCTTTACCACTGAGCCACCAGGGAAGCCCCTTAAAATGTTTAATTGCACCCTTAAATGAAGCATTATATTTGAGTTATAACATTATATTTGAGTTATATATCCAAAAATTTATGAATTAGATATGATAGATGATAAATTACTCCTGTTTGATAGATTAGAGAACTGAGTTATTAAAGAGAACTTAAGTGAGAGTGTTAGTAATTATTTTAGCTACCATTTATTTCTATACATATCTATAGAAGAACTCTCCTTGCTTGCTTAATGCAGGGACCACAAAAACGTGCTGTTCAAGTCTCCAGGAAGCACAAGACGGGGAGGTGGGTGGGGTACGAACAGTCCTTACTGCAAGGTGGTGGCCTAATTGCTACAGGCTCCACCAGCAGCGACCTAGGAAACCTCCCAGTGGAGGGGGTGCCCTTGCAGGTGTACGCATGCAGGAATTTGAAAGGTAGGGGGGAAACACCCACAGGCAGTAGAGCTAAGCTGAACTGATGACCCGCAGAAGGAGAGAGAGACTGAGGGCCATGAACAGCGGGTTGAAAGCTGGGTGTGAGAGCAGTGTGAGACGCAGAGGGACTGTGGGGAGCTTACAAAGCGGTCCTCATCTCCTGCAGCGGAAGAGCTGTAGTCTAATGGAATCCACTGGGGTGCTCCTCCCAGGCAGGTCTGGCTGGGAAAAGCTGGGAGCTTGAAACACCCAGTGGTGGTATCTACACATGAGCCCCTGGCGCTCTGCAGAGCAGCCTGGACTCTGGCACCATACAGAGGTAGCCCATCCTTCTCCAGTAAGAGCTGGCAGATCCCTCGTGCTGAAAGGTGCCTTTGAGGCCTGGTCCCCTTGTCCCCCCAGGAGCTGCCCCTGCCTTCTTCCTTGGCTGCCAGGTTGATAATTTCAGCATAACTCAGCTGAGGACAGCCTGACAAGTGAGGAAGGAAAGGGCCCACCAAGAAGTGCAAGAATCCTTAACAGGACAGACCAGCAGGAACCAGGTGAGTATCCCTGGGATGGGATCTTCATGGCTAGAAATAAGACCAAAGAAATAAGAATGTGTGACTTGAAGGACCCTGCTTGGCATTTCATACCATTCAAGAACCCTAGGGTGAGACAAACTCACAGCGAGGATTGCCTTTAAAGGCCTGGGGAAAAAAAAAAAAAAGTTGCAGAACAGAATAAATGCTCAAGATGGCCTGGAAGAGGGAATGAAGATGCTAAGGGACGTGAATGTGTTATCAACACTTCTGAGCTGGTCCCCAACAACGGTTCTCCTGCCTGACGTGGCTCCAACCAATAGAATGAGACCAAGTTGGGTGCAGGAGCAAAGGAAATTTTCCCTCTTGGGTGGGAGAGCGGAGAGGCGCAAGCTCAAGCTCTGGAGCAGACGCTCTCCCTAGGCAGGTGGGCGGGGCTGCTTTTAGGGCCTCCTGGAGGGCGGGGAGGGGGCGAGGTTCTCGCCGGGCGGGGCAGCTGGGCTGCTGAGGCTCCAGAGCGCAGAGCCGGGTACAGGGTGCAGAGTCTCTGCACACGGCCTCACACTGAGACGCATCGGCACCGGCACTAAGCTGAGATGCCTCTGCACGCGGCCCTAAACGGGGATGCGGCCGCCCGCGCGGTCCTAGGCTGAGGCGGGAAAGCAGCCCATTTGCCCCAGGGACTCCGGTCTGACTGGCCACCTTGCAATTCCTCTGCCCTGCAGACCCCGAAAGCTGGTGAAACTAGACTAAGCCCTGAGGATAGAAAAGGTTAGATTTTATTCCTCCAAGTATATTTTTATTTCGCCGGAATTGTGAACAGGCTACTCCAGTATTCGTGCCTGGAAATCCCATGGACGGTGGAACCTGGTAGGCTACAGTCCATGGGGTCGCAAAGAGCCGAAACTACTGAGCGACTTCACTTTGTTTCTTTGCGACAGACCGCGCTGGAATGGATATATTTTGTGAGGCCAGAAAACCCTGGAGGAGAGAGGGTTTCAGGGGGATGACACAGAGGGCATCCTTGTTGGGGGTCGTTGGAGTGCCCTGGGGAGAGGGTCCCTAGCACTTTTCAGGGGCCGGGAAGGGGTGGGCGGTCCTGACACAGCGCGGCTGAAATCCCCGGGTGAGAGGGAACGTGGGGGTGCTGGTGCTGAAGCAGCGAGGGCAGGGGGTGAGGGCACGGCGCCCAGGATGTCAGCCAGGCCGGAGGGCGGCCAGCAGGCAGTGGACGGTGGGAACTTGTAGCGATACTAACCGGCGGAGCACCCGGAGGCCAGACAGCCCCAGACCGCTCCCTGCGTGTGTACTAAGTCACTCCAGTCCTGTCCGACTCTGCGACCCCGTGGACTGTAGCCCCCCAGGCTCCTCTGTCCATGGGATTCTCCAGGCAAGGATACTGGAGTGGGTTGCCATGCCCTCCTCCAGGGGATCTTCTCCACCCAGGGATCGAACCCACGTCTCTTATGTCTCCTGCATTGGTAGGCAGGTTCTTTACCACTAGCGCCACCTGGGAACATGTCCAAACCTTTAAAAAAAAAAAAAAAAATGGCAAGAGGGGATCAGCAGGGTCACCCCAATACCGTGTTCACTCTGCTGCTCAGTTCTTGGGCCTGAGCCGGTCTGGGGATCTGGACTCATTGCCTGGAGCAGGTGCCGGGGTCCTTGGAGGACGCGCGCAGCCCTGTGACAAGTCTGTATGGTGGTGACGGCCTTGTCCCTCCCTCCGAGGGCCGTTCCCTTGAGTGAGAGTGCCCTGGGCAGAGGCCAGCTCCCAGGGGTGTGAGGGTCTGTGAGATGCAGGGTCTGAGCTGACTTTCGTACTTGGATCTGAAGCGTCATTACTGGTCACGTCTGGAGCGAGGACCAGCCTGCAGCTGCGGTTGCCGCACTCGACACACATCCCCGTCTTCCCCCTGGGGCTTCCCGGGCTCCTTCCAGCCCTGATTAAGCCAGGCAGGGCAGGCCTAATGCCGGGGGGTGCGCACTTCCTCTGAGAGGCCCCTTGAGGGGTGAGGGTCCCCAGGCAGCCTGGCTGACTCGGCTTAAGACTGCAGAGCCAACAGACGCTTCCCCCGCCTGCCTGCCAGCTCGCCTTCGCGGGGTCATTGCTACCTTGTGGTCTCAAGGTCCCCCCAGCCTCTCCTGGCTCCCTCTCCATTTCTTCTCACAAGCTTTCTCCCAAAATAAATTGCTTGCATTTTTCAAAATGTGTATTTTAATTTAAAAGATGCACAACGTAAAATGTATCATTTCAAACACTAATTTTAAAATTGTTTTAAAGTCAGATCAGATCAGATTAGTCGCTCAGTCGTGTCTGACTCTTTGTGACCCCATGAATCGCAGCACGCCAGGCCTCCCTGTCCATCACCAACTCCCGGAGTTCACTCAGACTCAAGTCCATCGAGTCAGTGATGCCATCCAGCCATCTCATCCTCTGTCGTCCCCTTCTCCTCTTGCCCCCAATCCCTCCCAGCATCAGAGTCTTTTCCAATGAGTCAACTCTTCGCATGAGGTGGCCAAAGTACTGGAGTTTCAGCTTTAGCATCATTCCTTCCAAAGAAATCCCAGGGCTGATCTCCTTCAGAATGGACTGGTTGGATCTCCTTGCAGTCCAAGGGACTCTCAAGAGTCTTCTCCAACACCACACTCAAAAG
>NW_011495075.1:4242986-4243460 GCF_000754665.1 Bison bison bison
AGCCTTCTTCTCAGTCCAACTCTCACATCCATACATGACCACAGGAAAAACCATAGCCTTGATTAGACGGACCTTTGTTGGCAAAGTAATGTCTCTGCTTTTCAATATGCTATCTAGGTTGGTCATAACTTTCCTTCCAAGGAATAAGCATCTTTTAATTTCATGGCTGCAGTCACCATCTGCAGTGATTTTGGAGCCCCCCAAAATAAAGTCTGACACTGTTTCCACTGTTTCCTCATCTATTTCCCATGAAGTGATGAGACCCGATGCCATGATCTTCCTTTTCTGAATGTTGAGCTTTAAGCCAACTTTTTCACTCTCCACTTTCACTTTCATCAAGAGGCTTTTTAGTTCCTCTTCACTTTCTGCCATAAGGGTGGTGTCATCTGCATATCTGAGGTTATTTATTTCTCCCGGCAATCTTGATTCCAGCTTGTGTTTCTTCCAGTCCAGCGTTTCTCATGATGTAATCTG
>NW_011495075.1:4243984-4244466 GCF_000754665.1 Bison bison bison
TTCCACAGTTTATTGTGATCCACACAGTCAAAGGCTTTGGCATAGTCAATAAAGCAGAAATAGATGCTTTTCTGGAACTCTCTTGCTTTTTCCATGATCCAGCGGATGTTGGCAATTTGATCTCTGGTTCCTCTGCCTTTTCTAAAACCAGCTTGAAGATCTGGAAGTTCACAGTTCACATATTGCTGAAGCCTGGCTTGGAGAATTTTGAGCATTACTTTACTAGCGTGTGAGATGAGTGCAATTGTGCGGTAGTTTGAGCATTCTTTGGTATTACCTCTCTTTGGGATTCGAATGAAAACTGACCTTTTCCAGTCCTGTGGCCGCTGCTGAGTTTTCCAAATTTGCTGGCATATTGAGAGCAGCATTTTCACAGCATCATCTTTCAGGATTTGAAATAGCTCAACTGGAATTCCATCACCTCCACTGGCTTTGTTCATAGTGATGCTTTCTAAGGCCCACTTGACTTCACATTCCAGGCT
>NW_011495075.1:4244566-4246160 GCF_000754665.1 Bison bison bison
TGTATAATCATAAGGGATTTGATTTAGGTCATATCTGAATGGTCTAGTGGTTTTCCCTACTTTCTCAATTTAAGTCTGAATTTGGCAATAAGGAGTTCATGGTCTGAGCCACAGTCAGCTCCTGGTCTTGTTTTTGCTGACTGTATAGAGCTTCTCCATCTTTGGCTGCAAAGAATATAATCAATCTGATTTCGATGTTGACCATCTGGTGATGTCCATGTATATAGTCTTCTCTTGTGTTGTTGGAAGAGGGTGTTTGTTATGACCAGTGCATTTTCTTGGCAAAACTCTATTAGTCTTTGCCCTGCTTCATTCTGTATTCCAAGGCCAAATTTGCCTGTTACTCCAGGTGTTTCTTGACTTCCTACTTTTGCATTCCAGTCCCCTATAATGAAAAGGACATCTTTTTTGGGTGTTAGTTCTAAAAGGTCTTGTAGGTCTTCATAGAACCGTTCAACTTCAGCTTCTTGAGCGTTACTGGTTGGGGCATAGACTTGGATTACTTGATATTGAATGGTTTGCCCTGGAAACAAACAGAGATCATTCTGTCGTTTTTGAGACTGCATCCAAGTACTGAATTTCGGGCTCTTTTGTTGACCATGATGGCCACTCCATTTCTTCTGAGGGATTCCTGCCCGCAGTAGTAGATATAATGGTCATCTGAGTTAAATTCACCCATTCCAGTCCATTTCAGTTCGCTGATTCCTAGAATGTCGACATTCACTCTTGCCATCTCTTGTTTGACCACTTCCAATTTGCCTTGATTCATGGACCTGACATTCCAGGTTCCTATGCAATATTGCTCTTTACAGCATCAGACCTTGCTTCTATCACCAGTCACATCCACGGCTGGGTATTGTTTTTGCTTTGGCTCCATCCCTTCATTCTTTCTGGAGTTATTTCTCCACTGATCTCCAGTAGCATATTGGGCACCTACTGACCTGGGGAGTTCCTCTTTCAGTATCCTATCATTTTGCCTTTTCATACTGTTTATGGGGTTTCCAAGGCAAGAATACTGAAGTGGTTTGCCATTCCCTTCTCCAGTGGACCACATTCTGTCAGATCTCTCCACCATGAACTGCCCATCTTGGGTTGCCCCATGGGCATGGCTTAGTTTCATTGAGTTAGACAAGGCTGTGGTCCTAGTGTGATTAGATTGACTAGTTTTCTGTGAGTATGGTTTCAGTGTGTTTGCCCTCTGATGCCCTCTTGCAACAACTACCGTCTTATTTGGGTTTCTCTTACCTTGGACATGGGGTATCTCTTCAAGGCTGCTCCAGCAAAGCGCAGCCAATGCTCCTTACCTTGGACCAGGGGTATCTCCTCACTGCCGCCCTTCCTGACCTTCAACGTGGGATAGCTCCTCTAGGCCCTCCTGCACCCGCGCAGCCACGGCTGCTTGGACGTGGGGTTGGTCCTCACGGCCGCCGCCCCTGACCTCGGACGCGGGGTAACTCCTCTTGGCCGCCCCCCCTGACCTCAGACGCGGGGTAGCTCCTCTCGGCCGTTCCTGCGCCCCGTCGCAGTCTGGTACTCTCGGCCGCTGCCCCTGACCTCGGACGTCGGGTAACTCCTCTTGGCCGCCGCCCTTCGG
>NW_011495075.1:4246260-4250517 GCF_000754665.1 Bison bison bison
CGCCCTTTGGGCATGAGGTCCTCCTGGCTTCTGCCCCTGACCTCGGACCTGGGGTAGCTCCTCTCGGCCGCGCTTTAGCGTGCCCGTCGCAGCCGCCTGCACTTTACATGCACATAAAATTCACAGTTTTTTAACCTATATAAAAGGGCACAGTGTCTTGTTGTTTGTTTTGGCCGTGCAGCAAGGCGTGTGGGATCTTAGTTCCCTAACCAGGGATCACACCCGGACCTTGGCGGTGACAGGGCAGAGTGCTAACCGCTGGGCTGCCAGGGAATTCACTAAAAGCACAAATCTTAGAGAGGCCTCAAGTGCCTTCACCTGTGCAGCCCTCACTGCCCTTTATCTCCAGAATGTTTTCCGTCTTCCCGAGCTCCATACCCACGCCCCGGCTCCCCGGCCCCTGGGACTGCCGTTCTTTCTGTGCCTCTGAATCTGACTGCTACAAGTATCCCATCAAAGTGGAATCAGACAGTATTTGTCCTTAAGTGGCTGTCTGATTTCACTTAACCAATAATGTCTTCAAGATTTGCCTATGTTATAGCATCTGAAAGAATTTCCCTCCTTTTGGAGCTTTCCTGGTGCCTCAGATGGTGAAAACATCTTCCTGCAATGCAGCAGACCCGAGTTTGATCCCTCGGTCAGGAAGATCCCTTGGGTCAGGAAGATCCCCTGGAGAAGGGAGTGGTAACCAACTCCAATATCCTTGCCTGGAGAATTCCTTGGACAGAGAAGCCTGCTGGGCTGCAGTTCATGGGGTCACAAAGAGTGGGACACAACTGAGCAACTAACACTTTAAGGCTGAATAATAATACCCTGTTGTATGTATGCACCACATTCATTTGTTGATGGATATTTGGGCTGCCTTTTGGCTATTGTGAATAACACTTCTATAAACATAGATGTACAAATATCTCTTTGAGAACTTGCTTTTGATGCTTTTGAGTTTATACCCAGAAGTGAAATTGCTGGATCATGTGGTAATTCAATTTTAATTTTTTTTAAGGTATCACTATACTGTTTTCTACAGTGGCTGCACTATCTTACATTCCCACCAGCAGTGCACAAGTTTTCTAGTTTTTCCACATCTTCATCATCACTTTTAATTTTTTATTTATCTTTATATTATCCATGCTGCTGCTAAGTCACTTCAGTCATGTCTGACTCTGTGTGACCCCATAGACGGCAGCCCACCAGGCTCCCCCGTCCCTGGGATTCTCCAGGCAAGAACACTGGAGCAGGTTGCCATTTCCTTCTCCAATGCATGAAAGGGAAAAGTGAAAGTGAAGTCGCTCAGTCGTGTCCACCTCTCAGCGACCCCATGGACTGCAGCCTACCAGGCTCCTCCGTCCATGGGATTTTCCAGGCAAGAGTACTGGAGTGGGGTTATCCATGCTAGTGAGTGTGAAATGGTATGTCGTTGTGGTCTTGCTTTGCATTTCCATAGTGATTAGTGATGCTGAGCATCTTTTCAGGGCCTTACTGGCCACTTGCACATTTTCTTTAAAGAAATGTCTACTCAATCTACCTATTTTTAAATTGGATAGTCTGTTCTTTGTTATTTAATTGTGGGAACTCTTCAAATGATGGATATTAAGTTTCCAGAAGTCCTCGCTCACACCCCCAGTGACTTAAAATAATAATTTATTTCTCTCTCATGTACTTTGAAATGTAGTTAACACACACTATAGTGTTAGTTTCCGGTGCAGCACATGATTTGATGTTTGCATACATTATGAAATGGTCACCACAAAAAGTCAAGTGACCATCTGTCCCTATGCAAAGTTGTTACAGTATTTGTGAGCATATTCCTTACGCTGCACACTAATTACATCCCTGTGACTTATTTAGTATATAATTGGAGGTTTGTGCCGCTCGGTCGCCTTCGCCTTTTCCACCTCCCTACCCCCTTCCTTCTGGCACCTGCCCTTTCGTTCTCTATGAGAGAGTTTGTTTTCATTGTGTTTTGTTTTCTTTGTAGTTTCCACGCGTACATGAGATCACGCAGTATTTTTCTTTCTCTTTCTGTCTTGTTTCACTTACTGTAGTACCCTCTAAATCGACTCATGTTGTCGAAATGGCATGATTTCATTTTTTAATGACTGAGTTATAATTCCATCGTGTATAAATATGTATGAACTTTATGTATATATGTATATAAACTTTTATCCATTCACCTGTTATGACCTCACCGACTCAGTGGACATGGGTTTGGGTGGACTCTGGGAGTTGGTGATGGACTGGGAGGCCTGGCGTACTGTGGTTCATGGGGTCACAAAGAGTCGGACACGACTGAGCGACTGAACTGAACTGAACTGTTGACACTGTTGCATCCGTATCTTGGTTTTTGTGAATAACACTGCAGTGAACATAGGGAACATATATCTTTTCACACTCGTGTTTTTGTATTCTTTGGGTAAATATCTAGAAGTGGAATTATAGGAAATTCTATTTTTAATATTTTGAGAGACCTCTGTACTTCCGTAGTGTCTGCACCAAATTACATTCCCACCAACAGTGCGTGAGGGTTCCCTTTTCCACATCCTCACCAACAGTCATTATTTCTTGTTTTTTGGATGATAGCCGTTCTGAGAGGTGTGAGGTGATATCTTATTGTGGTTTTGATTTGCATTTCTCTGATGATTAGTGATGTCGAGCATCTTTTTTATATGTCTGTTGGACATCTAATTTCTGCATGTTTAATACCATCTTGGTTTCTGCTTCTTGGAGGACCTGTACTAACACAATCATCATGTTTCTGTGAGAGTGAGGAATTGCTGGAGCTAGGTGACAGGTGGAGTCCTGGCAAAGTCACAGTGGGTCAGGTTCGCTGTGGAGACAGAGAATCTGAAGATCCAGCCAACAGTCCTTTCTCCAAACCCTGCATGTATCACCAGTATTAATATCCTTGGCAATTGGAGTAACCCTGATGTAAGCTTCTAAGCCTATAGAGTGAGAGACAGCTGTTGCAGTGATGAAGGCCAAGTGGGAAACTCTGCAACAAACCCCTCTCCACCAAAACAGCCAAAAATATTATTGCATCTCAAGGGTCATAGCAGAGGTTAGTGTCACCATTAAAGGCCTAAAGGATGCAGGGGTAACTTTCCATGTCATGCTACCAAGCTGGCCCCTGAAGAAACTGGAGAGTGATGGTGGACGACTGTGAACTTGACAAGCCTCAGCTGTGCTGCTGGCCAGATGTGGCGTCAAGACTAGAGCCTTTGAATCAGGTCTCATGTAAATGATATGTGTCAACTGAACTGGTGAGTGCACTCCTTTTCATTCTGGATAGAAAAGAGCAGGAATGAAAAAAACTACAGCCTGCGGATCAAACCTGGTCAGCTGTCTGTTTTGTAAATAAAGTTTTATTGGAACACAGCCACATTTACTCATTTACATATTATCTACTTTCACACAACAACAGCATAGTTGAATAGTTGCGACAGAGACCGTATGGCCTGCAAAACCTGTAATATTTACTATCATGTTCTTTTAAAAATTTTTTACCTAGAAAAGAAGACCAGAATCAGTTTGAATTCACATGGGATGGACAAGTGATATTCATCTGCAATTTTGCATCAAGGTTCTGTTAACTCGTCCATCCTCCATCATAATATAGTTCAAAGAGATATGAACTGCCTGAACATCCATAGAAATCATTATGACACATTACATTGATTATGCTGATTGGATAGGATGAGCAAGAGATGGCCAGCGCTCTGGAGTCCTTGTTAAGACACATGCACTCCAAGAGGTAAAACTCAAATCCTCTGCTGATTCAGGGACCTGCCTCTTCAGTGATGTTCTCAGGAGTCCAGCAGTCAGGAGGGTGTTGGGATACCCATTCCTAAATAAGACGCAAGTCGCCACACCTTGCATCTCCTACCACAGAACAGGAAGTGCAATCACTGGGTTCCAGAGGCAACACGCATCACATCGAAGAACACCTGTCCAGGTGATATGTCAGGCAACATGGAATTTTGCTAGTTTTGAATGGGCCCAAAGCACAAAGGGCTGCCCTGGTGGTTCAAACAGTAAAGAATCTGCCTGCAGTGCTGGAGACCCAGGTTTGATCCCTGGGTTGGGAAGATCCCCTGGAGAAGGAACTGGCAATGCACTCCAGTATTCTTGCCTGGGGAATTCCATGGACAGAGGAGTCTGGTGGGCTACTGTTCATGGGATTGCAAAGAGTCAGACACGGCTAAGGGACTAATGCTTTCACAGAGCATTAAAGAGTTCCAAAACAGGTGTAGGCTGCCA
>NW_011495075.1:4250617-4269926 GCF_000754665.1 Bison bison bison
GCCACACAAGCAGCCCAATCCCTGGGCCATACAACCCAGCAAACTGTATGGTGTTAGGGGCGTCAGTCGTGGGAAAAACGTCATGGGTGCCAATGGCAAGGATCACAACAGAGCCTCTGGGATTTTGGAGTTCCAACAATGGAGTCAGTGTGATGGGCCCATAAATTAAATGATCATGTTGACAGAGAGTGTGCCTATAGTATCAACAGGTTAGACCCCATTTAGAAGACTGACCTAGGTACTGCTGCCTCTGTCCAACTTGTGAGCAGCACACACTGACAGGAACTTCTGATGTTGCACTATCCAAGGAGACCCACCAGCCTCCTGGTGGCAGGTCACCACTCTCAGCTCCTTCCATGCTGGAAGGGTCAGGGGTTTATCCTCACAGGGATAGATGCCTATGCTACGTATGAGCTTCCCTTGTGGGCCTCCAAGCCTCAGCCATCCCCATAATCCAGGAGGCTACAAAATGCCTGATCCGTTGCCATGGAATCCTATACAACAACATCCAACCCAGGGACCCAGTTCACACTGAAAGGGGTCCTTTCAGTGTGGGAATGGCGTCCTAACCAGAGGCCCACTAGAATGGAGAGTGGAAGGTGAACTGGGAGCCACCAGCTGTGCCCAGAGGCCAACCAGGGACAGTAATGGGAGCTATCACTGATCTCACTGTCCCCTCTTCTCAGGAAGAGGAGGCCCCGGGAACCACAAAATAGCTGGCTGTTCCCTGAATTGCTGGGAGCAATAAACTATGAGGTGAGAGGGGGGTGGATTGTTGCAGTCATGGAAATGTGCTGCTTGGATCCTCCTGTAAAGAGCAGCCACGACTGATGGCCCCAAACGCGGCTCCCCGCATGCACGCCTGCGTTTCACAGACACTGCGTTTCCCACGAGTGTCTCCTAACTGATGACTGGGCACAAAGGGGACGTGAAGGCAGGTCCATCCAGCAAAGCAAGGGATCCTTCGGCAGATGACTTTGGCTCCAGGACAGTCTGTCCTCCGCCTGGCCTCCTGGAAGAGCTTCTTTTGAAATTGAGCTGCCATTTGGTACTCTTCCCACCCACGCCTCCTTACTTCTCTCTCTCTCCTTCCATCGGGTCAAACCAGCCTATCTCCCTTCCTCCAGTTAATCTCCTTCATGTCTAAGCCTGTCTTGGCAGCTGCTTCTAGAGGCAACCTGAACTAATACACTTACATGCTCACAAAATATCTTAAGGTTCATGTCATTTTGCTACAGCACAGAGGCAGATGAAGAGCTGAACTTTAAGGAGATTAGAGGACTTGCCCCATGTCACTCATGACCGAACGCACCTTGGACTTCTTTCCAGCATTCCTACTTGGCAAGTAAAAGAGAGGTTGTGTTGTAACAGGATAGACACACGGCTTAATTGGGTTGTTTCAGGAAAATGGGATTCTTCTACCCCAAATATTGTCAACAACTAAGAGTCTTTTCAAATGAGAGTTCTGGAATTGTTCCTCTTTGTGTCTTTCAATCCCTAGAGCTTATGATTTATCCTTGTAGATAGAGTGTGTTTTTTTTTTCTTGGCATTCCAAGAAAAGGGTTTTGTTACATAGATTAAAACCTAGATCTTTTGGTTGCAGGGTGAAAAGGCAAGATAGGAGCAGGTTAGTAAGAGGTGCAAACTACTACGTATAAAATGAGTGAGCTGCAAGGGTGTATTGTCCAGCACAGGGCACATAGCCGATACTTTATAATAACTACAAATGGAGTATAAGCGATAAAAATTTTGAATCACCATGTTGTACAGCTAAAACTAATTGTACATCAAATATACCTCAATAAAAGATTTTTTAAAAAGAACAAAAAAAACCTCTAAAATGACCCAGAAAAAGGAAGGCTCCATTTGCAATATATTCCCATGATCCAGCGGCCTGGAACCAGCCAAGCTCTCCGGCCCCTCTTCCTCTCCCTTACTTCTGGCGATACAGGCTGGTCCTCTGGTTCTTCCTCAAACAGGCCGTGATTCAGAAGGTTGCCTTTATTGTCCTCTAGGCTTGAAATGCTGTTACCCGAGACCTTCACAAGTCCAACCACACAGGCGAGGTCTCTACTAAGCCTTCTCTCTAGAAGGGACTCCCCATCACATTTTCTATTATTCTACAATGCTTTGTTTTCTTCATCACAATTGTTAATACCTGAATGGTTTTATGTATTTGTTTAATTGTTGTCAGTAAGTAACCTCGTGTAGAATGTAGTATTTTGAAAGTAAGCAGTTTTTCCTCTTCACTTGTATATGTAGGTTTTTTTTAATAAATATTTGTTGAATTAATTATGAATACAGAAAATATACACTTTGTCAAGAAAGACGTAGAAAATCTAAAAAATTGAAAGAAATTCTGGGGCTGAAAATTGCATAACTGAAATGAAAAAATTCACTAGAAGGATTCAAAAGCAGTTTTGCACAGGCAGAAAAACCTGCAACCTCGACAGTAGCACTCTGGAAATCGTTGAGTCTGAGGAACAGAAAGAAAAAAGATTGGTGAACAGAGCCTAAGGCACCTGTGTGATACCATCAGACAGACCAACATGTGCACTGTGGGAGTACCAGAAGGAGAAGAGAGACTGTTTAAAGAAATAAGGGCAGAAAACTTCCCAAATGTGATGAAATACATGAATATAAATACTTAAGAAGCTTAATGAATCCCAAGTAGAATGAACTCAAAGAGACCCACCACCAAGACACATTATAAATAAACTCTGTTGAAAGACAATTTTGAAAGCAGTGAGAGAGAAGCAATTTGTCACATATGAAGGATCCTCAGGGCTCATCAACTGATTTCTCACCAGAGGCTTTGGAGGTCAAAAAGCTGTAGGTTGATATATTCAAAGTATTATTAAGAGAAAAAATAAACAGTCAACCAAGAGTCCTATACCTGTAAAAAACTGACCCCCAAAGAATGCATTTGAATCAGTTCTAATGAGGTGGATGAAACTGGAGCCTATTATGCAGAATGAAGTAAGTCAGAAAGAAAAATACCAATACAGTATATTAACGCATATATATGGAATTTAGAAAGATGGTAATGATGACCCTGTATGCGAGACAACAAAAGAGACACAGATGTAAAGAACAGTCTTTTGGACTCTGTGGGAGAAGGCAAGGGTTGGATGATTTGAGAGAATAGCATTGAAACCTGTATATTATCATATGTGAAACAGATTGCCAGTCCAGATTCGATGAATGAGACAGGATGCTCAGGGCTGGTGCTCTGGGATGACCCTAAGGGATGGGATGGGGCTGGAGGTAGGTGGGGGGTTCAGGATGGGGGACACATGTACACCCATGGCTGATTCATGTCAGTGTATGGCAAAAACCACTACAATATTGTAAAGTAATTAGCCTCCAATTAAAATAAATTAATTAAAAAAAATAACTGCCCCCCAAAAGTGAGAAAGAAGGTAAAACATTCCCAGATAAACAAAAACTGAGAATGTGCATAGTGCACAAAAGGAAATGATAATAGAATCAAACAACTCACTGCAAAAAAAAAAATCAACTAAACACAAGAGAAGACAGTAATGCAGAAAATAAGAGACCAAAAAAAAAAAAACAAACAAACAAACAAACTATAAGGCATAGAGAAACTAAATAGCAAAATGACAAGAGTTCTCTCTTTATCAGTAATCATTTTAAATACAGATGGATTAAGCCACAATCAAGAGAGAACTTGGCAGAATGGATTAAACAAGTGATCTGACTATACATTATCCAGAGGAAATTCACTTTAAATCCAAAGACACAAATAGGTTGAAAGTGAAAAGACTGAAAAAGATTTCCCATGCAAATAGTAACCCAAGGAGAACAGGGATATAATACCAATATCAGACAATACAGACTCTAATTCAAAATATTTATAATAAATAAGGGACATTATAAATTAATCATACATTAATTATATATTAATAAGTGTTCAATACAAAATAAACAGTTGTAAACATCTACACACCTAAGTTCATGTTGTTCAGAGAGAATACTAAAAAATGCCTTTAATATATAAATAAAGCAGCACCATGTCTTCTTATAGTAGACAGTACCTAATGTTACTGCAGCTTCCCTGGTGGCTCATGGTAAAGAATCCGCCTGCAGTGCATGAAGTGCAAGAGACACAGGTTTTCTCCTTGGGCAAAGATCTCCTGGAGATGGAAATAGCAACTCACTCCAGTGTTTTTGCCTGGGAAATGGCATGGGCAGAGGAGCCTGGTGGCTACAGTCCACGGGGTGGCAAAAGAGTCAGACACAGCATAGTGACAAAACAGCAACACTCCTGATAAAATATCATCAAAATACACAAAGCAAAAATGGACAGAATTGAAGGGAGAAATAGAACTACAGTAGTGGTTGGAGACGTAATACTCCTTCCTAGATTAAAAAAAAGAACTAGATAGAAAACAGTAAGGAAAGAGAGGACTTACCACAATAAACCATTAGGTCTAACAAACTTCATACTCTACTCAATGACAGCAGAATACACATTCTTGTCGAGTGTACACGGGTCTATTTTCCATCATAGACCATATGTTAGATCACAAATTAGGTCTTATGACATTTAAAAGATAGATATCAAAAAGATCAGAGTAACTTTTTTTTTCTACAACGTGATTAAATTAGAAATCAGTAACAGAAAGGAAGCAGGGAAATTCACAACGTTGTGGAAATAGCATAGGGCAAAATATATGATCCAGCTGTTTCATTTCTGGGTATTTGTCCAAAGAAATAAATACCACTATCTTGAAAAGGTGTCTGAACCCCAGTGTTCATTGCATCATTATTCCTGTGTTCACTCATGAATGAATGGATAAAGAAAATGTTTTATGGACATATGTACACACACAAGCCCTTGTATACACGCATATTGATACTATGGAATAATATCGTGTCTGACTCTTTGTGACCCCATGGACTACAGTCCATGGAATTCTCCAGAATACTGGAGTGGGTCGCCTTTCCTTTCTCTAGGGGATCTTCCCAACCCAGGGTTCGAACCCAGGTGTCCCACATTGCAGGCGGATTCTTTACCAGCTGAGCCACAAGGGAAGCCCAACAATTCTGAAGTGGGTAGCCTATCCCTTCTGCAGGGGATCTTCCCAGCCCAGGAATCAAACAAGGGTCTCCTACATTGCAGGTGGATTCTTTATCAACTGAGCTATCAGGGAAGCCCATGTAATAATATTCAGGCATAAAAGAAGAAAATCCTGCCATCTGCAATAATGTGTACGGACTTTGAAAGCATTATGCTAAGTAAAATATGTCAGACAGAGAAAGACAAATACTGTATGATCTTACTTACGCGTGGAATTGAAAAGCAAGCGAACAAGCTAGCTGATCTTATATTGATGGATACAGAGAACATACTGGTAGTTGCCAGAGAAGGGGGTTAGCAGTCGTGATGAAATGGATGAGCACGGTCAGAAAGCACAAACTTTCACTTATAAGATAAATTAGTCTCGGGAATGTAACATACAGCATGGTGACTATAGTTAATAATGCTATGTTGTATCCTTGAAAATTGTTAAGAGAGTAGATCTTAAAAGTTCTCTTGACAAGAAAAAAATGTATAACAATTTGTGGTGATGGATGTTAAATAAAGTTATTTTGGTAATCATGTTGCAGTGTAAACATAAATTATTGTTTTAGATCAAAACCAATACAGTGTTATATATAAACCAATACAGTGTTACATGTAAATTATATCTCAGTTTTTAAAAATGCTCACTCCTCTTTTGGTGGGGGAACTGCCTATGAAAAATGAATTAATATCTGTCACATTTTAATTTAAAAATACTTATATTGAGCACATTAGTTTCCCTTAATAACCTAAAAAATTGGCCTTTGTTCCAACCTCTGGAACAAATCCATTTGTACATTCCATCCCCAGCTAGGTATGTGTGTGCATGTCAAAAACAAACAAACAAATTTTTTACCCCAAGCTAACCAATACTTTCTATATTCTAGAAAATATAGAAAAATTCAATAGAAAATTCAAATAAATATGTACAGCAATTGTTATATGGCTTCACAGGTGTCTCAGTGATAAAGAATCTGCCTGCTAATGCAGGAGACATGGGTTTGATACCTGGGTCAGGAAGATTCCCCTGGGGAAGGAAATGGCAACCCACTCCAGTACACTTGCCTGGGAAACCCCATGCACAGAGGAGTCTGGTGGGCTATATAGTCCATGGGGTTGCAAAGAGTTGAACATGACTTAGTGAACAACACTTGTTATATATTAACTTGTAATACAGTGGTTCAGAAGTTAAAAATATGTTTACTAAATTTCTTTAAGGTAAAGTCCACATTTTTAAATAGCCCATCCACCTCATATAAATTTAGGAAGCTGAATTTTCAAAGATATCTAAAGTGTTAGGAATCTTCTGTCTGAAACTTCAATTTGATACAATTAATGATTAATAGTCTAGTTCAAAGCAAATCAATAACAGGAATATTCAGTTAGATTTAGTAACTATCTTAATATCAACTACTTAAAAATATACAGCCACATTTTATATGTGCTTATCTAAATGTTACATAAATGTTTACATAAAGTCACTTATAATTTGCAAATAAAAATAGAGTAACAAAAAATTCATAATCACCTAATGAAGTCATTTTTGCACTGTTTGTGTGGAGTTTTTAGTGTTGGTCTCAGAATTATTTCAGTACAAGCCAACAATACATAGGTTGGTTTCTTGAGTTTAAAGAAGTGATGATAAATGCATTGAGAAACAAGCAGTGAGAAAATGTAGCAGAATTGTTAGGAATAAAGCTCCATGAACTCTTGACATCACATGTGTGCAAATAATTTAGGAGGAAAAAAAAACTGTAATGTTAATATGGCCTGGATTTCAAGAGATTAACTACTCCACTTTCTGAAAGTGCAAAAAATAGAGAAAAACTTAAGAAAAAGTTAATCCTCTGATATACGAGATAAATGAAAAATACACCTAAATCCTAGATGTTTTATCAGTGGAAGAAATGTGATTAGAGAGAGAAAGACTGTACATTAGTATATCCTTTCTCAGCCTTCGATTGACATACTAGATACTCATCACAGGCATATTTTACATCTACTGTGCCATCTGATTTTTTTTCTATTTAAATTTCCACTGAATCCATTCTCTTGTGATAAATGTGAAAATTTTTGTGATTTTAATGAATGTTAATTTTATTGTTGTACTTTCCGTTATCTTTGAATTCCTATGACTGAAACATTGTTAAACTTCTCTCTTATGCCATACTCTCAATTATTGTATTCTGAAAAGACTGAATCCTACATCTGTATAACGCATTCCATCCCAAAGCAGCAGAATACACACTGGTTTCAGGGGCACATGCAGCATTCTTCAGGATGGATCACATGCCAGGCCACAAAGCAAGTCTGAATAAATTTAAAGAGGTTGGAAAAAACAAGAGACTTAATCCTTAGGTATGTGAGGTATTCTATGGGAGCCTTTTTAGGCGTGTGTGTTTCACTGATGGATTTGACTGAGACTTCAAGAATATAATGGTATTGTGTTAATTTTTCCCATTACTGTTTTGTTTTAATGCTGGATACGTGGTCCCTCCTCTGGAAATTTTTAGCCCCCTTTCCAATAAAGCCTCATAGTTGACTTGGATTGGGGTTTGTAATAAGTATGAGATATGGATACTACTCTTTTCTCAGTCTTGCTATAGGGTGAGTTCTGTGAGCTAATCTTTCTCAAGCTTCCTTTAAACACTCTCTGGTTTCTAGAGCTAAACACTAATGAAGAACCTAATAGATGCTTTCAAGTACTGCAGTATTTTCACATGTGAAAGACTTCAGGAGAATATGTGGAAATAAGAGGAGCAGGCTTAGAACAGTGAAACAACCACTGGAAGAAATGTTTAGGTCTGTAAAGAAAAGGGGTGGCACTTGGAGTTTTACAAACTGCCTCTGGGAGGCAGTACGGTGCAGAGATTAAGAGACGGCTTCCCGTGGACTTCAAATCAATGACAGCCATTGCTGTCCCTGTGATGTGTGCCTTGGTTTATCCGGTGAAATAGGTATAATAGTAATGCCTCCCCCAGAGGGCTTTTGTAGGGATTAAATGAGATGCTTCCTGCCAGGCACTGTCAATTGTGTCTGGTACAGAGTAAACGTTCCATTAAAGTTAGCTTTGTTACTAAGGAATGGCCATCTGCTTTTGTAGCCTCCCCATCACTAGAGGAAATTAAGCAGAGGCATGATAATAAATTGGCAGGAGTTTTATAGATAAGAGCTAAACATTGGATAGCATCTTTAACCCCCGAGGCTTTCTGTTTCTACCACTTTGTTTCCACTGAATGGCAAGGTGTCTTTCATATATGACAATGGCGGTGTTAGTCTGTATATCATGCTTTTTCCCGGTAGTACAATTCCAATGGGACAATCTCCTGTAGGCAATCTATGGCCACAGAGTAGGGCAAAGAATATCACTGCTTCCGTCCAGTCTCTAGGCTGACCCCATGGGGCAAACCTCCTGCAGATGTCAGAGACCTCAACAGATAGACTATGAATTCAATTCAGGGAAAACAGTAAGGAATAATTCTTTTGATAATTTGAATCTTTCTTACTTGATGGCAGAAATTAAAAAGGATCATAACATTGATTGTTCGTAAGGCCTAAATGAAAAAATGGACACTGTAATATATTGTTAGTGGGAGTATAAATTGCAAACATTTTTCAAAAGAAAGCTAGCAATGTCTGTTATATTCTAAAATACATATTCTCTTTAACATACGAATTCCATTTTTGAATAGCTTTTCTGTAGAAATAGACACATCGTTTTTTAAGGCCACACTAAAGAATCTTTACTTTGGCATTGATTATGGTGGCTGAAAAATGGATCCAGCCTCACTGTCTAGCAACAGGGCTATAGTCCAGTGCAGTACATTTTTGCCTTGGAATATTATGTGACTGTTTAAAAGAATGACTTAGATTTCTATGGACTTGAGATGTCCATGATGTATTAGATGAGGAAAGCAAGTTCCAGCATACACTATTACCTAATATTTGGAACAGCAAATGAACAAAAAATTCCAAGTGCCCTTTGAATGTCTTTACATATAAGAGGAGAGGTGAGGATAGTCACATGCCAGACTGATGACATTGACCACCTCGGGCCTGAGGCTAAGAGGGAATCAGTGTTTTCCATATATGTTAATGCATGTTTTACACATTTCTTATGGAATGGGAGAAACTAAAAGGAAAGTGGTTTAGTTAATGAAGAACTTAATAGTTACAAAAACATACCTACTTTTGGCACAATGAAAATTTCTTGAGAAAAATACTCCTACTCTGCCTTCCTCTCCTGTTTTGTAAAATTTTTTATTCTTCTTTTCCCCTTCACTTTCTTCCTTGTCCTTTTCTATCCTCTGCTCCTTCTAACAAAACAAGAGTATTTTGTGAAAATGGGGACATACTTACAAGTCAAGTATTTTACCAGACCAAAAGTGTACAAAACAGCAACTTACTGTTTTTCCCTTATTTCAAACGCTAAGTCTGTACTAAAAAATTTCTTCTGAAGCAGAAGAATAGAGTCCCTCACTCTCCATCCTCTGATAGAGAAGTTCTGCCATCTACAGTGAAATGGAATTTCCTGAGGTCATGTTGTTCAGAGAGAATGCCAAAACAATCATATATTTATTGATCATATATATATGACATCATGTCATCTTTTGGTAGGGAATAATGCCAAGTGCTCTAAAAGAAAAGTCAAATCCTTTGACTTTATGTGGACAAGGGCAAACAAAAAGAATAAAATCTATTAATTTGTTAAAGGGACCAAGGCAAATGTTTTCTCATGTAGTGACAATTAGCTATTATTAAACACTTGTGCAGATAAATCTTTGGAAATTTTTGTTCCTAAAACGGTATATATTTAAAGTTTTTAATGCATTGTGTGAACTATGCAGTTGAATAAATTTCCCTCTTTATTTCTGAAGGATTTGAGCCTTGGCTGATCTCTTTGTTAGAATTGCTATCATTTTACAGTAATTTTCTTCTCAGAGTTCTATTCTTGTCCTTTCTTATAACCTTAAAATTTTCCTTGCGGAACATTTGAAACAAACGCAAACGTGCAGGGAGAAAGTGTAATGAATCTCCACGCACCCATCACCCAGCTTCCACACTTGTGTCCCCATGGCAACCATTGTTTCATTTATAGAACATCTGCTCCTTCAACCACATTATTTTCTAATAAATGACAAATACCATAAATATTTTAGCTCTCAAGTCTGTAAAGGATATGAACTCCTCCAAATATAACCACAATACTATGTTTACATCTAAAAGAAGAGGGATATTTTCTTAATAACGATGGTATCACTGAATTTCTAATTGTCTCTTAAATGGTATACTTTCTTTTCTTACAGTTTTTGGTCCATAGGTCTTCCTCAGTATATTTATTTCCCTTTGAAATGTATTCGCTGAAGAAACAGGGTTGTTTGTACTCCTTATGGATTGGAAATTGGACCTAAAGACTTGATCAGGTATAGATGAGACTTTTTTTCTTGCCAAGGCACCTTAAGGGACTGTTGTGTTCTCTTAGAGGGCACAAATGATTGATTGTCTCCTTTTTGTGATGTTAGGAGCTGTTAATGCTCAATATCTAGCTTCATTAATTTATTGTTGCTGTTGGTTAGTTACTGTCCTGTACAGCTCTTTTGCAACCCCATGGATGGTAGTCCACCAGGCTCCTCTATCCATGAGGTTTCCCAGGCAAGAGTATTGGAATGGGTTGTCATGTCCTCCTCCAGGGGATCTTCCCGATGCCGTGTCTGCCACTTGGCAGGCGGATCAAACCCCATGTCTGCTGCTTGGCGGGCAGATTCCTTATTACTGAGCCTCTATGGCAGCCCCCATTAATTTACTAGAAGCTGCAAAATAGTGATATTCTGATCAAGGCATTCCTTTATTTATTTGCTGAGATGTTTTTATAGATAGAAAATTCTTCTCTTCTGTCATTTCAGCTACCGTGTTACAGTTCATACAGAGAAAGCAGAAAAAATGTTTATTCTTTTACCTACAAGGTTTCACAACAATGAATTGTTCCCTAACGTTATCCAAGAGTAACCAAATAGGTTTAGGGGGTTTGTTTGTTTAGTATCACTCCAAACACATGGGATTAAACGTATTTGCTGTGTTTCAAGACATTCTAGCTATTAATCTTCCCATGTGACACTTCCCATGGCCGGGGTCCTCAATGGCCTGAGTCCTACTGACGTGACCTCAGTTTTTGACAGTTTCTTTGCTGTTTGCGTTTTGGGATGACAAGGTATTCCGCACTTGCAGATTGTCATCAGTGTAGCAGGCCGGCAGGAACTCCTACACTCTAATGAGACAGCAGGTGTCTCTGTGGACTCGGTAGTGGCCCAGATCCACAGTTGCCACCACTCTGGGGCAGGCAGCGCAGGTGTCCCACTGTCCTGCCAGGTGAAACTAAACTCCTTCTGCGTTCCCTGGTTGTCAGCAGAGGAGAAATATCTCCCACGTCGGGAGCTGCGTACATGTGCCAGTGGTGTCAGCTTGTCCCGGGAAAAAAAGGTACATCTGTAGCAGTTGCTATAATTGGAGCCACGAATTAATGAAAACTTTTATATATGATATAAAATAGCTAAATGTAATAGAAATTTTCACAGTTGGATAAAGTTTTTATTTCTTGATTGTTTTCCTCTGATATATGTGTTCATTAATTTGTACTTTTCAGAGTAAATCACATTTGCTACAAATTAATAATAATTTAACATATAGAAAATAAACACAATCTAGGTCACTTTTATGTTCCTGTGTGACTCTGAGAGACTGTTATGAATGGCTGTGTGTGTGGGCTTCCCTCGTGGCTCAGCTGGTAAAGAATCCACCTGCAATGCAGGTGACCTGGGTTTGATCCCTGGGATGGGAAGACCCCCTGGAGAAGGGAAAGGCTACCCACTCTAGTATTCTGGTCTGGAGAATTCCATGGACTGTATAGTCCATGGGGTTGCGAAGAGTGTGAATGGCTGTGTATAAAAATGTAATTCTCATACTATGTAAATTATCTTTTTTGGTTTTATTTATTCTCTGATTTATTTTTTAACATGTAATTAAAGAGTTAAAGTTACGTCAAACAGATAACGAAATTTAATTATCAGTTAAAAAAACTGTAGTTTTAGGGCAGAGGTCATTTGTTTACATGTTCAATAACAAAAATCTGGTTGTTATTTATCTAGAACTTTAACATAAAGCAATTTCTTACAACAAAATGGGTTTCCCCCCTGTGAAAGATGAATATAGTCATTTCCCTGTACTGTTTTTTATGGGGGTACACTTTAATCTGCTAATATTTTGTTATCTAGTGTTACTACTGTGCTTTGTTAGGACTTCTTAATAGATACTTGGATTATTGAATAATAAATAATCTTTCATTTTTTCCATTTCTAATTCCCTTGTTTTCCATTACAACCCCTGGTCATAAAAATGCAAATTTAATATGCAAATTATATTCACTTACAAATATATTCACAGCAGCTTTAGGTGAAAACACAACTGCCTTTCAGCTAATGCCAAAATGTAAATCATGCCACTTATAAAATGAGTGTTCATAATTTTTCTTAGAAAAAGTATGTATGAGCTGAGAGACTGACTAATCTGTCTTGAACTTGTGACATTTGTGAACATAAAGGATATGGGTTGAAAATCTGGGTTAATCAAACACTATGTGTACAAACTCACAGATTCAGTGACTCTCCGGACAGACACAATATTGAAAGTGAAAGTGAAAGTCGCTTAATCTTGTCTGACTCTTTGCAACCCCATGGACTATACAGCCTCATGGAATTCTCCAGGCCAGAATACTGAAGTTGGTAGCCATTCCCCTCTCCAAGGACTCTTCCCAACCCTGGGATCAAACCCAGGTCTCCCACATTGCAGGCGGATTCTTTAGCGTCTGAGCCACCAGAGAAGCCTAAGAATACTGGAGTGGGTAGCCTATTCCTTCTCCAGGGAATCTTCCGGAGTCAGGAATTGAACTGGGATCTCTTGCATTGCAGGTAAATTCTTTACCAGCTGAGCTACCAGGGAAGCCCCAGACACAGTATTGAGTTATTGCAAAGACTAAACAAACATTAGAACACAAAGCTTTTATAAAAATGCAAAATACATGGGCTCTGTCACTAGTAGAAGGTATGTCATTATATCCATCATGGCCGTAGCAATTTAACAAATATTTCTTGAACACTTACCAGGGATTCAAAGATGAGAAAGTCATACATAAACAGCATTCTGATCTGTTCCTAAACATTCTAAGCTGTTCCTAAACAGCTTACTCATTTACTTAGAGAGAGAAACATCTAAATACTCAGATTTCGATGTACAGTAATAGTGATATTACAGTGTTTATGGCTGTTAGAGAAGAGACTGACAGATTTGCAAGGAGAAGTTGGTAAAGGCTCCATAGAGGATGTGGATTTGAGCAAAGAAGTTTCAGAAAAACATCTACTTCCGCTTCACCAACTATGCTGAAGCCTTTGACCATGTGGATCACAACAAACTGGAAAATTCTTAAAGAGGTAGGAATACCAGACCACCTCACCTGCCTCCTGAGAAACCTGTGTGGGGGTCAAGAAGCAATAGCTAGAACTAGACATGGAAAATCTGACTGGCTCAAAATTGGGAAAGGAGTACGTCAAGGCTGTATATATGGTCACCCTGTTTATTTAACTTATCATCATGCGAAATAACTTGGCTGGATGAATAGCAAGCTGCAATCAAGAGTGCTGGAAGAAATATCAATAACCTCAGATATAGAGATGATACCACTCTAATGGTAGAAAGCGAAAAGGAACTAAAGAGCCTCTTGATGAGGGTGAAAGAAGAGAGTGAAAAAGCTGGCTTAAAATTGAACATTAAAAAAAGCTAAGGTCACCACAGCCAGTCCCATCACTTTATGACAGACAGAAGGGGTAAAAGTAGAAGCAGTGACAGACTGGCTTTTCTTGGGTTCCAAAATCACAGTGGACAGTGACTGCAGTCATGAAATTAAAAGATGCTTGCTCATCCAAAGGAAAAAGAAAGAAGTGTTAGTTGCTCAGTGGTGTCTGACTCTTCGTGACTCCATCTTCTGTAGCCTGTCAGGCTCCTCTGTCCATGGAATTTTTCAGGCAAGAATATTGAGGTGGGTTTCCATTTCCTTCTCCAGGGGATCTTCCTGACCCAGGGATCGAACCCGAATCTCCTGTGTTGCAGGAAGATTCTTTACCATCTGAGCCACCCGGAAAGCCCTCAGAAGGAAAGCTATGACAAACTTAGACAGTGTATTAAAAAGCAAAGACATCACTTTGCTGACATAGGTCGATGCAGCCAAAGCTATGGTTTTTCCAGTAGTCATGTGCAGATGTGAGAGCTGGATCATAAAGAAGCCTGAGCGCCAAAGAGCTGATGTTTTTGAACTGTGATGTTGGAGAAGACCCTTGAGAGTCCCTTGGACTGCAAGGAGAGATCAAACCAGTCAATTCCAAAGGAAATAAACCCTGAATGTTCATTGGAAGGACTGAAGCTCCACTTCTTGGGCCATCTGATGCAAAGTCTGCTCGTTGAATAAAACCCTGGTGCTAAGAAAGATTGAGGGCAGGAGGAGAAGGGGATGGCAGAGGATGAGATGATTTGATGGCATCACTGACTCAATGAACATGAATCTGAGCAAACTCAGGGAGATACTAGAAGACAGGGAAGCCTGGTGTACTGCAGTCTATGGGGTCATGAAGAGTCGGACACAGCTTAGCGACAGAACAGCAACAGCAAAATATAATACTCCACGTTGGTATTTAGAATGCTGTTCATGTAAGGTGTGAGAGAGAGAACATGATGACTGGGAATCTTTGCATGAGTCTGGAAAGGGGATTCAGGAAGGGGAGAGTGGTGGGATCAAGACTCCAGAAGACCTGTAATTTTTGAATATGTAGCAGCCACACTCAGTCTGCCTTTGAGAAAAAGGCAATTCAGGTAAAAGCAGTGCTATTAACCATCAGCGTCCAGTTGTAGCGCCTTCAGGAGGCACCCCCGCCACTGGCCTGAGACCATGCTGTCCCCGGGGAGTCTCTTGCTAGTAGCTCAGCACTAAGTGGTTAGAGGCCAGTTCTGCCTGCCCGGGGCTCCTCTAACCAAGCAGTACCCCTAAGCTTCCCATTGGTTTGGCCAAGGATGTGTCAGATCTGTGTCCTGGTGTGAGGTTCTCCTGCCAAATTTCCTTTCTTCTCCCTCGTCCCTTTCACAGGGGTCAGGTCAGCATCACGGTCTGAAGGCTTTCCCTACCCAGTTCAGCAGATATTTATTTTTCATTAAGAGCAGATAGACCGTTGTCTCTCCTAACACCATGTCAGCCTCTGCTTCCAGGAGGACCCAACAGACAGAAGACTATCAGTGGTTTGTAAAATCAGTGTTACTTAGAAGGATAGTGTAATGTTAGTTGCTCAGTCATGTCCGACTCTTTGTGACCCCACGGACTGTAGCCCGCCAGTCTCCTCTGTCTGTGGGATTCTTCAGGCAAGAATACTGGAGTGGGTTGTCATGCCCTCCTCCAGAGGATCTTCCCCATCCAGGGATCAACCCGTCTTCTGCATTGCAGGCAAACTCTTTACCATTTGAGCTATAGGGAAGGTCTTAGAAGTTTAGAAGAGTACTCCTTTTATATGTATATATAAACATTCACTAAGTGAGTCTGATACTCACTGTAAATGTAAAACTCCTGTAAAATGTAAGAAATTAATTGTATGCAAATGTTAAATGAGAATTTTTTTCACAATTAATCCTATACTTCTAATCTGCTTCACATTGCTTAGTTTCTTTTAATGAAAGAGAGTTTACACATTTTCAGCTTTTCACTGTGTTTTCACAAAGACCGTTGGCTAATGTTTTCTTCATTTTTTTTTTTTAGTGATTCTTCTTAATTAATTTTTGTTTATTTTTTGGGCGGTGCTGGGTCCTCGTTGCTGCATTCTCTAGCTGCGGTGAGCGGGGTCTACTCCTTGTTGTGGAGCAGAGGCTGGGGGCCCTCGAGGGCCCGGTATTTGCAGCTCGCAGGCTCAGGAGCGCAGACTCAGTCGTGGCACCTGGGCTTGGTGGCCCCGCGGCATGTGGGATCTTCCTGGACCAGGGATCAAACTCACGTTCCCTGCATTGGAAGATTCTTAAACGTTGGCCCCCCAAGAAAGTTCTCTTCATGTTATTTTTTAACAGAATATGCCTGATATCATTAATGATGACTTCAACTGCACAGGAGATTGCACCTGCTTTTGCATGAGATTGGGATACTGAAATAAAGGTGGTAGAGATTTTAGGCTTCTATTCTGCTGTCCTTTAGAGTTCATGACCCCGGCGACTCCACACTTACAACTGGATTTGAATCCCTGAGATACTTGTTTACATTTCTGCCTTTTGTTTTTATATTTTCTGTTTCTTTTTTGAACATCTTAGGTGTATTCTATCACTGGCTCATCAATAGGCAACTAAAGAGATATCATCTCCAATCTGTCACTTTTATCAAAAAGATAGCAAATGGTGGCCAGGATGTGGATAAAAAGGAAGCTTGTGCACTGTTGATGGGACTGTAAACTGGTACAGCCACTATGGAAAATAGTATGGAACTTCCTCAAAAAATTAAAAATAGAGCTACCATATGATCCAGAAATCCCACTTCTGGGCATTTTTCCAAAGAAAATACAATCACTATTTCAAAAGATATCTGTACCACCACATTCAGTGTAGCATTATTGACAGTAACCAAGACATGGAAGCAACCTGTGTCCGTCAACAGGTGAGGAAATAAAGATGTTATATATATATATATATAAATTATATATATAATGGAATATTTGTCAACCATAAAAAAGAAGGAAGAAAATGGAAAAAAAATCCTTCTGTTTGTGACAATTTGGGTGGACCTTGATGGCATTATGCTAAGTGAAATAAGTCAGAGAAAGAAAAATACTATATGATCTCATTTGTATATGGAATCTAAAAAATAAATCCAAACTTATAGAAAAAGAGATCAGATTTGTGGTTGCTAGGGGTAGGAGGTGGGGGGAGTGGGAGTTGAAGGAAGGTAGTCAAAAGGACAAAGCTCCAGCTCTAAGGTGAATAAGTACCATGGATTCAACACACAGTGCAATGGCTGGACTCAACACTGCTGTCTGATACAGGGACGTTGTTGAGAGAGTAAATCCTGAGCATTCTTATCAGAAAGAATTTTTTTTTTCTTTTTTGTTTTTTTCTTTTTATTGTATCTACATGAGCTTATGGGTGCTAATTAAACTTATAGTGGTGATCACCCTGCAATATACGTGAGTCAAACCATTATGCTGCTGCTGCTAAGTCGCTTTAGTCGTGTCCGACTCTGTGCGACCCCAGAGACAGTAGCCCACCAGGCTCCCCCGTCCCTGGGATTCTCCAGGCAAGAACACTGGAGTGGGTTGCCATTTCCTTCTCCAATGCATGAAAGTGAAAAGGGAAAGTGAAGTCACTCAGTCGTGTCGGACTCTTCGAAACCCCATGGACTGCAGCCCACCAGGCTCCTCCACCCATGGGATTTTCCAGGCAAGAGTACTGGAGGGGGTGCCATTGCCACCTTTAACTTACACAGTGATGCACGTCAATTATATGGGCTTCTGAGGTGGCGCTAGTGGTAAAGAACCCACCTGCCGATGCAGGAGACATAAGAGATGCAGGTTCGATCCCTGGGTCAGGAAGATCCCCTAGAGGAGGGCATGGAAACCCACTGCACTATTCTTGCCTGGAGAATTCCATGGTCAGAGGAGCATGGCAGCTATAGTCCATAGCGTCTTACAGAGTCGGACAAAACTGAAGCGACTTAGCATGTACCCATGCATATCAATTATATCTTGTAAAACTGGTTCAAGGGGGAAGTCATCTTTAAGTAATTGTATATTTTGCTAGCAGATTTTTTTTTAATATTGTGTCTGTGATTCCTCTCACGTAATTCTTTACATAGTTGATAAGTGGTATCTGTTTAATATGTTATATACCAAATCATACTTTCTGTCATTTCTTGGATATTTGAGTATAGTTTTATGAATGTGTGTGCATCTGTGTGTTTGACACTGTTTTGGCATACTGCAAGTGAGAACAGCTGAAAATAATGTGTCAAAGAAGGGTATCGTCAGGACAGAATGTTTCTGTTAAATCATTGCACATTTGTTGATGTCGTAGTCGAGCTAACCTCTGTGTGTGCACCCGTGTCCCGGGGGGCCTCACACACTAGCACGAACTGGGTGGCTTAAAGCAACAGAAGGTTGTCTTTGCACAGCTCTGGAGGTTAGAAGGGCCCAAATCCAGGTGTCAGCAGCTTGGCTTCTTCTGCAGGTTTCAGGGTTGTCTGTCCCAGGCCTCTGTCCTAGCCCTCGGTGTTCCTTGGCTGGTAGAAGTATTACTATAAATTCTGCCTCTGTCATCACAAGGAATTTTCCTCTGTGTCTATCTGAGTCTCAGAAGAAAGTTAGTCTTATGTTGATAACATCTACAAAGACCCTATTTCCGAATAAGATGACATTCATAGGAATCCAGGGCTAGCGCTTCAGCAGGTCTTTCTGGACGACACAGTTCAACCCGTGGTAGTGTGTAAAACTACACGTTTTCATTACTCTTAAGTTTACGGATGGCTTTGATATGTTTCTCTTTTGATTTCAAAGGTGCTACTTCTTTCACATCGCCCTCCTCATGCTGATTTCAAAGAAGTTATTATGACTCTTAAGTGTTTCATCTTCAATCCTAGAACCATTAATATTTATTGTTAGTATCTGAGATACTGCGGTTTAACTAATTAAACCAATACAACATGAAGTAGTTTAAATATTCCAAACATTTATATCAAAATGTTAATCCCAGTGTTTAATCAAAATGAATACCCCAGTGTTCATGACAGCATTATTTAAAATAGCTAGGACATGGAAGTAACCTAGATGTCCATTGACTGAGGATGGATAAAGAAGTTGTGTTACATATACACAATGGTATATTACTCAGCCATAAAAAAAGAATGCATTTAAGTCAGTTCTAATGAGGTGGATGAACCTAGAGCCTATTTTACAGAGTGAAGTCAGAAAAAGAAGAACAAATTTTGTATATTAATGCATGTACATGGAATCTAGAAAGATGGCACTGATAATCTCTATGCAGGGTGGTAGTAGAGATGCAGATATAGCGAACAGACTTGGGGCCCAGCAGGGGAAGGAGAGGGTGGGATGGATTGAGGGCCTAGGATGGCAACACATACATCACCATATGTAAACTAGATA
>NW_011495075.1:4270026-4277962 GCF_000754665.1 Bison bison bison
ATCGGGTGGGAGATGGGAGTGAGCTACAAGAGGGAGGGGACATATGCGTGCCTATGGCTGACTGATGTTGATGTACGGCAGAAACCCACACAACATTGTAAAGCAATTATCCTCCAATTAAAAATAAATACATTTTAAAAAAACGTTAATCATCTGATATTCCAATTAGACTCTCTTCTATATCTGTCTCAATCTCTGGAATCTCTCAAAATAGGAATTGGACAATTACATCATTTTCAATTCCCTTTTTCTTAAATATCCTAAAGTCATATACACTTTAGGTTAAATTTCACATCCTGTTCTAAACATGGATTTCTTGACATAGGATCTTGTATCTCATTGACACAGGAAAGACAGGCTGTGATGTGGAAAGGAGATATACTTGGACAGAATGGGATCCAAGCCCTCGTTCTGCTACCATAAACCTTGCAACCTTGAACCTCGTCTATAAGATGGTGCTAGTTGTTCGGTGGATTAAGTGACAGCAGATAATGCAGTTTATTAGCTTAAGTGCTAGTAGCTTCTGTAGCCTCACTGTATCCCAAGCGTTGTTCTAGGTGCTTTACAGATATTACAGATATTTACAAATATTGTGTAAGTAATTTTTACACAACATACTCAAGAAGTTCTTTTATTACCTGTATTTTAAAGAAGGGAAACAGACTCAGGAAGGTTTAGTAGCTTTCCTACGGTTAATCAGCTAGTTGTGATAAGGCTGGAATTTGAATATGAGCACGCAGGTCTCAAAGTCCACACTCGCAGTAACACCATCTTGCCTTTCCTAGTCTTTTACTGCAGAGGCTGACCTCGTGGTATGTGTGCCTTTTGGCTGTTTACGTAAACAAAGTGTAAACGGTGGAGATGTATTTAGAACCTCTGTGTATCTGTAGTTTAATGGTAATGCTGGTTTGCTGGAAAACTAGAGCTAAGAACGCACTGAAGATTCTAAATTCAGAAAGAAAAAAATGTACATTAAAAAACATTAAGCATGATGTTTTTGGAAGAATGTAGCAACTGTTCTCTGCGTCTGACCAATATTGTTTTCTTTTCAATTTCTTTACTTTTGAAGATGCCTAACTTTCTCCATCCCGTTTTTGAATGGCCGCCAGGAGAGTAGAGTATCTTAGTCTTTAATATGGACTAATGAATATGAGTGTGTGTGTGTGTGCGTGAGCACGTGTGTGTACACATGCACACGAGCTTTGGGGAGGGCACACACTCTGCATGGGGAATGTTTAAGTCACTCTCAGGACTTTGAAACTGTTCAGCAACACCTAAGTGGCCTGATAACACTGCGAATGCGCTAGAACACGAAATACCCTCTTCACATCCACAAGAACAGGGCGTGCTGTACTCTAGGGATCACACGCTGCCTTGGATGAGTAACTTCCACTTTCACCAGGGAGCAAAGTGTAAACAACTGGAAAGGAAATTGAACGAGGGCTAACAGTCCAGTCCCGCACACTGAGCAGCCATGGGACTCGGGCTCGTTCGCTGAAGGGGCCGAGAAGAGCTCACCTCTGGCTCCTGGCACCAGGCGGTGGGGGCACTCTCTGAGGAGGGCCCCGGGAGTCTTCGGGGAGGTAAATCAGAGTGTCTGGCACGTCGGAGCACCGGGCTGTGGGAAGCCCCAGCCTCACGGCTGATAACTTATCTCTGTCCTTGAACAGAAGTTGGATTGTGGTATTTAAAATAAAGACAGAGTAAATTTTGTGTTTGTGTTATTTTATACAGATTTGAATCTTTTAAAAATTCAAGTTATATTTCTTTTGAATTAGCAAATAGAATTTAGCAGCATGTGTTCATTTTTAATTTTTTTAAATTGAAGTATAGTTTATTTACATTATTGTGATAGTTGTATTTCAAACTTACTAAAATATAAAGAAAATAAAATGACACCCATTTAGATATAATAGATAGTAAACCACCTACTTAACATATTTTTTTCTTCCTCCTCTAAAAAAATTTATATGAAAATTTAGGTTAAAATTTATATAAAAATTTAGGTTTCACCTAAACCTCTACCCATTTCTCCCAGCTGCCTCAGATTATTTGGAAGCAAGTTGTAGCGATCATATCACTTCATACATGCATTTTAAAAATTAATATCTAAAAGATAAAGAATATTTAAATATGTCCACAATATCATCGTCTCATCTAAATAACAGTAATTCCTTAAATCCTCAAATATCCGTTCAGTATTCAAATTTTCTTGTTTTTTTTTCTATAATGCAAGTAGTCTATTCATTTGAATCAGAACCAAAGTGATGTCCATTCACTGCGATTGATTGACGTCTGCTAAGTCTCTTACAGTCTGTAGATTTCTTACCCCCGTGTCTATTGTCTTCCTTGCAATTTATTTGGTGAAGAAACCCACACTGCACACCTTTGTTTTTTGTAAATTGGGAGTTGGATCTAGAAGTTTAAGCAGATAGAAATTCTCTTTTATAGCCAGAATAGGTCACTGGTGTCTTGTGTACTCCTATCAGGGGCACATAATGTTGGCTTTTCTTTCATTTATGATTAATGCTCAGAGCATCATCTTCTTTATAAGTATCATCTATCCTTATAAACAAGTTTTATAATACGTGTGCTTTAAATTTTTACACAATTGGAATCACACGGCATGAATGTATTTGCAGCTTCTTTGGGGATGTATCTATGTTAAAACACGAGGACCTAATTCATTTATTTTTAACCACAATTCAGTATTGCATTGTATGAATGGACTCTCGTTTATTTATCAGTTTGTCTGATTGTGGACAGATATGCCAATTTCACTTCCCCCTATTATGAACAGCAGTGCAGCAAACACTCTTGTACCTGAGTCCTTGTGTGCATGCACTCTACTTCCTCTGGGCTTGATACTGGAAAGGGAATTTTCTGGTTTATAGTGGAGCTGGCTTGGGCTGGCTTAAGAGAGCCTATTGTTACATTTTCAAAATTTTTGTGAACTGAATTTTAAACACAGACATTATTAAAAATTAAATTACATAAACTTGCAAGTAAATTATGTTAAAAACAAAGGTAATAAATACCCAAAGTTCATCACTCACTGATTATTTTTCTGTAATTTACTATGCTCTTTATGTACATACTACCACTATCTGTTCTCTTGGGTTATTTACATCTGCTTTATCTGTTTGGAGGAAATACTATGTAACAGTGTGATACTGCTTATCTCTTCCCAGCTCTGCGCTGAGTGGCACCACGCTGGTAGCTTGCAGTCAGTCGTGGTGGGAGTCTTCACATCACAGAAATTGGAGCCTACTACAAATCAGGACTTAATTTAGTGTTTTGTTGATGGTCTAGACTCAAGAAAGTAAGTGGAAATGTTAATCACACAGATTCATCTTAAAAACATACTGTGTCTACAGTCCTTACATTATGAATAGCCCCCAAAGTGAGAAAATCATCTTTCAGTCTTTCAAGCACTATTATCCAGTACCATATCCAAAGTCACATTTGATGGTCACGGTACAATTCCTTGGAAGGTGGTAGACTGTCCAGTGAATGATGGCAAAATTTAGAGGCCTAATTTGCATCACACTAAAATAAAATTGTTTGTGGATTAAAGATCTCAAAACCCAGCAGTTTTTCTTTCGAAAGGAAACATTAGAGGACATCTTTGTGGCCAACAGACCAGGCCCCTCTCAGATACATTTTGAAGGAAGGTCTTATTGTCATTGTTCAGTCACACAGTTGTGTCTGACTCTTTGCGACCCCATGGACTGCAGCATGCCAGGCTCCTCTACCCTTCACTATCTCCCAGAGTTTGCTCAAACTCATGTGCACTGAATCGGTGATTCCGTCCAACCATCTCATCCTCTGTCGTTCCCTTCTCCTCTTGCCTTCAATCTTTCCCAGCATCAGGGTATTTTCCAGTGAGTCAGCTCTTGGAATCAAGTGGCTCAAGTATTGGAGTTCAGCTACAGCACCAGTCCTTCCAATGAATATTCAGGGTTGATTTCCTTTAGGATTGACTGGTTGGACTCCTTGCAGCCCAAGGGACTCTCAAGAGTCTCCCCTAACACCACAGATCGAAATGGCTGTCAGGCTTCAGCAGTCAGCTTTTGGACCCAAGTTCACACTGTTCCCGGGGAGGTCAGCAGCCAATGCCTGAGCAAGGTGGTAATTCAAGCCATTTCCACTTTCAGTGATGAACTCCGAAGAGGGGCAGCCTTTGCCCTGGAGTTCCCGTCAGGCTGGCGGGGACTCTGTCAAATCTGCATTGTGGTCTGACAGTCCTCTGCCCAACCTTACTTTCGCTCTTTTTCTTTCTTAGGTGTTATGCCCCAGGGAAACTTCTGCACATCTGACTTCGTTTCAGGGTCTGCTTCTCCTTGAGGAACCCACCTGCAACCCGCTTTATGACTTTGGCTTAGGAAAGGATTGTTCCTTTATGAGTTAAACAGTTCTACAATGCACGTCCATTATGTTTTTGTTGGAATTACTGACCGTATTATAGTATGGCTTGCATACAATTTTTTTCTGGACCTGAATTTAGACTTGCCAAACTGTTGGGAGTCCTTGTCTTTGGGTAGTGAGAAATTGGCTGAAAATGTTCGCATATCCATATTTTTCTTTGCTCTCCAACAGACCTGCCCTCCTTCTCTCATTGCTGTTGTCCAATGTGTCTTTATTTGGCTGCTCCAGGTCTTAGGTGCAGCATGTAGGATCTTTGATCTTTGTTGCAGCGTGCGGGATCTTTAGTTGTGGCCTGTGGGATCTAGTTCCCCAACCAGGGATCAAACCTGGGCCCCCTGCACAGGGAGCTCAGAGTCTTAGCCACTGAACCACCAGGAAAGTCTCATTTATTTTACTTCTATATGAGTTATGTAAAAAAGTATATTTCTTTGCTATGAGTGTAGCAGTGGCTGGGAGCTTGATAGCTAATTCTATTCAATAATTCATTGAGAAACTGCAAGTTGCCAAGTTTTGTTCTAAAACAGCAGGAGATTTAAATACCGGCAAGAGTGTCCTTGGGCTTTCCTGGTGGCTCAGATGGTAAAGAATCTGCCTGCAATGTAGGAGACCTGGGTTTGACCCCTGGGTTGGGAAGATCCCCTGGAGAAGGGCATGGCAACCCACTCCAGTATTCTTGCCTGGGAAATCCCATGGACAGAGGAGCCTGGTGGGCTACAGTCCATGGGATCACAAAGAGCTGGAGACCACTAATTGAGTAACACTTAAGACTTAAGATTGTCCTTGCTCCCAAGGATCATGCAAATGAGACTGAGGCAGGAGACACTTTGTAGGGTTGTTTTGGTCAGCTCATTGTGTTCTATCTTAGTTCGTTTTGGTCTAATTAACTTTGTTGAGAAACTTCTTGTTTCAGTTTCAGGTGGTGGCTTCAGCACATCTAGAAACTTACCCTCTGTATAGACTTAAGGGAAGAAGTCATTCTTTTCTGGTTGACTTTCGGTCTTTCTTGGGCTTCCCGGGTGGTGCTACGGTAAAGAACCCACCTGCTGTTGCAGCAGGTGTAAGAGACGTGGGTTTGATCCCTGGTTCGGGAAGATCCCCGGAAGGAGAGCATGGCAACCCACTCCAGTATTCTTGCCTGAAGAATCCCATGGACAGAGGAACCTGGCGGGCTGTAGTCCCTGGGGTCACAAAGAGTCAGACATGAAGTGACTTAGCACACACACGTGGACAGGGATATTATTGGTGGTGACCTCATTAGTTTAAGGGCTTCCCTGGAGGCTCAGATGGTAAAGAATCTGCCTGCAATGCAGGAGACCTGGGTTCGATCCCTGGGTTGGGAAGATCCCCTGTAGGAGGAAATGGCTACCCACTCCAGTATTCTTGCCTGGAGAATTCCATGGACAGACCGTGGGGTCAAAAAGAGTCGGACATGACTGAGCGACTAACACTTTCACTTTCTTTCATTAGTTTAGTATGAGAAAAAATGCAATGATACCATTAAAAAAAAAAAAAAAATCCCAGCAGTGTTCCTGTCCCGAGATCCCTTTCTTAATCTGACAAGAGAAGCTCTCTCCTTTCTAGAGAGGCAGGAAGATGAGTACCATACAATTAGCAATGGGAGTAGGAATAGGCGTCCCAGCATCATCTGGCAATAAATTGACACAATTTTTAAAAGCTCTTTAGATTCATACCGAGTGAAGAATGAGTGTGGAGGCAGGAAACGGAAACAGTTGTGTCCTAAGACTTTGGAATAAGCTGGCCCCAAGTCCCTAATGGCAGAGAGAAGTTCGTGTGTGCCGAGGCCAGTGGCAGAGACTAATCTCTGTGACAGTAATATTTAGAGTCCAGCGCTGCAGAGTTGTTAGTTCTGTGTGTACATTGTAACAGCCCACATTAGAATTAGACGAGATACTCCAGCTCATCTCAGCCAACCTTCAAAGGAAGGCTAATCAGGAGAGGGGCTGGGGGAAAAGAGAGAGGACCAGGTTTATGTGTAACCTGTCAGGGCAGTAGTCTCTGAATTCATTTTTCCAAACAGAAAGGATTCTTCATTGTTTTCCTTGTAGACCTATCACACAGCTGGCAACGTCCCCAAAACTCCGTTTATTCTCTAGGGTTTTAGAAGCAGGAAAAGACAAAGAAGCGTCTTTTGTTGTGCTCACTCAAAGGACACGGAATGACTATCTTGTGCAGCTGTAGTTACAAGGGAAACACCCAAGGAAGCTTGGGTGCCGTTTCTGTGTTTGGGCTGGTTCTAAAGTAGACAGGCTTGAGAAAAGGCAATCGCAAAAAGAGTTCATAGACAGTGCAGTTTCATTTTGTTGAAACTCTTATGGCCAGTGTTGACGGAAGAAAAAAACACAACAGGAGACGTGTGAGTTGAGGTTACGCCCCGGCTTCCTTAGGACACCAGGTGGGACCCGGGCCCTCGGGCACTGTGAGAGGCTGTTCTGAGGCCAGCGTAGCTGTGACTCTGGCGAAAGGGAGACATGCAGCCCAGCACAGGAGAAGGCTGCTGCTGGTCATGAGGAGCAGACCTCGTAGTCAAAGGCTTTCATGCTTTCCTAAGTATGGGAACATGCAAGAATCCAGGTTCACATAAATTTTTTGTTTTTAATGAAAATCCTGAAAATATCTATTGGAAAGACCTGTTCTGCCAGTTTTCCTAGAGCACAGAGGGCCTCGTTCCTGACCTCCACCCTTGTTCCTGGCCAACACCCTCTGACGCGTGGTGAAGGTCAGCGGCCATGGTGGCCAGTGACTCAGTCTGTGTAGAACCCGGTGCTGGGCGACATTCCTGAGCTGGCACCGGGCATCTGGGAGGAGGAAACTGCGTGAAGCTGTAAGTTCCCAGAAGCTCTCTGTAGCCCATGGAGATTGAAATGATGTTCACTCTCACACCCAGGCTTGAAACCTAATTCAGGACCTGAAACCCCCGACAAGCTAAGGGGCTGCCCTCTGCACACCTCCACATGCTTCCTAGACCTGAGACTCCATCAGAGATTAGCTATCTCCTGATCCCTCACTCAGCAAAGCTATTGTTTTCATCTATTTAACATACATCCCCCCCCACATCTGTATTTATCCAAAATATCTTTATCTGAATATATCTGAATATTTATCTGAATATATCTGAATATTTATCTGAATATATCTTGTCTTGATAGACCATTATTATGCAGTTGACAGTTTTCTCTTTCTTGCTGGTAAATAAAATAAAATCCATTTTACAATAGATTAAGCAAATAATTTCCCCAGTTGCTGAGTGTTAAAGAATCTGCCTGCCAACGCAGGAGACATAAGAAACGTGGGTTCGATCCCTGGGTCAGGAAGGTCCCCTGGAGGAAGGTATGGCAACCCACTCCAGTATTCTTGCCTGAAGAATCTCCTGGACAGAAGAGCCTGGCAGGCTGCCATCCATAGGGTTGCAGAGAGTCAGTCACCACTGAGCATGAGCGTGAAGTAAATAATAAAATAACATCTGCTCCGTTTAAAAAAATTCTTTATT
>NW_011495075.1:4278062-4283032 GCF_000754665.1 Bison bison bison
TATTTTATTTTATTTATTTTATTTATTTATTTTATTTGACTGCACTCGGTCTCAGTTGTGGCACATGGGGTCTTTAGTGACAGCCTGCGGTGTCTATTTCCCGGACCAGGGATTGAACCCAGGACCCCTGCATTGGGAGCACGGAATATTAACCACTGAACCATCAGGGAAGTTCATCAGCTCCGTTTTTGAGGAGCTTCTTCGTACTAGTCACTGTACTTTGCAAATTGGCATCTTATCTAATTTAACTCTCACAAAAATGTATGAGGATCTCATTAAAATGTATGTAGATCTCACATATTTGAAAACATACTGGGAGACCTTACCTTAAAAGAGCTAAGTGTTTCCAGAATCCAGGTCTACCTGGATCCAAACTCGATTCTCTTTCCACTACACTGCATTTCCTCTGAGGATAACAACAGCTGGCTCGTTCTATCCAGCTCTGATAAGTTCAGTAGTGATCACCACCACCACGGTGTAAGGATGACAGCAGCGAACACTTCCTTCTATGGCTTTTCTACAATGACCGTGTTGTATGCACACACGTACACACACACAGCACACAGCCACACGCTCCTTTAATGCATCATGCCTCCATAAAGAAAGTACCGTTTGCCATTACTGACCTCACTTCACCGAAGAGAAAGCTGAAGCGCAGAGACCCTTCCTGCTGCCCAAGGGCACACGGCTATGCAGTGATGGAGCCGGAGCTGACCCGGGCAGGCAGCGTGGCTCCAAGGCCTCGACTGACCACCTCACTCCCACAGTAGGATGGCAGGTGACACCAGGGAGCTCTCTTCTCTGTAAGAGCTCACTGCCACGTGTCCGCAGGCTCCGAGCACTATTTGAATGAATGTTTTCAGAAAGCAGGTCCATTTACATTCATTTTCCATTTATTATCATTGATTTACTTATTGGAATATTTATTTCCATTTTCCATTTATTATCATTTTCCCTCAGGCCCCGCATGTCCCAGTATAGAACAGCTCTTTGTAGGCTGTGAAAGATAAATACCTAACGTTATTCCTTGAAGAGATTTTATTCAAGTATCCGCGCTTAGCCATACTCAGACTGTAATGTAAATTTGAGAGTGAAAGAATGGGATGAACCTATTTTCTACTTAACATGAGCTAAAAATTATTTTGCTTAGGTTACACCTATCATCGTCCTAACTGTTCTTTTTTTTAAAAATATATATTATTATTAAAAATTTTAGTATTATTTATTTTAGAAATTTACAAAATAGCTTATTTCTTTTTAGCTATCTGGGCCTTCATTGCTGCACAGGCTTTCTCCAGTTGCTGTGCACAGGCTTCTCGTTGGTGGCCCCTCTTGTTGGAGAACACAGGCTCGATCGTGTGAGCTTCAGTAGCTGTGGCTCACGGGCTTCGCGGCTCTGTGCCATGTGGAATCTTCCCGGACCAGGGATTGAACCTGCGTCCCCCGTATCGGCAGGTGTACTCTCACCCACTGAGGCACCAGGGAAGCCCCTAACAAGCTGTTCTGGTTCTCATGTCACAGACGAAGATGCTGGATAAAGGTGAGAGGTGAAATCATGTGAATGGAGTCACATCAGTTGCAACAGAACAGGTGTGTCTGTGTCCACAGCCATCACACAGTTGGCAGCCAGAGTGGGATCCACTTAGGAGAAGGATAGAAGGAGAGAAATCTGAGCTGGAGGAGAACATGGGCCCTGGTGTGGCCCTCGGCTTCATCTAGGGTGTAAAGAGCCTGCTAGGAGCTGTGTAAATTGTACGAGGAGACGCCTGCAAGCAGAAGTAACTCGCCAGTTGAGGAGGTCAGTGGCCCCCAAAGGAGTGAAGCTCTTTTGCAGGAGGGGGAGGTAAGCTTGGCGAACGTTTTAGCTCATAATGCTCAGCTTCGAAAGACCATATGCGAAGTCTGAACCTGATTGGAAGTGTGAACCCATTCCTGCAAATACCTAAGAAGTGCCCGGAGGCTACTGTCATAATTAATAAAATGGTTAGCGAGTGAACTTGAGACAGCACATCCATTAGACTACCCCTGAGAAGAATGGAAATTTTAGAGTTAAATTTCAAAACCTGGCAAACGATATTGACAACTTGTCCAAGCTTTTACCACAAATCTGCTGCTTTCAAAAAATAGCCAAAGATCTTCAAAACAATGCCTAGACAACTCAAAAAGCCAGCATGCAATTTATAACATGCCGCTGAACTTGAAGAGCATTGGAAGGAGATTTACTTAAACCACATGAAGATGATTTAGAGGAGGGAAAGGAGCCATTTGTGTGGGCAGAGTGAGAAAGGTTACTGCAAAAGGGCCTGTCTTGTCTCCTGTGGGAAAAAAAAAAAACAGAAGCTGGGCAGCTCTGCAGTCCATCAGCTTGTCTAAGTGGCCCCATTGCCCTAAAAAGCGCAGGTCAGCGCTGGACTTTTCAGAGCTGAGACGGACTTCTCCTCCCGCCCAGGCAGCACTGCCTTCCTTCCTAATCACCATGCGATAGAACCGGCAACGAGCCGGAGCCGAGGTTTGGAACAGAGCACTGTGCAGTCAACATGCCAGCTGGAACAGAAAGTCCATGAAACATACATTTCTTGGAAAATGACCCTGGTTTCTGGCGGTTGTTACTGTGATGAGAATACTTTAGCATCTCAACCCAAAATGACGTAGCGGGTTTGTTTTTTTTTCCCCAAACGCCTCTACAGTATATTTTATTCTGTGTTTATCCCTGACTCACAATTGCAGGCAAATTTTAATCGTACTTATTCTTAAATAACTTTGAAGGTGTCTGTGCTATAAAACAATATATGACTTTGTTGCATTTCCTTCTCCAGGGGGTCTTCCCAACCCAGGGATCGAACCCATGGATTGAACCCAGGTCTCCCGAATTGGAGGCAGACACTTTAACCTCTGAGCCACCAGGGAAGCCTCTTTATTATTGAAAGTTTAAACTTTTTCCTCCTCACTCTGATGTTTCTTTTCAAGAAAGAATACTGTAAATGTATTTCTATGAAACATTTTAAAATGAAAAACACAGTAAACTGAGAATCTGCCAATGTTTACCATTTAAACGTTTCCATTTTCAAGGGTAGAATTCCTATGGCAAAAGAGCCTAACCTAGAGAAAGTGTTAGTCACTCAGTCAAGTCCAACTCTTTGTGACTCCATGGACTGTAGCCTGCCAGGGTCCATGGAATTCTCCAGGCAAGGATACTGGAGCCAGTTAGTTGCCATTCCCTTCTTCAAGGGATCTTCCCGACCTATCTTCCCAGGTCGAACCTGGGTCTCCTGCATTGCAGGCAGGTTCTTTACCAGCTGAGTCATCAGGGAACCCCTAGAACCTCATGTAATTAGGACCCCTCAGAGTAGAAAAGACAGGCAAGGGAGAAGTGAAATACTTTTGGCGTTTTGCTGACTTAATCCTTCGGGGTGGTGCACAGTAGAGAACCTGAATAATTTCAGCTTATTCTAGAGTAAGAATCATAGGAGACTTCTGATGCAGAAATTAGGGTTCCTCATTAAAAGTCTAGAGATAATTTGATTGTGACCTGGAATTTATGCAATTGGACAGAATAAAAGACAAACGTCACATTTTTCAGTGCAGGGACTCCGTTGTTTGCCTCCATGTTTTTTGTTTTTTTTTTTTAATTAAAATTGTTTTTGGCTACGCTGGGTCTTCGTTGCTGTGAAAGGGCTCTCTTATTGCGTTTAGTTGCCCCACCACATGTGGGATCTTAGTTCCCCAACCAATGATCAAACCATGTCCCCTGCATTGAAAGGTGGATTCTTAACTGCTGGACCACCAGGGAAGTCCTGTATCCATGTATTCCCTTTTTTTAAAGTCTTTGTTGAATTTGTTACCATATAACTTCTGTTTTTCATGATTTGATTTTTTTAGCTCCCTAACCAGGGGTTGAACCCACACTCCCTGCATGGGAAGGTGCAGTCTTAAACACTGGACCACCAGGAAAGTCCCACCTCCATGTATCCTTGTATTCTCTCAACTGACCTTTAAAAAGGAAGTGGTAAATATTAACACCACTGTTGTTCAACGTAGTTTTGGAAGTCCTAGCTACAGCAATCTGAGAAGAAAAACAAATAAAAGAATTCCAGATCGGAAAAGAAGTAAAGCTCTTACTGTTTGCTGATGACATGACACTGTACATAGAAAACCTTAAAGATACTATTAGAAAATTACTAGAGCTAATCAGTGAATTTAGCAAAGTCACAGGATACAAAATCAGTACACAGAAATTACCTGCATTTCTATATACTAACAATGAAATATCAGAAAGAGAAATTAAGAAATCAATCCTATTCACCATTGCAACAAAAAGAATTAAATATCTAGGAATAAGCTTACCTAAGGAGACAAAAGAACTATACACAGAAAATTTTAAGACACTGATGAAAGAAATCAAAGAGCACATAAACAGATGGAGAGATATTCCATGTTCCTGGATAGGAAGAATCAATATTGTGAAAATGACTATACTACCAAATGCAATCTACAGATTCAATGTGATCCCTATAAAAGTTGGTTTAAAGCTCAACATTCAGAAGACTAAGATCATGGCATCTGGTCCCATCACTTCATGGGAAATCGATGGGGAAACAGTGGAAACAGTGTCAGACTTTGTTTTTCTGGGCTCCAAAATCACTGCAGACGGTGATTGCAGCCATGAAATTAAAAGACGCTTACTCCTTGGAAGGAAAGTAATGACCAACCTAGATAGCATATTCAAAAGCAGAGACACTACTTTGCCAACAAAAGTCTGTCTAGTCAAGGCTATGGCTTTTCCAGTGGTCATGTATGGATGTGAGAGTTGGACTGTGAATAAACCTGAGGGCCAAAGAATTGATGCTTTTGAACTGTGGTGTTGGAGAAGACTCTTGAGAGTCCCTTGGACTGCAAGGAGATCCAACCAGTCCATCCTAAAGGAGATCAGTCCTGGGTGTTCATTGGAAGGACTGATGTTGAAGCTGAAA
>NW_011495075.1:4283132-4286635 GCF_000754665.1 Bison bison bison
CTGATGTTGAAGCTGAAACTCCAATACTTTGGCCACCTCATTTGAAGAGTTGACTCATTGGAAAAGACCCTGATGCTGGGAGGGATTGGGGGCGGGAGGAGAAGGGGACGACAGAGGATGAGATGGCTGGATGGCATCAATGACTGGATGGACGTGGGTCTCAGTGAACTCCGGGAGTTGGTGACGGACAGGGAGGCCTGACGTGCTGCGATTCATGGGGTTGAAAAGAGTCGGACATGACTGAGAAACTGAACTGAATTGAACTGATGCTTTACCTTGAGAGAGAAAAAAGGACTCAAATTTAATATGTTTCTTGGTATAAATAAACCTCAAAGAATTCATATAATTTTTTTGAACATTGCTTTAGTTTCCTACTTAAAATTAAATCCTTTGACAACTGCTTTTTTTTTTTTTAAAGAACATGAGGCCATAATTCAAGTGCCACTGTAAGGAACTTAATCAAAGTGAATGTAATTCAATTCTTTGCAATTCACCACATTTTGAAGTGGAAAAAAATAAAAGGAATCTGTCTAATAGCTGAATGGAGCCTTGTTCTGCTACCACTCGTCGCATTCAAGGGCTCTGCTGCTCTCAGTCTAACTGAAAATGGAGTATTATAGACCCCAGAGGCAGCTTAGAAAGCTTCACAATAGCTCACAGGATAAACGCTGTCTCTATGAGGAAAAATACTGCTTTGTACACAATGGCCCTGTTTTGCATTTCTTTGGCTTGAAATATTGAAGATATGTTATTGTGGCCACCTTTAAGATCAAGAAAAAAAAGCAGAATAAAGGAGGAATTTACTTCCTCAGGGAAACATTATGTCAGAAGTAAAGTCAGAAATAACTTTGTCTGACCCGCTCTGGCTGGCTTCAGCTCTAAGGGTCAGTGGTATGATGAGAACTGAAAAATGAAGAGTGGGGATGGGAAGAAAGCAGAAGCACATACAGAAAGGGAGGGGAAGAGGAAGTTGACAGGGAGAAATTCTAAAAGGAGTGAGTCTTCCATTACTTCAGATTGGCTGATAAGGCTTTTGTAGAAATTTCAATGAAAAAAAAAAACTCTGGGGAAGTTTTTCTTTGACTGTTTCTTTGTTTTTGAATGAAAATGCAAATTCTGAGAAATCAAAGATTCAGATCAAAACCTGGAAGGGATAACTTAACGCGATAAAAAGTACAGTCAAGATTCAAAAAAAAAAAAAAATTTGCACATTGGGAAATTGGGTGAAAATAAAGACTATAAAGAGATAACAAATGCTGGATGTGGAGAAAAGAGACCTCTTGTACACTGTTGGTGGAAATGTAAATTGGTGCAGTCACTATAGAAAACATACTGGAGAATCCTCAAAAAATTTAAAATAGAACTACCATCTGATCGAGCAACTCCGCTTCTAAGAATATACCCAAAGGTAAAGAAAATGCTAACTCAGAAACATATCTCACCCCCATGTCTACAGCAGTTAGTTCATACGAGGCATGACATGGAAACCACCCACGTGTCCACTGATGGAAGAACAGAGAAAGATGTGGTTGAACATATACAATGAATGGAGTATTAGTTGGCCTTAAAACCCAGGAAAATCCTACCATTTGTGACAACAACATAGATGGGCCTTGAAAGCATTATGCCAAATGAAATAAGTCAGACGGAGAAAGACAAATACTCTATGGTTTCACTTACATATGGAATCTAAAACAAAATTCCAAACTCACAGAAGAGGAAATGAGATCTGGGACTACAAGGGGTTGGGCTTTGGGGGAGGGGTTTTGGGGATATTGGGCAAGACCATGTGACCAAGTAACTTAAAGCAAAAATTTCCCCAGGTGGCTCAGTGGTGAAGAATCTGCTTGTAATGCAGGAGTCACAGGAGACCCCGGTTCAACCCCTAGGTCGAGAAAACCCCCTAGAGGAAGGCATGGCAAGCCATTCTAGTATTCTTGCCTGGAGAATCGCATGGACAGAGGAGCCTGGCAGGCTACACCCTCCACACGGTCGCAAAAAGTTGGGCACAGCTGAAGCCACTGAGCACAGGCAATGTCTTAAGTTAAAGACTTAAGTTTAATATAGGAGTTCCTCTATCATTTTGTTCTTTCATTAAAATTCAACTATATGCTAATTGTCTTTTTTACTTTTTGGTTACTGCTGTTCAGCCTACAAATCCAAAACATGCTTAGTTAGCCCTTATCTTTGGCAAAGATGTGCCCAAAGAGATTCAAGAAGAAAATTAGAATGAAACATGTTTTCAACATTTATGTAGCTTACATACATGAAGTGACGAACCATCCCATATTCAATTTATTTTTTAATAAAATTTTAATTTGCTCTGGACTTGCAGAAAACTTACAAAGATAATACAGAGTCCCCAGTACCATCCACACTTAGCTTCCCATGGCTAACAATTAGTATGGTAATTTGTCACAACTAATGAACCAATATTCAGTTCAGTTCAGTTCAGTCGCTCAGTCGTATCTGACTCTTTGCGACCCCATGGACTGCAGCACGCCAGGCCTCCCTGTCCATCACCAACTCCCAGAGCTTGCTCAAGCTCATGACCATTGAGTCGGTGATGCCACCCAACCATCTCATCCTCTGTTGTCCCCTTCTCCTCCCACCTTCAATCTTTCCCAGCATCAGGGTCTTTTCAAATGAGTCAGTTCTTCCCATCAGGTGGCCAAAGGATTGGAGTTTTAGCTTCAGCATCAGTCCTTCCAGTGAATATTTAGGACTGATTTGCTTTAGGATAGACTGGTTGGATCTCCTTGCAGTCCAAGGGACTCTCAAGAGTCTTCTCTAACACCACAGTTCAAAAGCATCAATTCTTTGGCACTCAGCTTTCTTTATAGTACAATTCTCACATCCATACATGACCACTGGAAAAAAACCATAGCTTTGACTAAATGGACCTTTTTTGGCAAAGTAATGTCTCTGCTTTTTAATATGCTGTCTGCTGCTGCTGCTAAGTCGCTTTAGTCGTGTCCAACTCTGTGACCCCATAGACAGCAGCCCACCAGGCTCCTCTGGCCACAGGATTCTCTAGGCAAGAATAGTGGAGTGGGTTGCCATTTCCTTCTCCAATGCATGCATGCATGCATGCTGAGTTGCTTCAGTAGTGTCTGACTCTATTGGACCCAGTGGACAGCAGCCCACCAGGCTCCTCTGGCCACAGGATTCTCTAGGCAAGAATAGTGGAGTGGGTTGCCAGTTGGTCATAACTTTTCTTCCAAGGAGCAAGCGTCTTTTGATTTCATGGCTGCGGTCACCATCTGTGGTGATTTTGGAGCCCCCAAAAATAAAGTCTGTCACTGTTTCCACTGCTTCCCCATCTATTTGCCATGAAGTGATGGGACTAGATGCCATGATCTTATTTTTCTGAATGTTGAGTTTTAAGGCAATTTTTCACTCTCCTCTTTCACTTTCATCAGGAGGCTTTTTAGTTCTTCACTTTCTGCCATAAGGGTGGTGTCATCTGCATATCTGAGGTTATTGATATTTCTCCCGGCAAT
>NW_011495075.1:4286752-4288518 GCF_000754665.1 Bison bison bison
TGCATATCTGAGGTTATTGATATTTCTCCCGGCAATCTTGATTCCAGCTTGTGCTTCTTCCAGCCCAGTGTTTCTCATGATGTACTCTGCATAGAAGTTAAATAAGCAGGATGACAATATACAGCCTTGATGTACTCCTTTTCCTATTTGGAACCAGTCTGTTGTTCCATGTCCAGTTCTAACTGTAGCTTCCTGACCTACATACAGATTTCTCAAGAGGCAGGTCAAATGGTCTGGTATTCATCTCTTTCAGAATTTTCCATAGTTTATTGTGATCCACAGAGTCAGAGGTTTTGGCATAGTCAATAGAGCAGAAGTAGATGTTTTTCTGGAATTCTCTTGCTTTTTTTATGATCCAGTAGATGTTGGTAATTTGATCTCTGGTTCCTCTGCCTTTTCTAAAACCAGTTTGAACATCTGGAAGTTCACGGTTCATGTACTGTTGAAGCCTGGCTTGGATAATTTTGAACTTTACTTTGCTAGCCTGTGAGATGAGTGCAATTGTGCGGTCATTTGAGCATTCCTTGGCATTGTTTTCCTTAGAGATTGGAATGAAAACTGACCTTTTCCAGTCCTGTGGCTACTGCTGAGTTTTCCAAATTTGCTGGCATACTGAATGCAGCATTTTCACAGCATCATCTTATAGGATTTGAAATAGCTCAGTTGGAATTCCATCACCTCCACTGTGATGGACAGGTCCATCACCAACTCCCAGAGCTTAGCTTTGTTCATAGTGATGCTTCCTAAGGTCGATTTGACTTCACATTCCAGGATGTCTGGCTCTAGGTGAGTGATCACACCATCATGATTATCTGAGTCATGAAGATCTTTTTTGTATAGTTCTTCTGTGTATTTTTGCCACCTCTTCTTAATATCTTCTGTTTCTATTAGGTCCATACCATTTCTGTCGTTTATTGAGCCCATTTCTTTGTGAAATTGTTCCCTTGGTATCTTTAATTTTCTTGAAGAGATCTCTAGTCTTCTCCATTCTATTGTTTCACTCCATTTCTTTGCATTGATCACTGAGGAAGGCTTTCTTATCTTTCCTCGCTTTTCCTTGGAACTCTGCATTCAAATGGGTATACCTTTCCTTTTCTCCTTTGGCTTTCACTTCTCTTCTTTTCTCAACTATTTGTAAGGTCTCCTCAGACAACCATTTGGCCTTTTTGCATTTCTTTTTCTTGGGGATGGTCTTGATCCCTGCCTCCTGTATAATGTCACAAACCTCCGTCCATAGTTCTTCAAGCACTCTATCAGATCTAATCCCTTAAATCTATTTCTCACTTCCACTGTAAAATCATAAGTGTTTTGATTTAGGTAATACCTAAATGGTTTATTGGTTTTCCCTACTTTCTTCAATTTCAGTCTGAATTTGGCAATAAGGAGTTCATGATCTGAGCCACAGTCAGAGCCCAGTCTTGTTTTTGCTGACTGTACAGAGCTTCTCCATCTTTGGCTACAAAGAATATAATCAACCTGATTTTGGTATTGACCATCTGGTGATGTTCACGTCTAGATTCTTTTGTGTTGTTGGAACAGGGTGTTTGCTATGACCAGTGCGTTCTCTTGGCAAAACTCTATTAGCCTTTGCCCTGCTTCATTCTGTATTCCAAGGCCAAATTTGCCTGTTACTCCAGGAATTTCTTGACTTCCTACTTTTGCATTCCAGTCCCTATAATGAAAAGGACATCTTTTTTGGGTGTTAGTTCTAGAAGGTCTTGTAAGTCTTCATAGAACCATTCAACTTCAGCTTCTTCAGCGTTACT
>NW_011495075.1:4288618-4305096 GCF_000754665.1 Bison bison bison
AATGGTCATCTGAGTTAAATTCACCCATTCCAGTCCATTTTATTTTGCTGATTCCTAAAATGTCGATGTTCACTCTTGCCATCTCCTGTTTGACCACTTCCAATTTGCCTTGATTCATGGACCAACATTCCAGGTTCCTATGCAATATTGCTCTTTACATCATTGGACCTTGCTTCCATCATCACATCCACAACTGGGTATTGTTTTTGCTTTGGCTCCATCCCTTCATTCTTTCTGGAGTTATTTCTCCACTGCTCTCCAATACTGATACAGTGGTAACAGCTTAAATCTATACTTTATGCAAGCATCTTTATTCTTTGGCCAATGTCCTTTTCTGTTCTAGGATCCAGTCAAGGACACCCTGTTAGTATTGATGTCTCTGAAGGCTCCTCTTTTCTGTGACTCCAACACCCAAAGTTTCTCCAACTTTCCTTGTTTCTGATGACCTTGACAGTTATGAAGGTGCTGATCAGATATTTTGTAGAATGCCTAGTTGCAATTCATCTGCTGCTTTTCTTGTGATGAGACTGGAGTATGAGTTTTGGGGGTAGAAACCATAGAGGTGAAGTGCTATTCTCATCATGATCCATGAAGCGTGTGTATATATATTATCACCATGACTTACCACCTTTGATGTGGACCTTGATCTCCTGGCTGAGGCAGTGTTTCTCCACTGTACTTACTCCTTCTCACTTCTTCCATACTGCGCTTTCTGGTATAAAGTCACTATGCACAGACCACTCTTAAGAAATAGGTGGTTTTGTTACACAAATCATTTGAAATAGATTCCCCATTGATTTATTCAATCATTTATTATATTGGTAGAGACTCATGGATACTTATTTTCTACTTTGGTAGAATATTATACTTTATTTTGCTGTTTAAATTGCTCTAGCTTTGGCCACTGGTAGATCTTTCTGTTGGGTTTTGGATCCCTTTCATATCTCCCTATCATCGCGGGTTTGGTTTTTGAAGCGCTTTCTTACTTTCTGGTACCACAAGAAGCTCCAGGCTCATCTTGCATACTTCCTCACCGAGTCCTAGAATCCAGTCGTTTCTCCGGAAGTCTTGGTTCCTCTTGTTGCAGAATGCCAGCAGAAAGTAAGGCCTGAACACTGAGCGTGCTCGTTACCACTCCAGCCTTGCTGCTTTTAGGTCTTCTCAGCTCACAGGGCAAGGAAAAACGTGTGCACAAACGAACATGTGTGTGTGCACATCACTATCAGTACATCTTTATGTAATTACTGTACCTATACTAAGCTGAACTTAAAGTTCATATTTTTGTCTCCAACTCTGTTCCATAATGCATAGCTCATTCTGGAACTTACCTGTTGACTATTGGTAAACTCCCACTTGAACAGGGAGAACAGAGCACCCCGTTCAGTCTTCAACTGCAGCACACATTTAAGGTAGTTCAGACTTGTTAGCCTGCACCCTGCAGAAAACAACTTTTATCCAGCTGAATACAGTTAAATATGCCTCTAATTCTACCAAACTTTAATCCTGCAGAATCTACTTATTCCCAGAGCTGCCTAGCTCAGCACCTTTCCCGCTGCACTGTCTGTGAGGATGGTTCATATGTTTATATTGCAATTAGTTGCTGTCAAGTTATATTTTGACAGATACACAGTCATGTATTCACCATCGCAGCATCATCGCCATAGTCTCAGCAGCCTAAAAAAAACCCCATGTGCTTCACCTGCTGACCCCCACCTGGGGCCTCTGGCAGCCACTGATCTTTCTTAGCATCTCTATAGTTGTGCCTTTTCCAGAATGTCATATAAATGGAATCAAACAGTATGGAGCCTTTGAGACTGGCTTATATCACCCAGCAAAATGCATTTGAGCTTCAGACGTGTTCTTTGGCCACTTGCTAGAGCTTCTTATCCTTCCCAGTTTTCACCTGTTCATATACTTTTTGGTCTCATCTATAGTACAATAAGCTTTGTTGAGGCAAAGACTCAACTTTCTTTTAAAAGGCTTATCTTTATTTTATCCCCAGTGCCTAGTAGATTGAAAGAAGAATAAGTAGCTATTTGCTGAATAAATAAACCCGATCAAGTCCTTTGGATATCAGTGTGTAAAAGCTCTTTGCTCTGTTCCACTACAGAAATACTAATATTATAATTGTTGATATCTGGATTAGAACAAGAGAAGTTGCTGTCAAATTTTATTTGCTAATTCTTAATAATTTCTTAGAATTTTCATAAACTCTGTATTTAAGATAATATCAGAACTGTATCCTTATTTATGACAAATATTAAACTATGATAGCCAGTTTGCTTATTTCTCTTGGTATAGTGCATATAATTTGAACATATAAATAGCATTTAAAAAGTCTAGGTAATAACCTTTGGCGTTAATTTTTACAACCTGAGAGAGATCTCTATTTGTATTCTCATCTATTTTAAGAAAAATGACAATATTAGTTTTTACTTATATAAATCAGTTATCAAAATAAAAAGAACATGCAGAATTAAGCATAAGTTGCAAGTGTATAGCTTGAGAGATTGTCCGAAGTGAAGATATCCAGGCAGATTTCACCCAGATCAAGAAACAGGATATTGCCAGAACCTCAGCATTCCCTGTCACGTCTCTTCTTAGTCACTATGGCCTATTAAGGTTAATCATACTTCTGACTAATTTTGCCTGTTTTTGAACTTCGTATAAGTGGAATCACCATCACATTTTATTTCTGTGTTTGGTTTCTTTTTCTCAACATTGTATTTATTAGATTCATCCATATTGTTGTTCATAGATTTAGATATTTTTCCCATTGCTAGATAATAATGCCATATGTGAATATACGACTGATTATTCATTCAGGTGTCAGGGGGAATTTAGGTAGTTCTTAGTTTGGGGTTTCATACTGTTCATGGGGTTCTCAAGGCAAGAATACTAAAGTGGTTTGCCATTCCCTTCTCCAGTGGACCACGTTTTGTCAGAACTCTGCACCATGACCCACCCGTCTTGGGTGGCTCTACACGGCCTGGCTTATAGTTTCATTGAGTTAGACAAGGCCGTGGTCCATGTGATCAGTTTGGTTAGTTTTCTGTGATTGTGGTTTTCATTCCATCTGCCCTCTGATAGAGAAGGATAAGAGGCTTGTGGAAGCTTCTTGGTGGGAGGGACTGGCTGTGGGTAAAACTGGGTCTTGATTTGGTGGGCAGGGCCATGCTCAGTAAATCTTTAATCCAATTTTCTGCTGATGGGTGGGGCTGTGTTCCCTCCCTGTAATTCGGCCTCAGGTAGGGGTAATGGTGACCTCCTTCAAAAGGACTTAGACCAGCACACCACGGCTCCCGGGACTGTTGTGAGTGCCCCTGACCCTTGGCAGGCCACTGTCGACCCGCACCTCTGCCAGAGATTCCTGGACACTCACAGGCAAGTCTGGCTCAGTCTCTTTTGGGTCACTGCTCCGTTCCTTTGATTCTGGTGCACGCAAGGTTCTGTTTGCGCCTTCCAAGCATCTCTGGCGGGTCTGAGATTTGATTTTAAACATGATTGCGCCCCTCCTACCATCTTGTTGGGGGTTCTCCTTTGCCCTTAGACGTGGGGTATCTTTTTTTTGGTGGGATCCTACATTCTCCTGTTGATGGTTGTTAGTTGCGATTTTGGTGTTCTTGCTGAAGAAGACAAGCGCACATCCTTCTACTCCACCATCCCTGAATGAGACTTTTGCGATGAACTGCGTTCCATCTGTGAAACATATGGCTCTCTAAGTAAATCCACTTCTTACATATCACTTTGCTTCTTGCTGAATTCCTTCTACTTTGTGATGTAAGGAACCTGAGCTTCATTAAGTCACTTTCAGGGGCTTGTGAATGAGAGTTGCCATTTTGCTATAATGTTTATTGTCATCTTGCTTATTTAACTTATATGCAGAGTGAAAAAGAAAGAAGAAAGTGAAGTCACTCAGTTGTGCCTGACTCTTTGTGACCCCCTGGATAGCAGCCTGCACCAAGCTCCTCCGTCTATGGGATTTTCCAGGCAAGAGTACTGGAGTGAGTTGCCATTTCTTTCTCCAGGGAATCTTCCCAACCCAGGGATTGAACCCAGGTCTCTCACATTGTAGACAGATGCTTTACCGTCTGAGCCACCAGGGAAGTCCAAACTTATATGCAGAGCATCATGAGAAACGCTGGACTGGATGAAGCACAACCTGGAATCAAGATTGCCAGGAGAAATATCAATAACCTTAGAAATGCAGATGACACAACCCTTATGGCAGAAAGTGAAGAACTAAACAGCCTCTTGATGAAAGAGGAGAGTAAAAAAGTTGGCTTAAAACTCAACATTCAAAAAACTAAGATCATGACATCTGGTTCCATTACTTCATGGCAAATAGATGGGGAAAATGTGGAAACAGTGACAGACTTTATTTTCTTGGGTTCCAAAATCACTGTAGATGTTGAATGCAGCCATGAAATTAAAAGATGCTTGCTTCTTGAAAGAAAAGCTATGACAAACCTAGACAGCATATTCAAAAGCAGAGACATTACTTTGCCAACAAAGGTCCATCTAGTCAAGGCTGTGGTTTTTCCAGTGGTCATGTATGGATGTGAGAGTTGGACCATGAAGAAGGCTGAACACTGAAGAATTGATGCTTTTGAACTGTGGTGTTGGAGAAGACTCTTGAGAGTCCCTTGGACTGCAAGGAGATCCAACCAGTCCATCCTAAGGGAAATCAGTCCTGAATATTCGTTGGAAGGACTGATGCTGAAGCTGAAGCTCCAGTACTTTGACTACCTGATGGGAAGAACTGACTCATTAGAAAAGACCCTGATGCTGGGAAAGATTGAAGGTGGGAGGAGAAGGGGATGACAGAGGATGAGATGGTTGGATGGCATCACCAACTCAGTGGACATGAGTTTGAGCAAGCTCCTGGAGATGGTGAAGGACAGGGAAGCCTAGCGTGCTGTGATTCATGGGGTCGCAAAGAGTTGGACACAACTGAGCAACTGAACAACAACAAAAGTTGTGGGTTATTATGAATAGCGCTGCTGTAAATGTCTGAGTGTAGCTTTGATGAACATAACATGTATGTTTAAATACATATCTAGGAGCAGAACCGTTGGGTCATAGAGCACGTGTAATGTTATAATCTATTTTTTAAACTATGTTAGGATTTTGCTGATTGTTCTAGAAAGCTATGTTGAAATGCTTTAAAATCCATAGTTTTTAATAATATATTCTATTTTATTTAAGAATATGAATATTCCTGTTTTAGGCAGAATAATGACACCCTCCCCCTAAGGATTTTATATCCTAACACCTGAAATCTGTTTAATATGTTATCTAACATAGAAAAAGGGACTTTGCAGATGTGATGAAATTAAAGGTTCTTGAGATAGGTAAATTATCATGGATTATACAGGTGGGCCTAATATGATCACAAGGGAAATTCTACTAAACATTTAAAGAAGATTTAATACCTGTACTTCCCAAACTATTTCAAAAAATTGAAGAGGAGGGAACACTTTCAAACTCTATAAGGTCTGCATTACTCTGTTACCAAAGTCAGACAAAGACCCTAACAAAAAAGGAAACTATAGGTCAGTGTACCTGATAAGCATGGATGTAAAAATCGTCAAAATTATATTAGCAAACTGAGTTCAGTAATACATTAAAAGGATCGTGCACCATGATCAAGTGGGATTTATCCCAAGGATGCAAGGGTTTTTCAATATTTTCAAATCAGTCAATGATAAACCACATAAACAAATTGAAGAATAAAAATCACATAATCATCTCAATAGACACAGAAAAAGCTTTTGACAAACTGCAATACTCGTTATGACAAAAACTCTCCAGAAAGTGGGCAAAGACGGAACATATCTCAACATAATAAGGGCCATATATGACAAACCCACAAATCAAAGATTCCCACTCTCACCACTTTTACTCCACATAGTATTGGAAGTGTTCGCCATAGCAGGCAGAGAAAAAGAAAAGGAATCCTAATTGGAAAGGAAGAAGTAAAACTGTCACTATTTGCAGATGACATCATACTACTCATAGAAAATCCTAAATATGTCATCAGAAAACTACTAGAGCTTATCAATAAATTCTGTAAAGTTGCAGGATACAAAATTAATGTACAGAAATCTGCTGCATTTCTATACACTAACAATGAACTTTGAAAGAAATTAAGGAAACAATCCCACTTACCATTGCATCATAAAGAATAAAATACCCAGGATTAGATTTACCTAAGGAGGTTAAAGACATCATAGTCAGAAAACTATAAGACTTTGATGAAAAAAACTGAAGATGACACAAACAGATCGAAAGATATACTGTGTTCTTGTATTAGGAGGATCAGTATTGTTAAAATGAACACATTACCCACGGCATCTACAGATTCAGTACCATTCCTATCAAAACACAAAAATCCCATGGCATTTTTCACAGAACTAGAACAAATAATCCTAAAATCCATATGAAACCACATTAGACCCCAAAGAGCCAAAGCAATCTTGAGAAAGAAGTACAAAGCTGGAGGTATCAGGCTCCTTGACTTCAGATGACGATACGAAGCTACAGTGAGCAAGGACTGCCCAGGTGACTCAGTGGTACAGAATCTGCCTGCCAATGCAGGAGATGCAAAAGATGTGGGTTCTGTCCGTGTCAGGAAGACCACCTGGAGAAGGAGATGGCAACCCCCTTCACTGTTCTTGCTGGGATGATCCCACGGACAGAGGAGCCTGCTCAGTCTATACGGCCACAAAGAGTCAGACACAAGCGAGCACGCATGTACAGTAATCAGAGCAGCATGTTCCTGGCACCGAAGCAGACAGAGCAACGGACAGGCTAGAAAGCCCGGAAAGAGACCCATGCACATACGTTCAACGAGTACGAAAAAAGAGGCAAGGCAAGAGTATGCAACGGGGAAAAATACAGTCTCTTCAATAAATCGTGTTGGGAAAGGTGAAGAGCTACATGTAAAAAGAGTGAAACATCACGTGTCTGTGCCAAGTTGCTCAGTCGTGTCCGACTCTGTGACCCTATGGACGCTCACCCTCCAGGCTCCTCTGTCTGTGGGATTCTCCAGGCAAGAAAACTGGATTGGGTTGCCATGCCCTCCTCCAGGGGATCTTCCCCACCCAGGGAATATCAGACTATACACAAAAATTAATTCAAAATGGCTTAAAGACTTAACACCTGAAGTCATAAATCTCCTAGAAGAAAGCTTAGGCAATACACTCTTTGACAACAGTCTTAGCAATATTTTTCGGATCTGTTTCCTCAGGCAAGGGCAACAAAAACAAAAATAAACAATTAGGGTAACATTAAACTAAAAACCTTTTGCACAGTGAAGAAAATCAATGAAACAAAAGGCAGCTTACTTAATGGGAGCAGATATTTGTCAAAGATAACATCTGAAAGGGTTAATATCCAAACTATATAATGTACTCATACAACTCAATAGAAAAAAATCTGATTTAAAAAATAGGCAGAGGACCTGAATAGACCTTTTTACAAAGAAGTCAGGGAAATGGCCAACAGGGACGAGAAAGATGCTCAACAGCACGGATTACCAGGGAAATGCAAATCAAACTGCAGTGAGACGTCGCCGCACACCTGTTAGAGTGATATCATCAGAAGGACAAGAAGTAGTAAGTGTTGGCAAGGATGTGGAGAAATGGGAGCCCTGTTCCCTGTTGGTAAGACTGTAAATTGGTACAGCCACTGTGAAAAATAGTATGGAGATTCCTCAAAAACTAGAAATGCTATACAGCCCATCAAGTCTGCTCCTGAGTATTTATCTGAAGAAAATGTCAAGAATAATTCATAAAGGTACGCTTACTCCAGGGTTCACAGCATCTTGTAGTAATTGCCAAGCTATGGAAGCCACCTTCGTGCACACCAGAAGATGAATGGGCGATGGATACACACACACACAGGAATATTACTCAGCCATAAAAAGAATGGAATCTTGCCATTTGAGACAACCTGGGTGGGCCTGAAGGGTATTATCCTAAGTGAAATAAGTCAGAGAAAGGCAAATACTGCATACTTTCATTTATATGTGGAATGTACAAAAACAAACAAGCAAATGTCACAAAACAGACTCACATATACAGAGAACAGGCTAGTGGGTGCCAGAGGGGTGTCAGGGGAGGGGGACAGACAGATGAAAGGGATTAAGATGTATCAACTACCTGTTACAAAATAAATGTCACAGGGATGTGATGTATAGCACAGAAAATATAGTCTATGATTTATAATAAGTTTATATGATGTGTAATATACAAGAATATCAGGTCACTCTGTTGCACACTTGAAACTAATATAATATTGTAAGTCAACTATACTTCAACAAAAAGTAAGTAAATGCAATAAAATACATGAGTAAAGGAATCCATAGACATAGAACATGTAGAGAATTTTTGATGGTAAAAATTGCCATTTCGTTATTCTTCTTGATCTCTATTTTAGTTCAACTTGCTTTTGATCTAAATTTGGACAAGAATTATTTGGTCAACAAAGTAGACAGAGGAAAAGGACAAGGAGAGACAAATACAAGATGCGAGAGTGTTCTCTGGACTCCATCTCTCCCTGCTTTCCCTAAATGTTTTCATTTGTGTTCTGTCCCATTCCATTCTCATCAGTATGTATCCCCTCTTTAACCCAGAAAACAAACATTAAACGCGTGGATTAGGACCAGAAATAAAGAAAAGCATGAGAATGAGCTGAAAGTCCAGGAAAATTTTGATTGCCAATATGTATTTCCCAAAATTAGAATCTGGCCACTGCCCCCAGGGTTAAAGCGAAATCCCAGCGCAGCAGCCTGGTAGCATCTGGGCGGGGATTATCTGATCCCGGGGTTTATGTGGAAATCCACCTCAGGGAAATTAGATCCTCCCCAGGGACTCTGAAGCCATATGCAGCAAAGACCCGGAGAGCAAGATTCTAAAACTTATAAATATTGCATTGTTTTTATACAGATGAGATAGGAAATACTTAAACTCTGCCTTGAAGTAGACAGCAGACTAATACTTTGGCCACTGCAGTATTGTCGTTCTAGATAGAATGTACCATCAAATTGGAAAATATTATATACAAAAATTTAGAAAAGAGATACATTGGGAGGTAATTATATAAGCATATATGTATGTCTATGGGCTTCCCTGGTGGTTCAGATGGTAAAGAATCTGCCTGCAATGCAGGAGACCTGGGTTCAACCCCTGGGTCAGGAAGATCCCCTGAAGAAGGGCATGGCAACCCACTCCAGTATTCTTGCCTGGAGAATCCCACGGACAGAGGAGCCTGGCAGGCTACAGTCCAGGGGATCTCAAAGAGTCAGACACTACTGAAGCGACTAACACTTTCACACACTTGCACGTGTGCATATATATTTTTTGTTTATTTTGCTGAAGGATTCATGGAAAGTAACAAATATATTTGAAATACGACGTTGCCTAATCGGTGAGCAATATTTAAAAATCCCCTTTCCTGTCTCCCCCATTCCTGGGTTTACGGCCTTGACTTGTGCTGTGGGCTGGTCAGGGGTGACCGTGCGCTGCCTGCTGCACTCCAGCTCCAGGTTCCCAGCCTGAGGTCTCAGCCTACTGAAGATGCCATTTGTTGAACTGGTAGTTTGGGTCAGAAAGAGAAGTAATGGGAAGGACAGTGTAAGAGGGTTGACGACTAGAAAGAGAATGCGTGAATTCAAAGGAATATACGAGCTCACAAGTTGGGGGAGAAAGACAAAATCAGGAGGAGAGACTCTAGAATATTTATGTTCTTTGAACCACAAAGATAAAGTGAACCAGATATACAAGTAGGTTACGATTTCAATGAAATCTGAATTAAAAATCCTCTACTCCCAGTAGCCTTCGCAGAGGTCCTCACCCCCATGTTGCTGCTGCTGCTGCTAAGTCACTTCAGTCGTGTCTGACTCTGTGTGATCCCACAGACGACAGCCCACCAGGCTCCCCCGTCCCTGGGATTCTCCAGGCAAGAACAATGGAGTGGGTTGTCATTTCCTTCTCCAATGCATGAGAGTGAAAAGTGAAAGTGAAGTCGCTCAGTCGTGTCCAACTCTTAGCGACCCCATGGACTGCATCCTATCAGGCTCCTCCATCCATGGGATTTTCCAGGCAAGAGTACTGGAGTGGGGTGCCATTGCCTTCTCCAGTCGCCCCATGTTAATTATATTAAAATGCAAAATATACAATTGAAGCATTATTAATAGCCCAGGTATGGAAAACAACCTATGTGTCTGTCAAGAGATGAATTGATGAAAAGATGCGGCATGAATACATGTATATGCAAGAGCCTCCTGATGTGCATGGAAGAGGAGAGTGAAAGAGCTTGCTTGAAACTCAACATTCAGAAAACTAAGATCATGGCATCTGGTCCCACCACTTCATGGCAAATAGATGGGGTAAAAATGTAAACAGTGACAGATTTTATTTTCTTGGGCTCTAAAATCATTGCAGATGGTGACTGCAGCCATGAAACTGAAAGACACTTACTCCTTGGAAGAAAAGCTATGACAAACTTAGACAGTGTATTAAAAAGCAGAGCCATTACTTTGCCACAAAGTCCGTCTAGTCAAAGCTATGGTTTTTCCAGTAATCATGTACGGATGTGAGAGTTGGACCATAAAGGAAGCTGCTGCTGCTGTTGCTGCTAGGTCCCTTCAGTCGTATCTGACTCTGTGTGACCCCATAGATGGCAGCCTACCAGGCTCCTCCATCCATGGGATTTTCCAGGCAAGAATACTAGAGTGGGTTGCCATTGCCTTTTCCTAAAGAAAGCTGAGCACTGAAGAATTGATGCTTTTGAACTGTGGTGTTGGAGAAGACTCTTGAGAGTCCCTTGGACTGCAAGGAGATCCAACCAGTCCATCCTAAAGGAAATCAGTCCTGAGTGTTCATTGGAAGGACTGATGTTGAAGCTGAAACTCTAATACTTTGGCCACCTGATGCGAAGAACTGACTCATTTGAAAAGACCCTGATGCTGGGAAAGATTGTGGGCAGGAGGAGAAGGGGACGACAGAGGATGAGATGGTTGGATGGCATCACTGACACAATGCATTTGAGTTTGAGCAAGCTCCTGGAGATGGTGAAGGACAGGGAGGCCTGGCCAGACATTACTGAGTGACTGAACAACAGTACATCTTAAAGGTTACTTCCAAAGCCACACACACACACCCATGCATGCACGCACATGACAAAGCTTTGATGAAAAGCTTTTAATTTCAAAATCCTAGTACTTCTAGTTTTCTCATGAAAAACAGCAGTACCAGCCCCATTCTCCCCGCCTCCTTACTACCATTACCGTAAGCCCTTCTTTTCGAGCTCTTTGATCTTGCGTGGATACCTTCTCTGTCCTCTGTCCCTCCTTCCACCTGCCCTCAGTGGTTGTCTTACCATTTTTAGATAAATCAACATGCAGTAAAATGACAGTGTAACTATTATTCACAGCGAAGTCACATCATTTCCTATGACTATATTTTGTTTCATGAACTGTTTCTTTCTCTTGATGTAAATTGTTGCCTCCTATTTTTATTCCCTTGGTTTTTGTACCAGTTATATTACAGCTAATTCTCCTCTGAACAGGGTCACGAATATTCGCTATTCAATCAGTCGTATTATTCTCAGAGACAGCAGTCCTGGGGACCTCTGCTCTCTCCAATCTCATTTCTCTCTCTGCCAGCTGATGCTGTTATCTTGGTATTTCTGTCACTGTCATTCTAGGAAGTCCTTTTACTCAGTACTCTCCCCCTGTGCCGTGTCCCTCAGCCCCTGGATTTCATATCTCCCTCTTTCTCTGTTACTACTTCTTTTCGCTGTGGACACATTCCCTAGCAGCTTTCTGAAAGGGCAGGTATGGGAGGTAAACTTTTAACACCTTGCATTTCTGACAATGTCTTAATTCTCTCCTTATCCTTGGCTGACGGTTTGGTGGGGTTTAAGATGTTAGAGAAGGAATCATTTCCATGGAGTTGTTATTTTGGTTACACAGCATGGCTTGTGGGATCTTAATTCCCTGACTAGGGGTGGAACCTGGGTTCCCAGCAGTGAAAGCTCAGAGTCCTAACCACTGGACTGCCAGGGACTTCACGCCATGGAGTTTTGAAGGCATTTTTCCACTGTCTCCCGATTTGAGGGGTGGGAGGATCCTATTTACGTGATTTGGTTTTCTGCTTGTTTTTGAGACCTGAACACATTTAAAGTCTTCACATTAACCCTGGTGTTCTGAATCTTCCTGACAATGTAAACTGAGTCTGCTACTCACTGAGCTGGGCGTGGCCCTTCAGTTTCAGATTTCGTGTCCTTTATTCTAGGAAACTCTCTCTCCCTGTTTCTTTGATAACATCTGTTTCCTTGTCCTCCCTTAGTTCAGTTGTTGAACTTCCTGGCTGATAGTGGAGTTTTCTTGTCTTTTTCTCTTTCTGACTTTCATGCTAATTAGGGATATTTTCTCAACTTTTTCTTCCAATTCCTTTGCCAATTAGCCAATTACTTTTTCACTTTATTTTCTCTATTGTTTACTTCCAAGAGCTTTCTCATTGTCTAAATGTTTGTTAAAAAAAAAAAAGTACCTAGTTTTTATTTCAGAGACTCAATAACTTGTCTGAGAATAATATTTACCTGTCTTAAGTTTTCCCCCCCATTTTTCCTGTTTCTTTCTTTTTTTATATTGTCTCGGCCTTTCATGTTGGAGACTTCCTGCAAATGTTGGTGATCCTATGCTGTCCAGTTATTAATATTATCTTCTCTTTGGGAAAGAATATTTGCTTTGTTGCATGGAATGGGGGCGATCAGGGTTAAATGCCATTTTAAACAGACTTTCAAACATCTCTCCTCTTTTCAGCCTCACCTTGTTTTCAGAGGCACCCATTCCCTCTAATTCCTTTGTCTTTCCACGAATCTAGCCTGGAAATTGATTTACATCATTTGGACCTACATGCTTAGATTCAAGCCTTTTCTGGACTGCTGTGTCAGTTCCCTTTTCCACTCCAACGTCTCTTTTTTTGCATCCTGGCACGGATTTTCCTAAGTGTGTGTGGGCATGTTTGCACCATTTTTCCTCTTTGCAGTCATTGCTGAGGGCTTTTGGGGGGGAGTGGAGAGTATGTCTTTATTCTTTCTTACATTCTGACGGAGCATTTACCTGACAGGCTGAGGGAGCATGCACAGAGGAGTCCTTTTTTCTCAGTGCACACACTAGAGTGCACACACAAGAACACAGTAGAGAGTGTCACTTGTATTGAAAAGATATGAACTCTGTGAGTTAGCGACCAGCCTGGTGATACAGTCAGTTTTAGTTAATTGTGTTGACCTAAACCACCAGTCCTTCCTAAAGGAAATCAGTCCCTAATATTCACTGGAAGGACTGATGCTGAAGCTCCAATACTTTGGCCACCTGATGCAAAAGACGGACTCATTGGAAAAGACCCTGATGCTGGGAAAAGATTAAAGGCAGGAGGAGAAGGGGACAACAGAGGATGGGATGGTTGGATGGCATCACCGACCTGATGGACATGAGTTTGAGCAAACTCTGGGAGATGGTGAAGGACAGGGAAGCCTGAAGTGCTGCAGTCCATGGGGTCGCAAAAAGTCGGACATGACTGAGTGACTGAACTGACTGGGAAAAAAAAAAATACACTGCCAGTTATTTCTCCAGCTAATGTGGGTTTATTTGGGATTAGCAGAGAATTGAAATTTGCAACCATTGCAAGCCATGTGCCTGGGAAGGCAGTGGCATCCCACTCCAGTACTCTTGCCTGGAAAATCCCATGGATGGAGGAGCCTGGTAGGCTGCAGTTCATGGGGTCATTAAGAGTCGGACATGACTGAAGTGACTTAGCAGCAGCAGCAGCAAGCCATGTGCAAGGCCCTAGCAAAAATAAAGAGGAGAACTCTTTTACAGAGGGGAAAAGGAAGTCGGGAGGGTTATGCAAACAAAGAGTTCTTGGGTTTTCATTGGCTGAGTGCTTCCAGGAGGTCTTTCCTCTTCCTGTTGGGGCTGTGTTATCATTACAGGGCATGAGAGCTCCCCTTTCTGGTCTGCAGACTCTGTTCAGTTGAAAGTCTGTTTAATAATTTTTTTAATCATTATCCCAGAAAGCCCAGAGATGAGAAAATATAGGCTAGACTAGAGAATTGCGTGGTGTCTGACATTCTTTGGGTGATTCAGATTAAGCAGAAAGGGCTGTTAGGTTAAGCAGTCTGAGGGCTTAAAGAAACACTATTGATAGGTATGTGTTCTCAGTCTCTCAGTCGTGTCTGACACTTTTGCAGCCCCATGGACTGTAGGCCAGCAGGCTCCTCTGTCCATGGGATTCTCCAGGCAAGAGTACTGGAGTGAGTTGCCATTGCCTTTTCCAGGGAATCAAACCCGGGTCTCACACATTGCAGGCAGATCCTTTACCATCTAAGCCACTGGGGAAGCCATTGATCAGCATATCAACGATAAGATTTGTCTCCATTGTCTTTCTCTCAAGGTCTGCCTTTATGCTAGGTGACGAAGAGGACAAAGTTAAGCTAGCGTGTCGTTCCTGTTAGAATCCTTCAGTTGAGAATTTAGGCCGTACAATGTGTCTACTTCCCAAGAACAAGAGGTAGTTTAGAATGTGTAAAAACGCAAAATGGACAAAAGGGCTGAGCATCTTGTTCGCCCCTCCAGACCACTTCTCCACCCTTCACTCCATTTCTTGCCCTGGGAGATGGACTTGGACATGTTACATCAGCTCACCTTGTGGGTGCTCTGGCTTTACATTGGATCCAACTTAAGGGAGCCTCCAGCGAGAGACCCAAGGGACAAAGGAGAATGAACCCAGGGTGTTTTTCTCCCTACCTCCCTTCTTGCAAAGTCTCCTCCAGCTTTTTTTGGCCAAAGGTGACTGCTCATGTCAAGGCTCCAATTCTGCAGGACTCTCACCCTACTGCACCCTCCCTTGCCTTCCCCCTCATGCTGCTGGCTTCTCCTGGGTCTGTAACTCTGGACAGCAGCACAGCTATGACCACACCAGAACTTCCAAACAGGATGCATAACATTGAAACAGAATGGTTTTAAGCAACTGGAGTGATTTGCCCTTTGCCTTTGGGACTAAAGCACTACAGGTTGTAAGGGCTTGGTTTTGTTTCCTTGAGTTTTTGGTTGCTTCTGGGTCCGTGGCCAAGGGATATGTTGCCAATATGTGAATTTAATGTGTGTGTTTTTTTTTTTTTTTTTGAAGTCTTCACTGAATTTGTCACACTATTGTTCCTGTTTTATGTTTTGGTGTTCTGGCTGAGAGGCACATGACATCTTAGCTCCCCAACCAGGGAGTGAGCCTGTACCCCCTGCATTGTGAGGCAAAGTGTTAACCACTGGACCACCAGGGAAGTCTCTGAATGAGTGCTGGCTCTTCTTTCACACCTTCATACTTAAAAACTAAACTCACTGGACATGCCTTTAGTTTGCTGGCTTTGGTTTGCTTTGGTTGAGTACTGATTATTTTGCAGAGCGCTGTATGGATTGATGTGGCCAGACCAAGAGAAGAGAAAGAAGTCTCTACTCTCAAGGCTGTGTCGTAGTTCAAAGAGGAAGTCTTTCCACCTATTTCTATACTTACTGTCTTCTTGGGGGAGAGGTCGAATCCACAAGGGTCCACATAAATTACGTTGTATAGCCTGGGATTTTAACATGATGATGATACAAATGTATTTGTGAACTGGTCTGTAGGCAAAGGCTTGGTCAGAATGGGAGACTGTAACACAAGATCCTGGAAAGGTTCAGGCAGCTGAAATGAAATCAATGGTATAATCTTTCAGTTCAATTCAGTTCAGTCACTCAGTCGTGTCTGACTCTTTGCGACCCCATGAATCGCAGCACACCAGGCCTCCCTATCCATGACCAACTCCCGGAGTTCACTCAGACTCACGTCCATCAAGTCAGTGATGCCATCCAGCCATCTCATCCTCTGTCATCCCCTTCTCCTCCTGCCCCCAATCCCTCCCAGCATCAGAGTCTTTTCCAATGAGTCAACTCTTTGCATGAGGTGGCCTAAGTACTGGAGTTTCAGCTTTAGCATCATTCCTTCCAAAGAAATCCCAGGGCTGATCTCCTTGCAGTATGGACTGGTTGGATCTCCTTGCAGTCCAAGGGACTCTCAAGAGTCTTCTCCAACACCACAGTTCAAAAACATCAATTCTTCAGTGCTCAGCCTTCTTCACAGTCCAACTCTCACATCCATACATGACCACAGGAAAAACCATAGCCTTGACTAGACGAACCTTTGTTGGCAAAGTAATATCTCTGCTTTTGAATATGCTATCTAGGTTGGTCATAACTTTCCTTCCAAGGAGTAAGCGTCTTTTAATTTCATGGCTGCACTCACCATCTGCAGTGATTTTGGAGCCCCCCAAAATAAAGTCTGACACTGTTTCCACTGTTTCCCCATTTATTTCCCATGAAGTGATGGGACCGGATGCCATGATCTTAGTTTTCTGAATGTTGAGCTTTAAGCCAACAG
>NW_011495075.1:4305196-4305758 GCF_000754665.1 Bison bison bison
CCATCTGCAGTGATTTTGGAGCCCCCCAAAATAAAGTCTGACACTGTTTCCACTGTTTCCCCATTTATTTCCCATGAAGTGATGGGACCGGATGCCATGATCTTAGTTTTCTGAATGTTGAGCTTTAAGCCAACTTTTTCACTCTCCTCTTTCACTTTCATCAAGAGGCTTTTTATGGAGAAGGCAATGGCACTCCACTCCAGTACTCTTGCCTGGAAAATCCCATGGATGAAGGGGCCTGGTGGGCTACAGTCCATGGGGTCGCTAGGAGTCAGACACGACTGAGCGACTTCAGTTTCACTTTTCACTTTCATGCACTGGAGAAGAAAATGGCAACCCACTCCAGCGTTCTCACCTGGAGAATCCCAGGGATGGGGGAGCCTGATGGGCTGTCATCTATGGGGCTGCACAGAGTTGGACACGACTGAAGCGACTTAGCAGCAGCAGCAGCAGCAGGATGGCTAGATTAAATACAGGTTCACCAGTGTAATTTAAATTTCAAATAAACAAACACATTTCTATCAAAAAAAAAAAAGAGGCTTTTTAGTTCCTCTTCACTTTC
>NW_011495075.1:4306130-4315973 GCF_000754665.1 Bison bison bison
CAGATCCAGCGGATGTTGGCAATTTGATCTCTGGTTCCTCTGCCTTTTCTAAAACCAGCTTGAACATCAGGAAGTTCACGGTTCACGTATTGCTGAAGCCTGGCTTGGAGAATTTTGAGCATTACTTTACAAGTGTGTGAGATGAGTGCAATTGTGCGATAGTTTGAGCTATTCTTTGGCATTGCCTTTCTTTGGGATTGGAATGAAAACTAACCTTTCCCAGTCCTGTGGCCATTGCTGAGTTTTCCAAATTTGCTGGCATATTGAGTGAAGCACTTTCACAGCATCATCTTTCAGGATTTGGAATAGCTCAACTGGAATTCCATCACCTCCACTAACTTTGTTCGTAGTGATGCTTTCTAAGGCCCACTTGACTTCACATTCCAGGATGTCTGGCTCTAGATGAGTGATCACACCATCATGGTATAATCTTTACGGACCCACTAATTATTTAAATCAATTTCCAAAGCCTTAAAAATTATTTCATATTATTTTTTATATGATTCAACATTATAGCTGTTTTTTTTTAAAGAATTAATTTGTAAAAAAAAAAAGTTGCACAAAAATATTTGGTATTTATTAAACTCTGACAACAAACAAATTATTTAGGAGAAAAATAAAGTTAGCCTTGAAGTTATGTTAATTATGAAATGACAGGCCCCAAATGGAGTCACTTACCCCTCCACAGCCCCATGACAGCGAGCCAGGACTTAACTGCAGGTTCTGATGATCTTCTCAAGAAATGTAATCTCAGCATCGATGAAGTAATCTGGGCCCTCTCCGCCACCCCCTCCCCACCTCCAGCAAGAGTCAATCTGGGTGATAAAATCCTTGCCTTTTCTTTCTCTCAAAAAGATGTCCTGAACTAAAAACCATCCTTTCTTTTCCTGACAATCCCTTTGCTCCACCCTCCTTCCTATAAAGACCTTCCATTCACACAGCCCCGGGAGCACCCTTCTAGTGGCCAGACGGACGGCTTCCTGTTTCATGAATCGTCAGTAAAGACAATTAGGTCTTCAGATTTACTGGGCTGAATTTTGGTTTTTAACAATTGGTAATTTTCAGCCTGAAAACTGTGAGTTCAGGCACTGATAGAAATGCTGCTTTTTAGATTTTTGGTTTTTTTTTAAGAAACCCTGACAGGAATATACCAGATGTCTGATATATTGTTTTCTTGTTGTTTTTTTTTTTTTTTTTCCTTTCAGGCAAGGCTTTATTGGGGCCCCTGCTGCAGCAGAGGAGAACGAAAGCAAACAACAGGTCCCCTTGCTTGATCCCTGGCCAGGCAACGGGGGAACTTGTTCCCTGTAAGGGATGAGGGTAGAGCTGTGCCCAGGCTTCTGAATGGGTAACGACTGCAGACGGGACAAGAAACTGTATTCATCCTGCCAACCTGTGAATATAAAACCTGATGGTGCAGTTGCCTGGAAGCCGCACAGTGGACAGGGTTTTGAACGTAGGTACATCACCCTGCAGGTGGCGGGTGTGCTGGGAGCATCCTAGCTGACGGACCAGCTCAGGCAACCCGTGGTTAGAGACAGTGATCCCCACGCGCTTCGTGTCCTGCACCCCAGTTTCCGCAGGCTGGACGCTGTGGGTGTGATGGGAGGCCGGGCCGCGATGGTGGGACTTGGTGGAAATGCGGCCACGAAGATGTGACTTTGTGGAAATGCAGAAAGCACATGCGTTTTCAGACTAAACTGAATTGTTTCCTAAAAACAAATCCCCAGTCTATGCAGGTCACTGTCCTACCTAGGAGCTAGGAGAATTAGCACTCCAAAATATTTGCTGTTATTGAAGAGAATGAATGAAATAGGGTGTAGGCTGGTAAATTTGGGGGAGAGGAGAAGCAGAAGAGAGAGGCAGCACAGAACCTCACGTTAGACAATGCCTGGGTGATGAGTCTCTCCTCTCCTCCCCTGCCTCGAATTACTTGAGCAATAAGATAATTAAGTACTCACATTCTCAGCCATTTGAACTTTTTCACAGGAGAATTCTTATTCAGTTCTACTGATGTTAAATATTTTTTCATTTCCTCTTTTAGCTTTTTTTATTCTTTCAAGCGTAATTTTATATATTTAGCCAAATGTCTTTTCTCTATCAGAACTGTATGGAAACCATGAAGCTTTCCAAATGGACCCATCTTGAAAACAGTGAAATCCGGAGTTATAAGACTTGTGGAATAACAATAATACGCCGTGTATCACTCTTCACCTGGTGACCATGCCATCGCTGTCTTGCTCAATCAGCAAATAATAAATACAAATGGCCCCCAAATTATGTGGGTACTATAGAGGGCACACACCACACACACAAAGCAGCAATCATAAAAAATCAAAATCACAACCTGCTCAAATTATTATATGTTTAAAAAAACCAAAGAGCTGTTAAGTAGCTGGAAAGTGGCTGAAAGTGCTATGGAAACAAAAGTCCACTTTATTGTGGCCCAAAACCAGTAGAAAGAGTTTCCCTGCAGGAGGAAGGGTGCGAGTGGGAAGTTTAAGGATGGGCGGAAGGGAGACGAAGCGTCTTCCAGGTGAGCTGGGCGACGGCAGAGCAGGCACACAGGCAGAAAGACGGAAGCAAGAGGATGCTGCCTCCTCTCACCTTCGCATCAGAAGCCAAAGTGAGGTGTGAGCGTCACAGCAAGCCCCAGGCTGTGCGCACCAGGCCAATGTTATTTCAGGAGAAACGCTGCCTCAGGACTCACTTCCCAGGTGGTGCTGGTGATAAAGAACCCACCCACCAATGCAGGAGACATCAGAGACGCTGGTTCAATCCCTGGGTTGGGAAGATCCCCAGGAGGAGGGCACGGCAACCCACTCCAGTATATTCTTGCCCGGAGAATCCCCCGGCCAGAGGGGCCTGGTGGACTGCGGTTGCAAAGAGTCGGATACGACTGAGCCACTTAGCACATGGGCATGGTTCCTCAGGACAGTGACAGGTGGCACTATTGTTTGGGAGCTGATCTGAGTGTTAATGGTGTGTGCTTGCAACAGGTGTGCTGTGAACACTTTAATTGGCGAGGAAGGATGCTCACGGGGAGCAGCTGAGCTGCTGGGCGCCGTGTTTTCAAAAACTGGTAGGAAATTGAGTGTTGATTAGGTTTTACGAATTTAGGGACTTCACTCCTTAAACTTTGGCACAATCTGACTTGCTTATTTAGTCTAACTGTGCTTCACTTGGTAAAATCCTGTGTTTTAATCGCTTGGGATCCAGAAGGATTTGGGTATGAAGTCCATTTGCGTAACTATGGAGAAGTTTTCTTTCTGAGTGAGTCCACAATCTGTAAGAGGGAGAAAAATCTGGCCTCACTCGACTGTGAAGATGACAAATACATTCACAAATCTGCAGTAAATCTCGTGGCACATGATTTTCCTTCTTTTCCTTCCTCAGGTCAAGTAATAGGCAACTGTCCTTAAGGAGACCACATAACTTATCATAAAACCTTGTGACTTTTTTAGTATAAAAGGGACCATTACAGAAAAGTACCCTGGGCACAGTATCAGACTGTGACTGAGCCTCACTACACTTCTTTATGAAAAGAGGAGAACAAAGGCACGAGAAAACATTTAAAAACCCTATGAACCGCTGAGTAACAAGCTAAAAAGCGTGTGTCACGAGAGTTTTTCTGTGGGTTTCTCTACAGATTTCTCAAAGTCAAAATCTCCTCGCGGTATGCTTGACAATGTCCCTAAAAGTAGCCATGCACAAAGTCACAAAATGCAGACTCCAGCTTCTCTCATGACAATCATCTCTTTATCATAGTCTGTCTTCTCCAACTTTCTGGCTCCTCTGAGAAACTGGGGAGAGATCCGTAATTAGGGCCTGAGAAGGCCAGGCTGTGTCTGTCCAGATGGCAGAGCAACTGAGTTTGGGGGCTGAAACTGATTTCACATGGTGGCCTTAGCTGAGCGGGGCTGCAGGGGGCCGTTGCACAGCGTGGCGTGGTAACACACAGGCATGGTTAGACTTGTCATGAGAGACTTTCAGACATTCCATCATTGTTGTACTTTTTATGCTTTGAATTCCCTCCCAAAAGGTAGCTCGAAGTTGCCATTGAAATGTCTCTGCCCTCTTTCATAGATGGCATAGACCTCATCTATGTATGCCTTAATGTTTGGTAGCGTTTAACACTGCGTTCATAAACTTAATGCTTGAACGTGATTCTTCCATGCTTGCCAAACTACGCGGAGAATCACAGCCCAAGCTGCTTGAGTCCTGACACATTCATTGGCATATGCCTGAGTCTGACTGGACAGACGTGGACACAGTGAGTCAGCAAAGACTGAGCTCTCATCGGCGCGGGGCGTCCAGCAGGAACTGTCTGTGACCAGGGGCACCTGTTCCATGGAGGGGCTCCTACCCTTCGGCTCACAGTGGTTTAGCCCTGATTTCAGGATCTGCTGGGCTCGTCCTGCAGGTCACTTCTATAGCCCCTGCCCTGATCCTGCAGGCTCTGACTCCACAGATCCTGTCGCAGCCCCGCGAAGCTGCCAGGCTCCTCCACAGGGTGCCTGGACCAGCACTGCAGAGTGAGGCAGCCACGGGCCACTGACATCTTCGTGGAGACGGCAGGACGCCGTTCTCTTCTTCCCTTGCTTGACTACATGCTGCTTTTCTCACTATAGTTTTAAGCTTTTTGTCGTTTATCATCAAAATAACTTTTGTGTAGCATCATCTGGGGCAGAGAACCATTGAAGAGAATCCAGAGAAGATGAAGAAGCTGGTAACTAGAGTCTGAAGAGTATGACCTGCCGCTGGATTCCAAGCGTGCCAATCACTTCCATTTATGGTGGCATTGCTGTTCGGTCACTCAGTCGTGTCCGACTCTGCAATCCCATGGACAGGCTTCCCTGTCCTTCTGAGTCCACTGAGTCAGTGATGCTAACCATCTCTTTCTCTGTCACCCCCTTCTCCTTTTGCCTTCAATCTTTCCCAGCATCAGGTTCTTTTCCAGGGAGTCAGCTCTTTGCATCAGGTGACCAAAATAATGGAGTTTCAGCTTCAGCATCAATCCTTCAAATGAACACCCAGGACTGATCTCCTTTAGGATTGACTGGTTTGATCTCCTTGCTGTCCAAGGGACTCTCGAGAGTCTTCTCCAACACTACAGTTCAAAAGCATCACTTCTTTAGTGCTAAGCTTTCTTTACAGCCCAACTCTCACATCCATACATGACTACTGGAAAAACCATAGCTTTGACTATACAGACCTTTGTCAGCAAAGTGATGTCTCTGCTTTTTAATACACTGGCTAGGTTTGTCAGAGCTTTCCTTCCAAGGAGCAAGTGTCTTTCAACTTCATGACTGCAGTCACCGTCTGCAGTGATTTTGGAGCCCAAGAAAATAAAATCTGTTTCTGCTTCCACTTTTCCCCTGTATCCCCTTGCATGAAGTGATGGAACTGGACAAGAACACCTGCCAAAACTCTGTCTGCTTACCATACCTGGATATCACGATGCTGACAGTTCGAGTCTGTAAGTTGCAAGTACAAGCTGGTTCTCCTGAGCAACCGCTGCCTAGGCCACCTTTTCACTGGGCTGGCTGGCAGGCTTTCAGCCTTTTACTGGTCAAAGCAGAATTTGGGGTTCCTTCCTCACCCTATACCATCACATCCCTTCTGGCCCTCACCGAATGGTCAAAAAGCCACAGCAACCTGTCTCTGAAGCCTGACTCCGCGTTCTCAGTGCAGCTGGGATCGGAGCACTGTCGTTCCCCCCAGTTGCAGCAGTGGCCTGATGGCCAGCTTCCTTATCCCCTTCTTTTACCTGCGCTTGTTCTCCTTTAGTAGCTTCACTGCAAGTACAATACAATCTGTAGCCTTTACCATGACCTGCAGAACCCCTTTGCAATCTGGCCCTGCCCACCTCTCTATTTATCTCCTACTACACTCACCAGCCACCCTAGTTTTCCTTAAATGTGCTGTGTTGGCCCTCATCTCTGGGATCTGCATGGCCTGTTCTCCTGGTCAGGAAGCCTCACCCCAGATCTTCACACCACCACGGTCTATAACTTAGATGTCTCCACCTTTAAGGATTGCCTTGTCTATCCACCACCACTGTCACCATTCTTTTCTTCTTAGAACTAATTGCTATCAGAAATCTTATTATTTATGTACTTCCATGTTTTTCCTGTAGTCATGTGCGGATGTGAGATTTGAACCCTAAAGAAGGCTGAGTGCCGAAGAATTCCTGCTTTTGAATTGTGGTGCTGGAGAAGACTCTTGAGAGTCCCTTGGACTGCAAAGAGATCAAACCAGTCCATCTTAAAGGAAATCAACCCAATATTCATTGGAAGGACTGATGCTGAAGATGAAACTCCAATACTTGGGCCACGTGACATGAAGAGCTGACTCATTGGAAAAGACCCTGATGCTGGGAAAGATTGAGGGCAGGAGGAGAAGCGGGTGACAGAGGATGGGATGGTTGGATGGCATCACTGACCTGATGGACATGAGTTTGAGCAACTCCAGGAGACAGTGGAGGACAGAGGGTCTTGGCAGGCTGCGGCACACTAGTGACAAAGACTTGGACATGACTTGGCGACTGAGCAACAGCATGTTCATTGTTGGTCTCTAATAACGAGACCATATGAGAGCAGGGACTATGTAGTCTCTACATGATCAAAGAGCAGACTAACTTTTATAACCAGCTAGAGAATATGGGTCATAAGCTCCAACTAAGTCGGTTTGGGAGCCAGGATACATAGAGTCCTCTGGAGGAGGTGATGGTATTCAGAAAAAGTGAAGACAGCTTAAAACAAAAGGGTGGCATCTTTAAAGACTTTGTTCATTTAAAGGAAGAGGGCAAGAGCTGGAAGGACCGTAGCAACTACACACCAGGCAGACGCATGGCCTGGAGCCAGAGGACGCAGCTTGGAGAAGCAGGAATCCCAGTGGGTACTCGATAGAAGATGAGCTTTGAGCATCAGCTCAGGAGCCATGTGACTGAGCCCAATCTGAGATAACCAGTGCTCCCATGGCTAAGGCTCTGTGCTCGCTGTGGAGGGGGCCTGGGCTTGAGCCCTGGTCAGGTAACTGCAACTCCTATGTGGCAGAGAGGAGCCAGGTAGCTCTTCCGAGCATCCTTTTCTTATCACAGGTGGCTCAACTACACAGAGGCTGTCATCACTGACTTTATCTTTTTCTCTAGGCCCTCCCCTCACATAAAAAATTCCTACGACGTAATTTCCCCCAAAATGTAATTTTAATGTCATGGGTTAAAAGCTTTGTGTTGAATGGAGACTCAAACAATGAATATATAATGTAAACTAACTAGAGTCATAGTAGAATGTCTATTTTGTGTTTTTATGGATGTTCATAGAGGCTTATACTTTAGTTTTGCTTTTCCATCTTTGAGAACCAGAAAATCCAGTTTCTTTAGACCAAGACTGTCCCTAAAGATGCAATTTGTCTATGAACTAATTACATTAAGAAAGTTTCAGCTTAGCTTTTGTTATCTGTGAAATCACGGAGTAAAAGTCTTCTAGAATCTTTTATTTTCATATAGCAGACTTGTAGCACATTCTTTTAGTTTGTTATATAAATGGTTTTGTTTATCCTACAGCTTGTGCAGAGGACCTTTAAGGAAATGAATGTCCTCAAAAATTGTAAATAATGCATGTAATTTAGATAGGTAAAGATAGAAGAAGCAGATGCCATATGATAATAATTTTGAATTGAAGTACAGACCTGCTGAAGACTTGCTCACTTTTGTTGAGTGAGTGAGAGAAAGGGAGAGGAAGAGAGAAAGTGAGTGAGGGAAATGGAGGGAAGAAGCAATATATGTGTTTCACAAAGAAAATGGCTTTTAAAAATGGTTCAGTGGTGTTCTGTGGGCTGGCTTCTATTTCCTGGTGCCTCTGGCAAGCGGGGAAAAGCGTATTACTCCACACGGGCTTCTGGGAATAAAATGTCCCCGAGCGTTTGCTTCCTGTCTCATCATGGACAGTGCCTGTTTCACCTGCTAGTCTATACCTCGCAGGATGATCCAGAGACCCAGCTAATAAAACATGATCATAAAGCACTTGGCAAAATCACAGCAAGTACGAAAAGGACACATGCAAATGTGGAGAGGCTCGTGGTCGGCTGTGTACACGGAGCCTTTGTGCATGGAATGACAGAGTGACTCAGATGTTAAGACACTTTTTTTGGGCGGTGGGGGGGCTTTCACAAACTGGAAGTTGTCTTGCCAGCTGCTTGCTGGAGTGAGTTTTTTCTAACTCAATCACAGGCCACTGGGTTCAAAGCCTTCCTTCTAATTCTGAGGTCAGGCCACTCCTCACAAAGTCATGCAGGGACTACTTAAGAGTTCACACCTGCTTATTTAAAGGGGAAGAGCAACATGCTTGTGTTAAACATCAGCGACAGAAATTGGTCAGGTGGGCATCGGCGGCCTCTGACATCCCGGAATAGCTATCACTGGCGGCCAAGCGGTAGTTCTCTTTCCTGTCTTTTACTGTTTACTTGTTTGCTTACTTGGCTGTGTTGCGTCTTGGTTGCGGCATGTGGGATCTTCGTCACATCATTCAGGATCTTTTGTTGTGCCTCGCAGGCTTCGTCGTCCTGAGGCATGTGGGATCTTAGTTCCCCGACCAGGGATCGAACCCGTGTCCCCTGCATTGGAAGGCTGATTCTTAACCACTGGACCATGAGGGAAGTCCCTTGGTAGCTTTCTTAAGTAACCATGGTGAGGTTAAGTAACCACGGGACAGTTACCCTTCACAGCGCACAGACTGATGCCCTAGGTTCCTTGTCCGCAGTTCGACACAGAGGGAGTGGAGGGAGGTCCAAGAGATGTTTGTGCAGCGACAGACAGAGCAGTCAGTCTCCATGGGTGCAGGGGCTGAAGACGTGGGGCTGAGTCACGGTCCTGAGCCCTCCTGCATTCCTGCCCTGCTCAACCATCCTGATTGGCAAGCTCCAGAGTGCAGGAAAAGGCTGATGAAATTGTGCACAGTGAATGAGGAAAGGCAGGCAAGACTGAGTCCTCTCTACAAAGCACGCAAATCCCCACCGAACTAGGAAGACCATGATCAGTTTCATGGAGCTTCCATCCATGGCTCCTTCCTTCCCAGGGAAGATTACAAGCCAAGATACTTGCCTGTGTTTCAGATCTGTGACACCAGAAAAATCAGCAGAGAGATAAGATGACGACCAGGAGACCTCTCAGTCCTTGTTGATTTGTATCTTCTCATTTGCACCAATAAGGAAGTGGAAAATAGTCAAACATTCAGGAGTTTAGAATCTCCGTGTACCACTTCAAGGACCTTCTGCTGTACCTTTTCAGCTATATTTGACTGAGTTCTGTTTGCTCGTATTCTTTTTTTCCCTAGAAAACACAGTGCTCTTTTTCTCCCTAGAGTCGCTCAGATCTAAGTGCATGTCATGTTTGCCTCGTCACTGTGTTTTAGCAAAGTAGAACTTGCCATACAGGAATCTGTTGGAATCATTTCTCTGTTTGCATCCGGATGACGGCTGCTTCTAAGGATTACTGACCGCGTTGCACTGGTAACATCACATTAGCTGCTCTTCTGCTTCCTTCCAGTAAATTCCACTGTCATTGTTCATCGGGTGTGATCACTCAGGCTCCGCAGAGTATCAGGTGGGTGTGAGCAGAGCCTCCGACAATGCAGATGTCTATTTCCGTGGAGTGTCTGGTGGGCGGGATTAGCAGTCTTTCCCACACACTGCGCAGGGTTACACAAACACCGCTCCGCTTCTTGCAAGCCAGGGTCACCAAGAAAGCTTGTCTTCTCTGGTTCCCATTGGTCGCTGATAACTCTGCTCCGAATATTCTTTTTTGTTAACTGCAAGGACTGTTTAAACTCTTCCAATGTCTGG
>NW_011495075.1:4316073-4317948 GCF_000754665.1 Bison bison bison
TCTGGCGAATTGAAGAACAAAGGTAAAACTGAACTAGCTGAAGGTGGTCAGAGGTAAGAGAGTGTGACTTCCTAATTTGGGGCAAATCACCTGAAATGCGGTGGTAGGGGGAAGAGAGGTAAGAGAGTGTGACTTCCTAATTTGGGGCAAATCACCTGCAATGGGGTGGTTGGGGGGGAGAGAATCTCTTTGCTGTAACTAGCTGAAGGTGGTCAGAGGTAAGAGAGTGTGACTTCCTAATTTGGGGCAAATCACCTGCAATGGGGTGGTGGGGGGGAGAGAATCTCTTTGGTGTATTATTTTTGGGAATTTCACTAAAAGTCTTTTTCACTACAAGTTTAATAGCAGAAGAAAGAAATATCCTTTCCCATTTGAATTTTATAAGCATTTGGATATGTTCAGATTTGGTAGTAAAGATGTTAAGAATGGTCTGATCCCTTTGTCCCCAAACTGGAAGATAACTTTCGAAGCTGGCTTTCAAATTAATATAGAATGCTAACTTTATAGGCCTAGAGATGTGAAAACAACTCAAGGTAAGAATATGTTCAGGAGAGATACTGCTCCCAAATCTCATCTACTTTCTCTCTATTTTAAAAGTAGTTCATATATCATTCTGAAAGAGATTTTTACCTTTAGATTCAAATCCATGATATTGGTGTTAAGTATAAAAGGAATAACACGCTTAAAGAATATTCTTTTTAACAATGCTATCTCAGTTGGTATTAAAAGGCAGGTCCTACTAAAATATTTTCAAGATAGTTTTCTAAAGACTTCAAGAAATTTGACTTGTTATATACTTTATATAAAGGATTTTTCTTCCAAAATAAATGAAGGTGCTGTACTATTAATAAAGTTTTACCAGGAAGAATATTAGGAGGCATTGCAGCATGCAATGTTAGGGAACGCCTCACTGGATCTCATGTACTCATGAGAGGGTTGTGTCTAAAAGTTCATTTCTAAGTTAACTGTTTAGAACTGAAAACCTTGAAATAAAATGAAGCTCATGGCCCATTTGAGTCTAGCTAAGTTGTTTTAAACTCAAGGCAATATTAAGATATTATTTAAGAAATACGGTTCTTGAGTTGACAATACTGTTCCTCTTTCCACACTCCACAGGGGACGGAGTGGTCAGGGCAGGTACTCCTGCTGTCAGTGTCTCTTCATTTATGTCTAAGGCCTATGTCTGCATGGATACATTGTGTAAATGGATGGGGGTTAGGAGGCCAGGGATTACCTTTATGGTTATCATAGTATTATCAAGAAGGTTTTTTGGGTTTTCCCAAAAGATCTTATGGAAAAACTCAAATGAGATTTTTGGCCAACCAAATACAATGGAAACAGTGACAGATTTTTTTTGGGGGGGGGTGGGGCTCCAAAGTCACTGCAGATGGTGACTGCAGCCATGAAATTAAAAGATGCTTGCTCCTTGGAAGAAAAGTTATGACCGACCTAGACAACATATTCAAAAGCAGAGACATTACTTTGCCATGAGCTTCATTTTATTTCAAGGTTTTCAGTTCCAAACAGTTAACTTAGAAATGAACTTTTAGACACAACCCTCTCATGAGTACAAAGGTCAGTCTAGTCAAGGCTATGGTTTTTCCAGTAGTCATCTATGGATGTGAGAGTTGGACTATAAAGAAAGCTGAGCACTAAAGAACTGATGCTTTTGAACTGTGGTATTAGAGAAGACTCTTGAGAGTCCCTTGGACTGCAAGGAGATCAGTCCTGGGTGTTCATTGGAAGGACTGATGTTGAAGCTGAAACTCCAATACTTTGACCACCTGATGTGAAGAGCTGACTTATTTGAAAAGACTCTGATGCTGGGAAAGATTGAGGGCAGGAGGAGAAGGGGATGACAGAGGATGAGATGGT
>NW_011495075.1:4318048-4321959 GCF_000754665.1 Bison bison bison
CCAATTCTTTGGCCACCTGATGTGAAGAACTGACTCATTTGAAAAGACCCTGATGCTGGGAAAGATTGAAGGCAGGAGGATAAGGGGATGACAGAGCATGAGATGGTTGGATGGCATCACTGACTAAATGGACATGAGTTTGAGTAAACTCCAGGAGTTAGAGATGGACAGGGAGGCCTGGCGTGCTGCAGTTCCATGGGTTCTCAAAGAGTCGGACACGACTGAGCGACTGAATTGAATTGAATACATTTTGAAGCACGACACTAGTCTTCACTAAATGCCCTGAACTTTGATTTCTCCATAACATTAATATGTAAGGGTGTATAAGTTAGGGGCTATTTGGGTATGACTTGAGGAAGGTAGATATTATTGTTCTTGTTCAGTCACTTAGTGTGTCCAACTCTTCTGTGACCCCATGGACTGTAGCCCCCCAGGCTCTTCTGTCCATGAAATTCTCCAGGCAAGAATACTGGAGTGGGTTGCCATCCCTTCTCTAGGGGATCTTCCCATCCCAGGGACTGAACCCAGGTCTCCTGCATTGGTAGGAAGATTCTTTACCACTGAGATACCTGGGAAGCCTAGACATTAGGATGAGATGGTTGGATGATATCACCAATTCAACGGACATGAGTTTGAGTAAACTCCGGGAGTTGGTGATGGACAGGGAGGCCTGCCATGCTGGAGTCCATGGGGTTGCAAAGAGTTGGACACGAGTGAGCGACTGAAGAACTGAATTGAACGGACCTGGCACTCCAAAGGGATTCAAGGAACACTGAGTGTCTCAAACTCTGGAGCAGAGTTAATCCTCCTGGAGTATTCATAACCAAAAGCCAGATTCCACAAGGGTTGTCTGAAAAGTTTCAACATCTACCAGCAATAAATGAACACCCCCTCCAGAGAACTCAACTTCCTTCCAGCTTTCACAACATTTCCATGTCTAAAGCTCCAAGGAACAAAAGGAAGCCACCAAATATAGAAGCAAAGAAGGGACCATAAGTAAGAGGCAGAAGGAAAAAGTCAGATATAGAATCATACCCACAAATGCTTCAGAGATTAGAATGATCAGAAATAGAATTTAAAATATGTTAAATATATTAAAAAGCAGAGACATTACTTTGTCAACAAAGGTTCGTCTAGTCAAGCTATGTTTTCTCCACTGGTCATGTATGGATGTGAGTTGAGCTATAAAGAAAGCTGAGCACCGAAGAATTGATGCTTTTGAACTGTGGTGTTGGAGAAGATTTTCGACTGCAAGATTTCCTTGGACTGCAAGGAGATCAGTCCTGGGTGTTCATTGGAAGGACTGATGTTGAAGCTGAAACTCCAATACTTTGACCACCTGATGTGAAGAGCTGACTTATTTGAAAAGACTCTGATGCTGGGAAAGATTGAGGGCAGGAGGGTAAGGGGATGACAGAGGATGAGATGGTTGGATGGCATCACCGACTCCATGGACATTAGTTTGGGTGGACTCCAGGAGTTGGTCATGGACAGGGAGGCCTGGCATGCTTCGGTTCATGGGGTCTCAAAGAGTTGGACTCGACTGAGCAACTGAACTGAACTGAAATATATTTTAAGAAATTAGGGAAAGGCTTGAAACATGAGTTGAGAAAGCAGATTTTTAAACTTTTATTAATCTTTTTATTTTGTATTGGGGTATAGCCAATTATGGAGAAGGCAATGGCACCCCACTCCAGTACTCTTGCCTGGAAAATCCCATGGATGGAGGAGCCTGGTGGGCTGCAGTCCATGGGGTCGCTAAGAGTCAGACACGACTGAGCGACTTCACTTTCACTCTCCACTTTTCACTTTCATGCACTGGAGAAGGACATGGCAACCCACTCCAGTGTTCTTGCCTGGAGAATCCCAGGGACGGGGGAGCCTGGTGGGCTGCCGTCTGTGGGGTCGCACAGAGTCGGACACGACTGAAGCGGCTTAGCAGCAGCAGCAGAGCCAAATAACAATACTGTGGTAGTTTTAGGTGAACAGCGTTGGGGACTCAGCCACACACATGCATGTATCAATTCTCCCCCAAACTCCGCTTCCATTCAGCTGCCACATAACACTGAACAGAGTTCCTTGTGCTATACATAGGTCTTAGTTGGTTACACATTTTAAGAGAACGCAGATTTAAAAATAACCAAACAGAGCTTTAGAAATAAAATACAGGTAAAAAACCAAATGTCTGACTTTAACAGAAGACAAAGTCACAGAAAGTATTAATGAAAAGGAAGATATTTATAAAGTTATCCAAAATCCAGCCTACAGTGATAAAGAAAAAGAAACTATGACAGAGATATTAGGAGAAATGGAAGGTAGAAAGAGATATGTGTATCGTCATAGTCCCAGAAGGAAAGAGGAGCAAGGATGATGTTCAGAATTTCCCAGAACTGATGGAATTCACCAGGCCAGCATCAAGAAATGCAGAGTAACCAAGAAGAAGGGATTAAAAAAGTCTTCATCTCAATGCTTCATAGAGAATCTAGAAGTCTAAAGACAAATGAAATATTTTAAAAGTAGAGACAAAGATTACACTTCAAGATTACTTTCAAAATTCAAATTATAACTGGAGATGTTGGAAGACAGAATAATGATATTGACATTGTACAGAAAGAAATGTCAATTTAGAATTCTTTATCAGTGAAGATATCTTTTAAGAATGAGGGCGAAATATACATATTCCTCATCCAAACAAAAAGTGAGAGGCTCGGTCAGTACCTGTGGCCTGTATTTTAGATAGAAGGAAGGCAATCCTAGACGGGAGATAGAAGCTGAAAATAAGAAAGAAGCAGGGTCCTGGCGGTCCAGTGGTTAAGATTCCTTGCTTCCAATGAAGAGGGTGTGGGTTGGATCCCTGGTCAGGGAACTAAGTTCCACATACTGTGAAAGTGAAAGTTGCTCAGTCATGTCTGACTCTGTGCAACCCCATGGACTTCTCCCATGGACTTCATCCATGGCATTCTCCAGGCCAGAATACTGGAGTGGTTAGCTTTTCCCTTCTCTGGGGGATCTTCCCAACACAGGTATCTCCAGGTCTCCTGCATTGCAGGCAGACTCTTTACCAGCTGAGCCACAAGGGAAGCCCCACATACTATGTGGCATGGCTAAAAAAATAATTTAAAAAAAAAAAAAAAAGAAGAGCAAAATAAGTGGTAAACTTCTGGGTAAATTTAAACAAACATGGACAGTATAAAACAACATCAGTAATGTGTTATAGTTTTGGAAGGTATTTCAAAGGTCTGTGTGTTGTTTGAGAGAAGATTGATATATTGATAAATTCTGGATTTAATCACATAAATTTGCCTGTTAAAATTTCCAGGTTAGTCACTAAGTGAGTAGAAACAGACCACAGAACTTCCAAGCTAGAACAAGGGAGAACTGAAAGCATAAAAGAAAAATTAATTCTAAAGAAGGCAAAGATGAGATAAAGAGAACATAGACCCGGAGAAGACGAATGCAAAGTACACCATGGTGGAGATGAACTCAAATATGTCAGCAGTTATAAAACATGCAGTGGCCTAAACGCTCAATCTAAGAGTGATTATCAGACTAGATTGAAAGTCAAAATTCACATTAGTTAGATACATCTGCACATAATGACTTAGAAAGTTTTGATGTAATAGGATGAAGGAGATATATTGATACTAATAGTAGGCAAAGCAAAGTTATGATCAACCTAGACAGCATATTAAAAAGCAGAGACGTTACTTTGCCAACAAAGGTCCGTCTAGTCAGGGCTATGGTTTTTCCAGTGGTCATGTATGGATGTGAGAGTTGGACTATAAAAAAAGCTGAGCACTGAAGAATTGATGCTTTTGAACTGTGGTGTTGGAGAAGACTCTTGAGAGTCCCTTGGACTGCAAGGAGATCCAACCAGTCCATCCTAAAGGAGATCAGTCCTGGGTGTTCAT
>NW_011495075.1:4322984-4326002 GCF_000754665.1 Bison bison bison
CCTCAATCTTTCCCAGCATCAGGGTTTTTTTCAATGAGTCAGTTCTTCTCCACAGATGGCCAAAGTACTGGAGCTCCAGCTTCAGCATCAGTCCTTTCAATGAATGTTCAGGGTTGGTTTCCTTTAGGATTGACTGGTTGGATCTCCTTGCTGTCCTAATGACTCTGAAGAGTCTTCTCCAGTACCACGGTTTGAAAGCATCAATTCTTCAGCACTCAGACTTTTTTTTATGGTCCAACTCTCACATCCACACATGACTACTGGAAAAACCATAGCTTTGAATATTCAGACCTTTGTAGATAAGCAGATGTCTCTGTTTTTTAATACACTGGTCTGTTGCTACTGCTGCTGCTAAGTTGCTTCAGTCATGTCCAACTCTGTGCGACCCCAGAGACGGCAGCCCATCAGGCTCTGCCGTCCCTGGGAGTCTCCAAGCAAGAACACCGGAGTGGGTTGCCATTTCCTTCTCCAATGCATGAGAGTGAAAAGTGAAAGTGAAGTCGCTCAGTCGTGTCCGACTCTTAGCGACCCCATGGACTGCAGCCTACCAGGCTCCTCTGTCCATGGGATTTTCCAGGCAAGAGTACTGGAGTGGGGTGCCATTGCCTTCTCCAAATACACTGGTCTAGGTTTGTCAAAACTATTCTTCCAAGGAGCAGGCGTCTTTTAATTTCGTGGCTGCAGTTATCATCTGCATTGATTTTGGAGCCCAAGAAAATGAAATCTGACACCGTGTCCACATTTTCCCCATCTCTTTGCCATGAAGCGATAGGACCGGATGCCATGATCTTAGTTTTTTGAACACTGGGTTCTAAGCCAGCGTTTTCACTCTTCTCTTTCACCTTCATCAAGAGGCTCTTTAGTTTCTTTTCACTTTCTACTATTAAAGTGGTATCTGCATATCTGAGGTTATTTCTCCCATAGTAGAAATATTTCTCTTTGTAGTCCTGAGAGAGAAATATGCTCACATTAGTTGTCAAGTAGGAAATATTACTGCTGAAATATGGCGTTAGGAAGATCTAACACCACTTTGAAGGCTTGCCCTTTGTAGAGTTCTCTACCAGTTGTGTCAAAAGTTCTAAAACTGCTAAAATCTTACCACTGGTTTCAATAAAACCTCACTAACATAACTGTATACAAAATCTTTTTTCAGTAATTTTAAACAAACATACAAATTGTGTCCATCTGTGTTTCTATCCCTTTTACCTCAGTAGTATCAGGATATATAAACCTCTTCATCGTGGTCAGCCTAAAAGCTGGTTTAAAAAAGATTTGTTTTGTGTGTAGGTATGTAGTATTTCCTCTTTATATATACTTAGAGTAAATTTAAAACAATATGCAGGGGTATGATTGTTATTTGTGTGCACTTGGGCTAAGTCACTTCTCCGTGCGACCCCATGGCCAGGCTCCTCTGTCCAGGGATCTCCAGGCAAGATACTGGAGTGGGTTGCCATGCCCTACTCCAGGGGATCTTCCTTCCCCAGCAATGACTGTCACTTAAATCCCAACAAATGGTTGGGGAAAACAATCTTATTAGTAGTAAAATTCCTGTAGGCACCTCAAGTAGGGTTCTTTTCTTTGGAGAAGAATTAATTATAATGAAAGGAGAAGTCTGCTTGGAGCAGAAGTGGTTTTTGAATTTATAGATGTGTTTTCAAGGCTTTGCACTATAGTAACTTCTTATGTAGAAAAGAGTTTTATTTGGGAAAAAAGATGATGTGGTGTATTTTGCCTCATTGTGAAACTGAAATCTACAGTTTGATTTCTCAAAAGATCACACAATTAGTAGCACTTTTATTAAACTTGAACATCATATTGTTCATGTGATACACAAGTAATAATTCCCATTTTACAAATGTAGGAACTGAGAAACTGAAGTGTCTCACCCCAAGTCAAGCTATGACAACACATTTGCCAAAACATAATTTTTCTGTTTCCCCATTATGTCCTGTGCTCATTTTAGACTACCAGGTCTGTGACTATGCCATGCATCATGACTGTTACTTTGTTCACCAAGTAACAGTCGTCTTTGGCCAGAATGTTTGAGGGCTGGTATACTTGAGTTTAATTTTAGGTTCTTGATTCTAAATTCTTTAATTCCCAAGCCTCCTCCTTTGAGTTGTATGTCTCATGACTCACTCTATTCATACCACATCTGGTTTCTTCTCATCCTCTTTCCTTTTGCATGAAGAAGCTCCGAAGCAACCTCTATTGGGATGAAAAACACGGAGGCAATGTGTCAGGGGTGGTGACGACGGGAGAAGCCTTCTCCGGAAGGTCTCTGTGTAACCGTCTAGCCCTGACCACCTTCGCACGTCCATCCTAAGTAAGACTGTTTCTACCTCTCTTCTCCGTAGATCCCACGCAGGAGGCCACACAAGAGGGAGAGAGGCGGTACAGGGTAGACCTGGTCTTAAGTCCGGCTTGGCCATCACCATGGGATGGCTTGGCCCGCTTCTTCATAAGATGCTGGTGAAAGAGCCTGTCACGTAGAGTGACCGCAAGGGCTGGGACGGTGCTTACAAGCTGCTCCCGCGCTCCCCAGGGCTCTGCACGCGGCAGCTCTTAGTTCAGGCCCCTCTGCCCTCGGGCTGCACCCGCAAGGCCTGCCCCTCCATGGAAGGGTCCCTAAGTGAGTCCTTGGCCACATGGCGGCCGTGATGGGGGGAGGTCTGTGTCCCCGACGACGTGCAGGGGCAGCAGAGCAGTGTTATTTGGCTGCCGGGCTGGGCTCCTGAGCAGGTGCACCTCTGAACCTTCCTGACTTAGGAGGGGGCGGCTCTGGATCCCCTAGGAGGTACCCAGGCCCAGTGGCAGGGAGGCCAGGGGCCGAGCGCGGCGCCTGGCGATAGGGATGTGCAGCCTGAAAGCCACGCGGCGCTCCACATACACCAAGGGTTAATGGTTGCTCGGACGCGGGGCGCGCGCGGGGCGGCGCGCACCGCGGGGTGCAGGTGCCCTGTCGGGTAGTTGGCTTTCCGGGGCGGGGCGGGGGCGGCCCTGAGCACCCCCACCCCC